>NC_084949.1:4700451-5055451 GCF_949316205.1 Platichthys flesus
AGAGAATAAATATACAAAAACAAAAACCTATCAAAAAATAAATACAATATGAAAATATGTGGCCTATATCACAGATTGATTGATTATATATGAGCATGCTGCAAAAGTTAGCGTGTGTTTAAAGGTTAAAGTGCTGATGACATGCGGTTGCTTTGTTGTCCAAAAACTAGCAAGAAAATCCAGTTGGGTTTGTGTGTTTCCAACTTGATAATTTAAGTGGAAACTGAGCCGTTGGTGTAAACGTGAGCGAGAACGGTTGTTGTTCTCTTTATGTAAGCGATAAGCATTATACTTAGTTGATGGATTATATCAGCTGTATTCTGTGATTTCTTTAAACTGCACTGATCAATGTCTTTATTTTAACAAAGGATAAAATGACTGTTGAACATGACAGATGGTGTAAAGACCCTGTAAGGATAATTATTCGTAGTTGGCGAGTCTCAGTCTCTGGTGCTATTTTGGTGTCGTCAAAGAGCTTTGTTGGTTGGCTGTGTGTGTGTGTGTGTGTGTGTGTGTGTGTGTGTGTGTGTGTGTGTGTGTGTGTGTGCGCGCGTGTGTGTGTGTGTGTGGGTGTGTGTGTATGCGGGGAAGCTCACTGGTATGGGTTGTGTTTGTGTTACTGCAGAGGTGACAACAACCAAAACTATACTAGCACTGCATGCCTGAATTATTCACAGAGTGGAGAAGACGCAGTGGGGGGTGGGGGAGGATATCATGGATGAAAGATATCGGAAAGAGAAGACTACAGATAGGATGAATAAAGTCGAGGAGACCAAGGAGGCTGAGAGTTAAGAGAGAAAGTTGAAACAGTCAGATTGTGGCCTCATCAAATGCAAGACACACACACACACACACACACACAAATAAACATAGGTTTTGTTATGGCTTGCACTGGATGAATTCTTGGACCTGGAGACTTTAAAAAAAGAAATCTTGCTTCTTACATAAATACAACCTTTCCTTCCTCCGCATAAAAAACACACACATCTCTCTCTGTCTCTCTCTGTGGCACACACACACTGACACACTGCCTGCCTTCTATCCCGGTACCCACAAACGCACAAAGCCTCTCTCAATCTCTTTTATTCTATGCATGCAGCCTCCCCACCGCTTATCACTCACATTGAAATTCCATCTGTTTCTGCAATCTGGGAGTGCAGCTGTACAGCTTTTACATTTCCCGTCTTCCTGCCCGGCACAGCGGAGGGATGTATGGAAACCCAAATTGGAGAGTGGAGCGAAGATCCACATTTATTCCCCCTTAATAAGAAAATGTTATACATCCGATATCCAAAGAGCCTCATGGTGTGAAGGAGGACGTTTTAGTATAGGTGCTCTGAGGAGACCCTTTTATGTAACAAGAGATAAATGTCAGGAAACTTGAAATACAAGTTCAACCCCTCTGATACCTCCAGGAAACTATTTGCCAGAAAAACAAACAGATAAACTTTAGATGACACACTAATGTTTTACAGTCCTGTATGAACTGATATTACAGAACTGAAAAGGCGCACAGGGCAGCACTGGGCGAGTCAGCAGAGTACAGGTGACTGCAATAAGAGAGGGATTGTAATTAGCGACTTCCGCTCTGTGCAAAGCACTCAGACAGAGAGGAGAGGTCTGGAGATAAGCTGTTACTGTACATCTCAGCCTGCTCCTCAGAGTCCCATTACCAGTGGATGTCTTCCCATTAGTGTATGTTGAGGATGAGGTTTAGGGGGTTGACTATCTTGAGTAATGGATTTTAGCCTGGAGATAATGACCAATGGACCAAATATGGGCCAAGAATATACATATGAAACCACAATATATACCCAAACCAGCATTATGTATATATATAATGACAGATGCAGGTTGATTAGGTGATGATTCAGTGGCCACATAATTTACTGTCTTGATGGTGTTTTGTCACTCATCCATGAAACCTCATAGGTAAATCAAAAATGTCAAAGCTTTGAAATATAAGTTTCCGCAAAGTTCTGAGCTGTAATGTAGTTTGGTCTAAAGATTTGGGCTTAGTGCAGGAATTTCTTTACAAGACTAAAATATCAGAAAAGAAAAGCAGGTGTGAAATACACAATGCCCATATAACAATCCCAGGTCACTGAATTTACCACAAGTTACCATTTAACGAATGCATGCTCTATTTTTCACTAATGCAACAATAATTTTTTGTATTACACAGTAATCTGCTGATTTCTTCCTAATAGTTGTTGACCAAAACCCAAAGATCTTTAGTTTACACTTCTATTTAAATTAGAGAAGCTATGCCCCAATATTGTTGTTGGTTTGTAAATCACACCTAATATCTGATCTACAGCATCATTGGCTATGGGTGGCAATTTACTGCATACTGACTGATCATCACAGCTGTATACTGCATTCGCATAAGGAACTCTCAGTATGTCATTAACTTTCTTGTAGTTTTCCTGCTGTTTTTTTCATTTGGGAGCTCGTATCTGCTTACATGAGGTTATGTATTGTAAAACTGCTTCAAGCTTGAAGTCAACTTTTCTAAACTGAATTAGTATCAATCAAAACCAGAGTCAGTCCCACCTCACATGATGGCAGGATGCCAGTAAAAACACGGATGACTGAGCAACTCCAGGGTTCTCAGTTTCTATAAGAGAATGAACTAAAACCAACTAAATATTTCTACAGGGGTTAGATTTGTCTCTGTGTGTTAAACCGGTGACCTGTCCAGCGTGTACTCCACTATCAGCTGGAATTGGCTCCGGCCCCCTACGACCCTCAAAAGAATGGTGGTAGCTAATGGATGGATGGTCTGGTCACTAATGTAACATCGTCCTGATGAGTCAGCTTCCGCTCTCTGACCTCTGCTTGTCCCTCTCTCACTGTCACAGTGACCGCAAAGTAAAAACAAAGACGATGACTCGAGGAAGATGTCAGACTACTCCACATCAAATGTTCTCTGGAGCTGTTGAAAGTCTGGTCTTTCGTTTTGAGATACTTTTTGTTTCCTTATATGTCCAGATTCCGAATGACTTATTTTACTTTGCCTTCGGCTGGACTTGGTTGAACATGAGGCACCACAGTATGAATGGGCATTTCACACATTTATTAATCATGTGGTTTCATTACGAGAGTTGCTTGGTGGAGATATACACTCTTGTGAGTGCCACTCTAGTTTGAACAAATAGAGTGTGAGGAGCAGGACTGAAACTGAAAAACACCAGCAGAAACTTTACATCTTTTTACAAGTTTTTAGAAGGAGCAGATTTACATGTGAGCAGGGGCTTTTTTTACAGAGGATATAGGAAAAGCTTCGATATAAAAAAAAGTGAAATGAAGAAATAATGCACTCTAAATGAAAGTTCACGCTCCTTAGTAAAGATGGGAAAGAAACTCAATAGGTGTGGGATGCATGAGGGTGAAATTATTATGGTTTATAAAAAAACGACTGAGATGGATTGTGAAACATTCTGTGCTTGTGTGTGCGTGTATATGTGTGTGCAGTGGTGTATAAAGTACTTGAAAGCCATACTTGAGTAAAAGTACAGATATCTTACCTGGAAGTGACTCCGGTAAAAGTATAAGTCACCCGTCAGAGAATGACTTGAGTAAAAGTTTTAAAGTAGCTCATATTAAATCGACTTAAGTATCAAAAGTATCTGGTGTTGAAATGTACTCAAGTATCAAAAGTAAAAGTACAAGTACAAAAATTTAAAATGCAAAGTGCTTTTTAAAGTAGGCCTACACAGACACAAAACAACCCCAAATTGTTCTCTTCAGGATTTATTTAAACTGAAATTATAACAACAATATACATATAATGTATAATTTTACAAATTTGGAACCCCAGATGCTGAGGTTCAAATAGTATTGGACTAGTGCATCTGAACTTCAAGTGCCTCTTGTGTCTACCTAAGAACACTAATAGACCACAGTATAACCACTAAATGTCATTTAGATATTTACAAAGTGTAATTCTGTAAATATCACTAAACAATGGAGCTTTCATCAGTAGCAGGAATGATACACAATGCCCCTTATGATAACTCAACAAAGGGAAACAAGTTCTAGCACACGAAATAAGATAGTACAGAGAAGAAACAAATGGAAATGTTTTACCTGTGACTTTCTGTTGTTAAATGATTCACACGTAGGTTCCACATATGGCAGCATCGGAATTTACTCGGACAAGCCTTTCGAAAATTCAATCCATATTCTGATATGTTCAGTGGAACGATGCAGGACTTAGTGTGCAAGAACACAAACGTAGGGAGATAAGTGCATGTATGGAATTTTATTTACACAATCAGGAGTTTACGAAGGAAATGTTCAAAACCTAAATTGGCCACAAAACCGAGAGTGCTGACAGGCTGGTCAGTTCAGATACAACCAAAGATCCTGAGTACAAAGGGACTGCAAGGTTCTATCAGGTAGGCAGGCAGGTAAGACAGATACAGAAACAGACCGACAAAAAGGTCAGCCCAAAGGTCAGGCCCGTCGCAGGCCCAGCTTAAACGCCTCGAGTATATTTGGTTACGCCTCAAATGTTTTTTGTCTTCTCCCGGAGATCCTTGACCTGCTCTGTTATACAAAGAGTAAGAATATATTTTTAACAATACCCTATTTGCACTTCTTTATATATTTGAAGTAGAAAGTACAGAAATTTGTGTTCAAATGTAGTGAGTAAAAGTAAAAAGTCATCAGGAAAAATCAGTACTCAAGTAAAGTACAGATATGTGAAAAATCGACTTAAGTACAGTAACGAAGTATTTCTACTTCGCTACTTCCCACCACTGTGTGTGTGCGAGAGAGATTATGTATGTGACTGTGTCATTGTGGGACATAAGATTCTGCGTCAGTGCATCCACACATCAGCCTTCATTGCAGGAGCCAAACATGATGTCACCTTTTATCTTCCTCTCTTGGAATTTCAAACTGTGGATGGAGAGGTTTATTTTACTTGTCGTATAAAGTAAGAGGATCTTACAGGTGTGGGATATGAGAAAAATAAAGAGCAGAGTTAAGGGTTCATTTTTAGTGCTGAGACACTGAGGAGACAGTTGATTACTACTGTCAGTCATTGGTTTTAAAACTACAGATTACTACAACTACAAGAAACAAAATCCAATGCTTTTGCTCTAAACAATATGCAAAATACAATAGGGGTTATCGCAACTGGCTCAGCTTTACAGGTAACTACCCATGCACCATCTGTGGCCCTGCACCATCTGTGAGACTGTTCATAAATATCTCCTTAATTTCCTTCCTCATTGCATCTCTCTAAACTGGGCCTCAGTTGAGTGGCTTCTTGAGGTTTTCAAATGGGCACCCTCCTTTCCTATGGTTCATCAATTTAAGCCCATGACATCTCCAGGAGCTCAACAGTAGCACCAGTGTCCTGGTACTATGCCTGCTTCCACCACTCAACCCTGTGATATTATTGGCCTGTTACCAGTTTGGCTCTGCCACCACTCCTTCCATATCTCTGCAGAGATGCCGCCTCTGCCTGCTTGGTATTAGTGGCTACTAGCCGCCTTCTAGCTGGACCTTCCAGTCAAGGCATTCAAAGGGCTCTCCAAAGTTACTGCCCTGCAAAGCTCTACAGCCGATAAGCACCACCTGCTTGATAACGTTAGACCATATGGCGATAGCAGGTCTCCTGAGATACTGCAGGCTGATTCCTAAGATAATTTAAGCCTTATCTTAAGGTTTATCCCAATTGGACAGGACCCCTTTGCTCCTCATCTCTGTTGTTGCACTCTCCCCTGGCCTGGGAAAGTGGATGAAACGAGGGCCATTAGGAAGCGGTCTTGCCTTCTTTCTTTCCTGCTTCACATCGTCAGCCAACTGTGCTAGATCTGGTCGTGTTGCAACCATCTGCCAAACTTGATCAACATGAGGTTGGCAGGCTTGTCAGAGTGTGCAGGTGGGGCTAACCCTCATGTGGAAGTTTGATGGAAAAGCTAGGACATCATACACTGAACACATCAGAAACTTAATCCGGTGACCTTCCATGCTAGGTCAGTGTCCTCCTTGCACACCTTCCCAACTTGTTCAGCAGCGCAGCTTGTTTATGGCTACTGCCTTTACGTGTCCGTTTTCCTCCACTGTCTTGTGGACCTCCCTCTGCAACATGCCACGCTGCTCTTTCGGTCTAGTTTTGTTCCAGCTTGTACTGGTGAGGCAACCAGACCTAGCCTGCTCTGGGCTACTGACCAGACGTCTGTCAGCATGATGTAGGCGATCCTCAGCCTCCCTCAGCGCTCTGCTGGCTGGCCACTTGCGACCAGTTCTGACCTGAATATCTGCCTGGCATACTTTTCTATCTTTACCATCTCACAACATCATGGAATGCTGTGTTTTTGTTGCCTTATACTCCTCAACCACAGATGATCCTGGCAGCAGCACCTTGCTGCCTGTGCAGTATAGGCCAATTGAGCAGAAACTTCACAAGACGCCTAGCCATCTCCTCTCCATCCCTTCAATAGTGGAGATGGGTACCTTGTAAAAAAGCAATGTCCTCCAGGTTTCAGCTTGAATGAGAATCCCTTTCAGACTCTGCTTGTCATTGAGTTTGGCCGTGTACCACTTCCCTAAGCACTTCAGGGACACTTGGACAGTTAGGATGATGCCCTCTCCGATTTTAAGATAGAACCAATCCTGGATAAGGCCCTTCTTCAGTACCAGGCTTCTGGATTCTGCAGGTTTGAATTCTATCCTTGCCCAATCGGTGTGCTCAACCAAGTCCTCCAAAATCCATCTCCTTTCAGGGAATGATTTAGCTGTGGTGGGGAAATCATCCAGAAATGCCCTGATGGATGCCTGTTGGATGCCGCATGCCAGTACTACACCTCGACGCAACTTCTCTGCTGACCTAACCGGAAGGTTCATCGCTGCGGGTACAGAATCACTAAGATTGTGCAGCCAGTGACACAGCTCATCTCCAGCCTCTGCCAGTCTGTGGTGAATTTCCCGCAGGTGAAATGCATATTGAACTTGTCCAAGTAGCACTGCAAGAGCTGCTGGAATCGCTCAGGGACACGGTAATTCTTCAGTGTTAATTACACTGGTGTGCTCTAGTAAGCAAGGTCCCACAGAACTCCACCTTTCTGAACTGAAGTATCCATACAGTCTTTGGCATGAAAGGGTCCCTCTTCTCTACCCCCTCAGTCAAAGCCGGTGTAGAGAGCATACCTTCGCCGAGGCCCCTTATAACAACGATGTAAATTCACTAAATGCAATTTTTATTTGGAGCTACACCAAATAGCACACATTCATAAATATAAGTCCCCTAAACAGGCCAGTTATTTTCATCATGATCGACAAATTCAAGTGTGAAAAATCAATAAAAAAGTGGATAAACTTTCTATCGTGCAATATTAGAGTGAAAAAGAAAATTCTGGAGCTGACCCCTGACCTTGATCCGACCCAAAATTCAACAAGTTCTTTCCTGACACATTGCACATTCTTTCAAGTGTTTAGGTAATCTGTCCTCTGGCTTTTGTGTATTTCTGCTGACAGACAAAAATCTGTATAAACTCTGCGCAACCATCAAACTGAGGGGGTTCAATGAAATCCTTATCTTGTCATGGATTGTGTCTGAGGAGTTTGACATTATGAACTATTGCAACTGTGACACCATAAAGAATGACAATGTCACATCAGCAGTGACATTATATAAAGTTGCACTGTGAAAACCCCAAATTATGACAAATGGAGAACTCAGGAGGACTCAGGACTGGTATATTTGCTCAAGACCCTGCAGGGAAGAGAAGTGTCTTTTGGTTGATACCCGTGAGAAGGGGAGTAGCTGGATTAATGCAGACCGAGCAATTAGCCCTAATGACAGGCTCATTTTCAACATGAACTGCTCCAGTTACTCTTTAATTGAATTTGTCACTCGTCTGTACATGAAGCGTGTATCAGCTCAGCTCCTCAAACACACACGAGCACTGTGAAAAAAACGAATTGATGCAGAGCTACTTCAGAATTGTTCCTCGTCATTCCATAAGTTATATTTGAGTTTTATATAAGTACAAGTTTGAAGGAGTTCTTGAACTGCTGTCATTTTTTCATTAACACCACCTTCAGACCCAAGTTCACAACTTTTCATAATAAAAGCTCTGTATTTCAGCTCGATAGAAAGCATGACAGCAACAAAACAAACGCTTTGCCCTTACTGTGACGACTAAATGGAGAGGAAGAGATCTAAACATGTTGTTAGCATGACAGAGATCAGCATCCAGGACTCCGGTGAATGTGTCAGTCTAATATGGTGAAATAAACATAATAACATCATCAAATGTCATAAAAGACATGTTCAGCTCTGTCCACTGCCCTGCTCCTAATAACTGCTACACAGTGCCGGTTGCCTATTAGAAAATATTTATAAATATTTTATAAATTGTCATGTTAAATAGAACCAAATTTTGCACTGCAATTTCTCAGTTAATTTACAATAAACATGTCTAGTTTGTAGTTGATTAGCTGACCTATTTCTGAGATATTTGTTCCACATAAACACAGGCTTTTATGGAATTAGTAGGTAAATAGATTCTGTTCTATAACCGTCTGTCCAACCTGTTGTTATATCTGCTCCCGAACGGTTCCTCCAATAAGCTGCTGATGCCAGTTAACAATGGGTCTCTCCTGAATATAAACATAGACTGTGCCCTTTTCTGGCGAAACCCAACACTGGTCTGAATGAACCACAGCTTGACATCTGCCAGAGAGACACTGGCAACCTTTAGCGGCTGAGTGCGGTTAAGCATGAACAACCGACATTGCTATTGATATACAAGACTCCGGACAAATTACATATTTTCAAACCAATAATGACATCTGTGTGTCCTGTTTGGGCCGTCTTGTTGTCCAATGCACGTGTCTGACAAAGGGGAGGATACAGCAGCTCGACTTTTATAGTCTGGGTTCAGCTCTGAACATGACACTCTCCGGAGCTGGATCTGTGAGGGGCTGCTTTCTGTGATGTCAGCAGTAAACAGAATAGAAAATATCAGTGGGACAGATAGAGATAGAGAACACAAGGCAAAAGCAAGAGACAGACAGAAAAAAGGAGAACGTGGACTTCAGAGAAGGGTCGGACAGTGAGACAGAGATGTCAGTGATTGGACAGAGTGAGAGGGTGAGAGTGTCCCTGGTTCTGTCCGATGTCCACACTCAGTCCCTGCTGCTTCCTCCTCGTCTCACCAGCTAAACACATCTCATTCACACTTTGATGAAATAAACACACACACAGGAGGGGAGAGTAAGCTTTCTTGGTTAAAAAACTGATTTTGAGAGGCGTGTGTGCGCTCATCGGTCTGAAAGTGGGTTTTCTGTTCAGTGAAGGTGAAATCCTGCTGAGCAGTAGAAGCACAGCACAGCCTAGTGGAAGAAAGAAAAAGAGCCTGAGGGTGGAGGAGGGATCAATTCAGGTCAGGTTTTTTGTCTTCCTTTCTTCCCCAAAATGACAGTCAGTGGGTGCTTTTATGTTTTAAGACTGAACTTTTTATGACCCTATTTTCAACAGAAAATGCAGAATGCAGTCAAAACAATAACTATTTCTATATGACAGGACTCATTAAAGCTGTAAAATAACCCTCCAGGACATTAATTTCCTTTGCCCACCCATCCTGGTAATTATTAGTGATCTTAATCACCATCTCTGGGCAAAGATTTCATTCAATTTATTATATTGCTTAATGCAGATGATGATATAATATACACTGACAGTTGGAAACACAAATAAATACTGTATGAACAACATAATATTTGTTCACTAAACCTCTTAAATTTTCGTGTTTTTGTTATAAGGTTTGAACATTAGGTGGTGCATGTTCATGAGATGTGATTATCAACATAATCAATAACCCATGTAAGGATACAGTCTCTTCTCCATTTTGTGTTATTCAAAATCAGTTACTTAAAGGTTTACGGATATCTTCTTGTCCATCCTCCAGTAAGACCTGTTTTCACATTAATTCCTATTAAAAGAGAATTTCACCAATTTGCCAAAGCATTTGTTTGACCCTGTCAAATTATTTGTTTTGTTTGAAAGAATCAAACACTGATGCAAATATCTTTTGTTCAAACACTTTTCTGACTTGTCAAAACCTGGTGTTCACATTACCCACAATGCAAGGTTCAGGTTTGTAATAGCAGCAGTTGCTTTAAAAACGTATCAACTCCAGCCCCAAGTGACATTACCTGAAAACATGTATTAGACACAACTGGCTTTATAAAAATGTTGTCACAAATGCAGTCTACTCCCCAAAGACCTGTTGTGATGTTACCTTTTATGATGTGTATGGATATGTATTTATAGTTATGAGAATCGACAAGTTCCACTTGAGGACTGGTTCTAAGATGTCTAAACCATTGGAATCCAATACAGTTTATCGATTCCTTCTGTCAATCTCGTACATTTTAGAATGACATCAAACTGATGCCTCTACGCTTCTGGAAACTGGAAACATGAAAGAGGAAGAAAGTCCTAAGGAAGATACTGATAATGTCCATAGAATGGAAGAGAACCTAGCAGAATGCTGAAACATATTTCTGCTCAACATGGACTTGAATTTTAAGAATGCTGTGGATCTGGTATATTATGTCCAAGTGCATACCATGTACAATGCACACCAACCATTACTCAATGTACAGTATATCTGGTGACTTCTTTCTGTCACTCTGCTAAAGAATTCCTTATTGACTGAGTGCGTGTGTATGCGTGTGTCTGTGTGTCTGTGTGTCACTGTGTATGTCTGTGTGTGTCTGTGTGTGTGTGTGTGTACCTGTCTGATGGGCTCGGGGACCCGGTAGCGGCAGCAGGAGTGTGTGAGGCGTACAGCTGTATCCAGGCTGATCTTGTGGCCCACGGACACGTAAACTGGCTTGGAGCTCTTATCAGAGCTACGCAGCGCCTGCACACAGAGTTACCGTTCAACATTCACCTCTCTTCATGACACTTTCTTGAGTTTGACTTCTAGCAGGGTGTGTGTTCTCTGGTGGCAGCAGCAGAAAAACAACACCTTGGCGAAAACTATTTGTTTCTATTAGTGTGCATTTGTCCTTCGCCGCACCTTTCCGAGCACTTTGCCTGAGGCAGCAGTGAGTGGGAAGCTGTCTCCTCCTTTCTGCAGAGCAGCGATCTGCGGAGGCAAAGGAACAAAAAATCAAAGTCAGAGAAGGATGTACAGCATTCCAGAGCAAAATGCAGCAAACTGAGACAAACTATTAACACTCTGGAGAGGATTCACAAGCTTTATCTTTAACCTCAGAGTGTCTTGGCTTTCATGTCCAATTGAAACCGTTTCAAGATTCTATCAAACTAAATTTTTTTTTAAAAACACTACGGTCATTGAAAAGTCCAGAGTCTAATTCACCTGCCTGAACACTCACTGAGTATAACTCACACACATTATTTGGAGAATAAAGTTGCACCAAAGCATCTTCAAGTGTGACTCATGCCTTCAACATGGTGAACATTAGTGAAGTATATCAGATTGTACAGCAACCCTTCAAATAAAACAAAAGGCAAACATTTGCAGCAAATTTCCCTATGGCTGACGAAAAAGTTTTTCTTGGGGGGCTGGGGGTATTAGAATCAATTAAAGCAAATTATCTTTATTATTACTTTTCATAATTTCTTGACATTCTTTTTGTCAAACTACTGTTCTGTTTGGTGTCTTAACACAAAGTCAGGGTGTAAATAAGTCAGGGTAAAAATAAAGATTAACCAAAAACTGTTCATGCTGAGAGCAAGAATAAGGATTAAAAAAAAGAACACAACATGATGATAAACAGTGACACACTAAAGAAGACAAGATGACTGCCGTGATTTAAAACCATGAAGAAACCAGCTGAAGAAGAGTAGAGTTACTCAAATATACTCAATAATAATTTTACTTTTACTCGTAAACTTTAATTAATAATGACAGAATTCAACATCTATTAATTCCACAAGGCTCTTGTATGAGTTCATGTACTAAGAGGATTTTGTCTCAGTTCTTAGTTCTAACCTAACAAATACCTGAAACCTCACATTAATCAGACAGAACTGAAGAAGCCTCCTGGTCTATATGTACATGAACAACTTGTGAAGATGCCGATGGTCATGTACACACACTTAGTCATTAATGAGTGAAGAGGAACATTGTGAGAGTAAAAGCTGCTTCTCTTACATGACTGTTGTCCCAGTCTTAATGCTGCCTTGTGTAACGTTTATCAGCCACTGTGTGAATCCTACAGACACACAGAAGCCAATACAAATTTTCTTCACCAATTCCATTTCACTCCACAGAGATGACATCATTGCCAACCCAAGTTGTATTAAAAGTTGTATGACTGCTTACACTCTGGATATGCAATTTTATCTTTTTTTGTTGTTTATGGCTTTATTCAGATACACATATATATGTATATATTTGAATGAATAGATATATATGTTATATCTTTAAACTCTATGGACACAATGTCTATGGCAGACTCTGATTCAATGTAATTGTAATTAATCTATAATAAGCCAGTAGCCATCCATAAATATCTGATGATTGTCCACACCGACTCCTACGTTTTTGGCTCTCTTCTCACATCAGTGGGTTCATATGTTAATCTGGCATTAAAATCATACAAAGAAAAATAACCTACAAAATATATCAGTTTAATAAAACTTGATGCACAGACTTTGATATCTAATGGGTTAGTCGAGCTTGTGGAGGAAGACATCAAGGTAACTGCCTTTTAAAAACCACCTCCTCATTTCCCTTCATAGAAACAAAAGTTTTGCTCTCACAGTCGAGGAGACCGAGCAAAGTCAGACACAGTGATGTTGTCTGTTGTTGACAGGTGTGCGGTGGGTTATGGGCCAGGGCCATGAAGGGAGCTTAGCCATCATGATGGATGGCGTGTCCACTCTACTATGAATGATTACAGCAAGCATCCAGCAGGGAGACAGGAGGGGCCACACAGGGCCTCCAATCCCAGCTGGGATGTGGCCAGCGGCATGTGTGTGTGTGTGTGTGCGTGTGTGCGTGTGTGCGTGTGTGTGTGTGTGTCTGTGTGTTAGCAAGAGAGTTGGCCCTTACGAAGCAAGTGCAGCAGAAAGACAGTGTAAGTCATCAATAACACACTAGTTTGAGTTACAGCCAGGCCATCAATGTGAAAAAATAACAGAGACAAAGCGGGGGGGAGAAGAAAAGGAGATGAGAAGAGAGGAAAGGGGACAAAAGGGGATGGAGTAAGAGAGGAGGCGAGCAAGGTGGAGGTAGAGAGAGAGGTGAGATCAGAAGAGAGCTGAGCAATGGGGAACTTCCGACAAGGATATCATTTTCCAAAAGTGAATCAAGGACAAAACCGGAGAAAGGAAACATTGTCTCTCCTCTTTCATATCTCTTGTTTCAGATAAGAACACACCGCACTCCCCTGGTTCTGTTCGAGCACAGACACATTGTTACATCCTGTGAAAACTCAGCTGCCAGCAACAGAGCAGCTAGAGAGCAGGGAGCGATGGAGGGTTTTGTTCAACAACACGTCAATAGGATGCGTGTATAGAATGTCTTTTAATGGACTACTGAGGGGACTACACTGCAAAGACTCTCGACTAAACAAATCAGTGGGACTATTTTTTAATGGTGAAGCGTGAAAAAAAAGTCTATATCAGACTGGAATAACAAAGTTCTCATACTACTGCTTTTCTTGATTTAAAGGTTTAGTCTATATATAAGAATATATATAGACTAAAGGGAAGGGACAGCTAAATTTAAATAAAGTGCATTATTTATACCAATACAACAAATTCAACTAATTTAAAAGAACCTATTCACAGTCACTATCAATTATATGCTAAAAAATTGTAATATCACAAGATGTATTAATTTGGTCTGCGGGCGAGGTAGAATAGCTTTTATTTTCCAAAGTCAGGATGATTTGTGCCCCAACAAAGTTGTTTCTGATCCATATTTAAACACAAAGAAACCTACCGCCTTGAGCTGGTTTGCACATGACTTTCCGAGTTGGGAACTACTTTTTTGGGGGAGTGTTACGACCCCATGTGAATGCACAAATATATCCTTACTCCAGGTTTACTAACTGCAAAAACATAACAGATACTTAATCTCTTAATTTGAACAAGTAACACACAACCATTAAAGGTGATATGAATCTTCTCTTCCTCAGCAAGATAAAGAGTACATTTCTCATAATGCTGATTGTATCCTTTAAGCTCTTCAAAGTTTAGTGTGTAAACTAGCAGTTATAATTATTATGTATTTGTAACAATCTAACTACATCTTGTAACAAATTGTATAAATATAACAAATTTTGTTAAAGTATTTTATTTCCACACACACACACACAAGACCTGCATATTTAATTTGTCTAACAGAGACAGAGTTCTTTCTGGAACCTTCAGAGACACTTCTCAAACTGCATGTTGCTTGTTGAAAGCTCTCAGAGTGCTGGAAATGTTTTTGGACACGCTCTATAACATTTAAGTATGGCAGCATATTGCTTGTCAATGGTACGTGGCGGTGATCGTGTAGAGCCAGTAATGGATAATCGTATTTCTTAATGGCTAATTTTCTGAAGTTTGGTCGGGAGCCTGATATGGCTCGTGTTTCACAGATTACTTCAAAGCTAATTTCCAAACCAAGCGATGAAACGGCAAAGCTGGTGTTGACTCAAGGCCTCACAATAATGTGTGTGCCTGTAGACAAATGAGACCAAGCCCCAGGGAGTGACAATTAGATCAGCATGGACGGGAGGGGAGATCTAAAGTTTCCTGCACAGCCACTGAGCCAAATCTTATCGCTTGAGCCCAAAGACACGGTGGCATGGGCGTGTGATGCAGATGATACCTGATACCTAAAATGAACATGTCCGAGCCACAGATTGTATCAGAGGATGTGGGTGACTGCGTACTCAGGAGGTGGCTCTGCTTCCCACAGCAGATAGAAACCAACAGTTTCTGGACTCTTAACGCCACTAACACTTATCAAGGGAGATCGATATGCTCCTACAGAGAATTGGATGACCATGTAGCACTCCTGCGTGAGGACGGCTGAGGCTACAAACAGAGTATTGCCAAATAATTAAGTTAACAGTGTAGCAGACGAGTGCTACAGCCGTGCACTCAGGTTCCATTTTGAAAAGCACTTGTCGGCAGCATTACAGGAAACGCCTGTCGCTGATCTGACACAGATCAACATAATCTACGAAGAATTTGCATCTTGACATTTTCCCCAAAGAGAGAGCTCATTTGTTATCACTGTCACATCAGAGCTCTGCGTGTTCTTGTCATGTCTGTTTTGGTTTGAATCAGGTTGTGCTCCCTGAATCACTCAGGATCCTGTTTTAACCACCCCCCATGGGGATGGCATGTATTAAAAACACAGTGTGCATTCACGTGCATGCTCCTCAGACCGTCCTATTTCCCGTGTTGTGAAGTCACTCAACTTAACTGATGTGCTTTTGGAATGTGTCAAAAACATGGACGATGTAAACAAAATGTGTATTGTTCATGCGTTTCAGAGCTTCAGAGCTTTTAAACATCACATTGCTACCTATTTGCATTCCATTTAATAGCAGAGAACAAGGATCAGATGGTGCATATGCATATTATGATTTAAAACATATGCACATTAGATAGATAGATAGATAGATGGATACTTTATTAATCCCTAGGGAAATTCAGATCATCCAGTAGCTTGTACACTTAACACATCACTGACATATATACATAAATCACATACACCACATACATCACATACGGAGAGCATATATACAGATACAGGTATGGAATGCAATGATGTGATTGTGTCAGTGTCCAGTATTAAAGTGATTTTGTGCTGCTGGAGTGGATAGTACAACAAAATCTAAACTGTATTTATATTATAAAAACAGCAGAAATATATATATATATATATATAAATATATAAGAATATCAATCAATCAATCAATAAATCAAATTTTACCTGTATAGCCCATATTCACAAGTTACAATTCTTCTCATGGGCTATAACAGGGCGTGACACCCTCTGTCCTTAACCCTCAGCATGAATAAGGAAAAACTACGAAAAAACCCTTTAACAGGGTAAAAATACGTAGAAACCTCAGAGAGAGCCACATGTGAGGGATCCCTCTCCCAGGACGGACAGAAGTGCAATAGGTGCCTCGAATATGGTCGACTCATGCCAGGAAGATCTCTCCCACCCACTCTCCTTCTGTGTGGCGTTATGAAGCCGAATGGCCCTGGGGACAAAGGACCTCCTCATCCTTTCCGATGAGCAAGACAGGAGTCTGCCACTGAAAACGCTCCTCTGACCTATGCGTGTTTTGTGAAGTGGGTGGTGCTCATTGTCCAAGATAGACCGCAACCTACTCAGGGTCCTGCTCTCTGCCACTGTTGTGAGGCAGTCCAGTTCAGAGCCAATGACAGCTCCCGCCTTCCTCACCAGCCTATCCAGTTGCCTTGCATCCCTCTTCTTTATACTGCCTCCCCAGCACACAACAGCATAAAAAAGGACGCTGGCAACAACAGACTGGTAGAAAATGCGCAGGAGTTTGTTGCAGATGTTGAACGACCTCAACCTCCTCAGGAAGTCGAGCCGGCTCTGACCCTTCTTGTAGATTGCGTCCACATTTGCTGACCAGTCCAGTTTTTTGTCCATATGGACTCTTAAATATTTGAATGTGTTGACCACCTCCACACTGACCCCCTCGAGTCTACCACCATCTCCTTGGTCTTAGTGGTGTTCAGCTGTATTGTCCTAAAGTTTGATATATGAAGCTTGTGAGAGAGGATCACAGTTTGCAAGTGGCAAAAGTTTATAAACTTAACAATTAAAGCTTCGATTTAGAGCTGATAGTAATATTATGTTAAATGGTTTGTAAAAGTCAAAGTTTCCGCAGAAATTCAGAGTTGTTCCAACTTGAGACGGTGTTCACTAGAAATGTCCCAGTGGGGAACTTTTTCCAATTCTCCAGACACCACGTGTATACAGCAGCAGTCTGTATAACAGTCCACACAAAGAAGTTATTCAAATGTGCAAATCTTATCAGATAATGTAATTGATAAATCACAATCCTGTTCACAATTGGTGTGTGTGGCAGTGTTTAAGTGTCCCACATGAACCGATGTCTCAGATTATCCCAATTCCCCCTAAATCCTTCTAAATAATGACAAGATCTTTCTGTTTTTGTTCTGCTATTGCCGCTGCCATCAGATCAGTTCATCAGACAAACCTAAGTTCAGCTGGTTTTGGTTCTGTCCTCAACAGGTAACTGAGGAGCAAAGTGAACATTTGCATATTAATGACATCCACATTCTGCTGTCCCGCAGGTATACTTTGACAAGCAGCCATTTGTTCCAGCTTGATTTGTATTCAAAAAGTTGCCTTAGCATTAGCTACACAAGGAGGCCTTGGCTTGTATTAAAAGTCACAATGTAGAAACCAACGCACACATGCACAAGCATACAAATAGACTTGCAAGTGTGAGTTCACATGCACACACAGACGCACATTGAAAAGCAATTGAGGATTCTGTCCTTCGTCCCTCTGACATTTGTTTTTTTTTTTAATCCAGTGAGCTGTAAACACAACAGAAAAAGGTGACTTTCACTTTGAAAAACTCAAATAAAACATCTATGGACTCGACTTGGCATCTCTTCTACAAGGGAGGCATATGTACACATTTAAAGGAAATGGTATTGCCACCTGTCTTTTAATATATGTAGTTAAGAGTGCACCTTGACTATGATAACTCAATATAAGATATTAAGTACTTATTTTTGGGGGAATGAATTTGTTTTTCTCACCTAGATCTTATCTATCGCTCTTTATCGAAGGTCAATATCAACTAAACCATGGAGCTTGTGGACTAGGAGATTAACAGGTGGCCTCCTGACCTAGTTGTCAAAGCGAGGGCGAGGAAATGAAGATGGCGTCGTCCTGAAAGTCCCTAAATAACCAGCACTTCCTCTGTCATACACTCAAACACTGCCGGCCCAGCGGTCAAGAGTAACTTGGGGTTCTGCATCTTGCCAGTATCACGGCACGCAGAATGGAGGAGTCAGGGATCAAACGGGCCTGGTTCTGATAAGTGAACGACCCGCTGTAACTCCGGAACGACAGCCAACCCAAATGTTTAGTTTTAAACTTATCACCTATACATTATATATAAAACCTTCAAAGGGGCTATAATCTCACCTGCGACTGGTGCTCCTCATCCTTGTTCACCCCCTGCACCTGCAGCAGGTTCTTGGCCACGCCCACACACGGCAGTCCTGATAGCACTCCCAGATGACACGCCAGGCCGAACTCTGCTGGGTGCAAACAGTGACAAGACCTGAGTTAGTTAAAGTTACTTTTTAATGCTGCATGTTGCCCATTTTATTTTGAAAACTCACATTTACAGTTGGTAAGATGTTGCATCCCTAGGGGCAGCCTGTTACAGCAACACTAGCTCAGTTAGAGATATTTTTCTCCATTTTGACAGAATACAGAGGACAGACACGGCCTCCAGATCAAGGCGGGGAACCCCCCCCCCCCTGCAGGACACCATCACATCACGGAGAAGCTCCTTCAGCGACAGACTGATCCACCCTAAGTGTCTGTTGGAGCGGTATCACAGGTCGTTCCGTTCTGCAGCAGTTACACTACACAACCAGCCCTGCTCCCAGTCAACCACAAACACCTATGGAATATTTAACTGTACAATATTCATTTCTGTCTGTGAAATTCAATGGCTTGTGTGCAATCCATTGAATTTCACAGACAGAAATGACAGACAGACGATTGTAAAACCGTCTGTTGGACCCAAATGTTTCCTATGGTATAGTTCCCAAACTGCAGCAAACAAGTTTATGAGGAATGTATTCAAACACTCATGCAAGTTCCCCAGCATTCAATTATTTGGTGCATAACTGCCTCTTAACATCTGACCCTCTTATTGAACATGTATTTAACACTGAAACATATTGTATGGTAATATGGGATCATGACCCCTTGCCAATTACTTTTCACCAAATAATCCTTACAGAAACTTCTCGTTAAATCAATACTTTTATCTCCTGAGTTCAAAAGAAAAAAATATATTTAATCATCAATCTAGACTCGTCTTGCTCTACTCTATTGAGAACTAGGTTGATCCCAAAGTTACTCACCATATATCTAAAGTTTGCACAACTAAAAACTAGAGCTTGGATAATTTCTTGGAACTCCCATTGTACCTGATGACCCACATGAGACATGACAGCTTCAATATTAAATCTTATAAATGCTACTATATATGGAAATGCTGTCTCCAATGCTGGTTAAGTTGTGTCACCACAATAATGTGTCTTCAAAAACCAGCTAACCACCGATCTTCTGGTTAGAGTTTGACCGGGTAGAGCGGTCTACCCCCTCAGCCGCTGAAATCAAGTTATCCTGAATTTCAATGTGGGAATTAATGTATTTACATCAATAAAATAAAATGTTTTTCAGGAGTCTCTGGCAAAAAGTCTCCTTGTTAGAAAACTGTGTAAAGGAGCAGCTCAACATTTTGAGAGTTTCTAATCCTAATTTGCATTAATCGGTCTCTAAATACATTCCTACTACATTTGATTGAAGCTTATTATTTGATTGGTTAAAATTATTATACTACAACAGATGTGAATTTGTGACAAAAAATACGTGAATGAGTAAATAGATAAATACGGTTTGCAATGAAAAAGGCTATTTCTTTATCTATTTATTTATACACTTATTCTGTTTCATTTATGTATACATCTACTGATGTAGGTACAGAGTTCAAGTCAGGACACAGTTAGATTTGATTAGCATGAAGACAGGAAACCTCTACAACTCTACTCTGTTATATCCTTTTAACTTAAGGGAAAGGTAAACTAACACATTGTGATTGTAGAGGGAGTTGAAGTCTTTCCTCAGGCTTTAAGCTAAGTAACTCCAGCTCTGTTCCTAACACAAACTCATGAGATTAATATTGATCTTTTCATCTCACTCCCAGAAAACAAAGTAAATGAATGCATTTCTCAAAATAAAAAAGGACCACTGTCTAGGCCACTAGGGTTGTTAACACAATGTGAACTCCTGCCATAAATCACTCTGTTGATCTGAAGGCAGTAAACCTCCTTCAAAGCACACATTTTGACATGTGGGGAAGAGGAAAAGCACAGGTGTGACGGGAGTTTGATGGACGAAAAAAAGATTGTGAACTTCATTCTAAGGTCTCACCTAAACCTATCCATCCATAAATCAAAAAGAAAGCACAGGCAGGGGAAGAAATACTTTGACCGCAGCAGAATAAACCATGTAGACGTACCTCTGTAGTGGAAGAGACCGTTCCCATCCACAAACACCACCTGCAGACAGGACACAACCCATTCACAACCAACACCAGAAAATACTTCAACTGGTGACATTTGTTTGTATAATGTTTTTTCAAATCAAGACAGAATTCAATTAATTTGTGTGTTAACAATTTAAATCGTTTCTAAGCTGGTAAACAATTTTCTTTGGTCAGTGTGAGATCAACACAAGCTACAGCTTATAATGTCTCATTTCTAAAACATCATAAATGTCAGCTAATATATGAATCACAATAAAAATATACAAAAAAAAACTTTTTGTAGGTCTTAAGTGCATCAGACATTTTGACATGTCAAAGCAGGAAAAGCACAAGGTACAGTGAGTAATGCTACTCAGACAGTGCAGAGCAGACGCATTGTTAATGTTATTAGCTCCGACTGCACCCTCTCACATGAAAAGTTCAAGATGTCTGCCGAGAAACTTTTTATTATGATGATCTATATTCTTTGGTCCCAACTGCAGCTTCTGTCTGATACACTGTCGGATGTGGAGCGAGGAAGCACAGCATCTTCATCCTGAGCTTCAAAAAACTGAAGTTAGAA
The DNA here is from genome assembly GCF_949316205.1 of Platichthys flesus. Classification (NCBI taxonomy): domain Eukaryota; kingdom Metazoa; phylum Chordata; class Actinopteri; order Pleuronectiformes; family Pleuronectidae; genus Platichthys; species Platichthys flesus. The sequence continues at coordinate 4,721,333 of NC_084949.1, forward strand.
AGAGACAAGATCCTCAAAGCAATATTCTCCTTTCTCCAGCTCTAACACACCAATACATTCTTAAAACGCAAAACTTTTTTTTTGCTGTAGTGAACAGTAAGATATATGCATATTAAGGGTCTGTAGTGGAGGTAAAAATGTGCGTGTGCAAAAGTGAGATTGCATGTGTTCCTGTGACAGAGAGACAGTCAGAGTGAGGGGAGGACGAGGGCTGAAACAAACACGACTGTGCGGCTGAGGAGGAAACCGAGCTGAAGTTTGGAGAAACAGTGAGAGATGGAACACAGGAGCTTTGTCCCAGAAACTGAAACTCATTCAGGGTTTTTCCACATGCATGAAGTGAGGGGAAGGTTCACAAAATTAATTATCTAGAACTCAACTCGCTCCATAACTGCCACAGATTAACAAGTGCAATGCCAGTTTTAAACCTGCCTGTTCGATGTGAGCTGTTTGTGGAAATCCCCACGGAGCAACTTCCGAGGAAGTAGAAAAATATTCTTTCAACTTGGTCCACAGACTGAAGGCACACTGCCCCGCCCCCACTGACTGCTACAGAGCTCCTATTTATTCAAAGTTTTCTAATATTGAACATATGGCGTGTTAACATCAAACCAAATTGAACACGTCTCTTCTATGTTAGCATACAATAATGACTAATTCTAACATAAGTGTGTTACAATGCTGCCTTTAGCATTGAAATCAAAGCACAACTGAGCCAAGCTTGACTGAAGGCTAATGAGTACAATTCAGCGTAATTTTAAGAACAACAATCGAACCTGAGATCTTGTTTAACACATCAAAATCTCCCTTGATATACAGTAGTACACAGCAGGGCCTATGTTTGGTGCCATTTTTCACCTGGCATAGACAGTAAATCTGGCTTAATCTTAAGTGTAAAAAATACACTTACTCCAAAAACTGGCTTTTTTATTTAATTAAAAAAAAAAAAATGCAAAATAAAACAGAAACAAGTCACACACCAAAACTCAACTCAAAACCATATTTGAATATTTTGACATTTAAAAAGAACTTAACTGCAAAAAAAACAAGAGGGCCACATCATTAAGGAGTCAGGGACCCTGACAGAGACACAGGCGAAGGCAGATAGGATTAGTGCAGATTTTCTGATTCTCATTCTAAAACAATGCTTCAGATGCTCTGGCAGGGAGATTCCAAACCAGATGCAAAACAGGTGATCCAAACACAAAGGACTTGAGCAAAAGCACTGGGTAACGCAGGGGAGCTGAACAGACAAATCTACAGAGTGAGGGGGAACACGTGACTAAGTACACACAGGGGGCCGAGGGAGTGTGATACAGCTGTGAACACACTCAGATAGGATAAAACATTTGGAAGTGGTCTGGTCCACATGGGTCCACATTATTGACGTCCTCATCAACACTGATCAAAACTCATTTCAATACTTTCCCTAAATTGAAAAGATCTTTCTTCACAGCTGCACGAGATTCATTCAGGCTCGTGTCTCTACCTCTCCTTTGTACGCTCATGCCGGCAGTCATCAGACACTTAGGGAAGAAAAACTGAAAAAGCATCAAAGTCATGATTTGTCTGTGTGCGGGCGTGTGTGTAGAAGCTGACCTGAGGAAGAAGTGTGGGCTGCTTCCTCTGCAGCTGCTGCAGAGCCTCCAGGAGGAAGGGGGTTTCTCTGAAGGCCAGGAAACCAGCTATGTAGGGGGCTGTCAGAGTCACCATCTGACTGTCCTCATACAGCACCTGGCAGGAGGGGGTGAACACAGTGGCTGCGTGATTGTATACTCAGGTGTACAAAGAGCTAGTCCATCCACGGGTCAATCCACAGTTGTAATATAACAGCACTGGGATGGCAAACAATGTAAAAATAACTGACTTGTGCACTACTCTGCATCAATACTATATTTATAGTGTACATTATCAACATTTAGTCTCATCTATTGTCAAGAGGAGTTGAGATCCCTATGTCTGATCAGTGCATGAAGCTCCTGTATGGACAATGTTAAATATATATGTCCAAAAGGGACTTTCAAATCCATACACATAGGTCTCTTTCCATGCATACAGTGATTAACACCATGAGGTGGTCAGTGGGGGCAGCACAGTAGTGGGGGGGTTAGCACTATTGCCAAGATGATCCTGATTCTGTTGTGTTCTTCCTGCATGGACTGTGCATGTTCTCCCCATGTACTCTGGCTCCTCCTACAGTCCAATCACATGCATTTTTTTTTTTTTTTTTTTTTTTTGGTTAACAGCAGTAAAGAAATAGTAAATGGTCCGTATTTATATGTTTCTATGTGCAGCACTTTCTCTATCAAACATCGTTCATACGTTGCCGGCATCAGGGGCCATTTGGGGTTCAGTATCTTGCCAAAGATGGGGATCAAACTGCTGACCCTCTGGTAAGAGGACAACCCGCTCTACCTCCTGAGCCAGCCACAGCCGCCCAAACAGAACAAAAGAGTGAATGCTGCCTTTATAGCTCATGTATGTGTGTTTAATCCTTCTTGTATGTGTGTAAGAAGAGGGGTTAGCTTGCTACAATTTATATTAAGAAATATCAGATCAGTTGGGAGTATCTGCAGTGGTTAATCTTTAACAGATCATAGGAATAGAGGATAAAACATTCTTCACTGGATCACCGAAGCTCCATGGCTAAAAGAGGCCATGTAGTCTGTCCTCTCTCTTAAGTATAATATCATTATTGTGTCAGCTGTTTATATTGTCTTTAATTTAATCAAATTACAAATATATCTTATTGTAGTATAATGCATAATTTCTTTACTTACTTAAATTCATATTCTAATTCTGTATATCTGTACATAATTCTATTCTTGGTTGGAGCAACTGGAACAAAACCCAATTTCACCGGAGGATCAATAAAGTAGTGCACTAGTGATTCTGAAAAATGTGTGTTGTTGAATGGAGCTCAGGCAGTCACACTGTCAGGGCTCAGGAGCTTCAGGCTTCAGAGAAAATAATGTGTGCAGCACAGTGTGTGTGTGAGTCCACAGTCCACAGTCATACACACAGGCTGTGCAAGATGATCCCTAACACCCCCCATCTGCAACAAAATGAAACATCTGCTCCTTCTTGTTGTTTTACAGCTCTGGACATATTCTGAACACTGCATAAAGTTTTCATACATGATTTACCTGCTGTGTTGGAACTGGATTCTTTTAAATCAAGATTATACAGATTCACAATAAAACAGCTTTTTGCCTGCTACAGCATAAACATGTGTCCTCATCTAAAAGCAAGGACACACAACGCTTGTGTTACACCTTAGCTTTATGAACTCATTGCCACAGGGAACAGCTATTCTGAACTCATCGACACGAGTCAGGTTAGATGTTCAGTGATGCTGATGGCTGTGGTCATTTACGTTGAACACCACTGAGGCTAAAATAAAGCTACAGTTAATCAACACAAGTTTGATTCCATTGTGCCTTCATACCGCCACCTGCTCAGCTGTCAATCAAACACACACAATGACCTCACTCACTGAAGGGCTTTAAGGCTAAAGGAGCATTTCTGTAACTTAATCTATTTTCAATCTATTCTTTATTTCCTTTTAGAAATTTACACATTTTAAATCTATTTTGATACAATTTTTTTAGTGTAGATAAGTTGTCAAAGACACTACAGCCTTCCTCCCATTCCTCCAGCTGTGGCTCAATAAAGATTCATCCTGCCTGCGATGCTCAACTCCAGCTACACTCAGACACATTCTCACTGGTTGTAGTCCCCAGGTAGGTACACATGGAGACACAACCAAGAACTGAGATGCCTGGAAGCAACACTCAAAACAAAAAGAACTGCTACCAATATCTGGCCCTCTAGAGCATAGATATATAAATAAAGGCTAGATTTCTCGTCCCACGGAGTCGAACGTCCGCACATGGAGGCCATCTTGCCACAGGTGGCTCGCTCACCCATAACATTGTGTTGTAGTGGTACATACTTTTTAAATAACCATAACTTGCTCATTTTCCACTGATTTTTTAAACGGTTAGGTTTGTTTTAAACGTCAGAGATGTAGTTATGACACTGCACACTTGTGAATAATTATGTTACTTTCTAAAAAATAGAATAATGTTCTATATAGGTACAAGATTTCACTTTACAAATAAACATCAATCATTATTTTATTTTATTTAAAAAGTACATGTACCACTACCAACACAATGTTATGAGTGGGCGAGCCGCCCTGTGGCAAGATGGCCGCCATGTGCGGACGTTCGATTCCGTTGGCCGGCAACACGGACGAGACATCTAGCCCTTATATATATATCTATGCTCCAGAGCACCAAGCACAGTTCAGTTGTAGTGAGCCTGAGACTGGGAAATGCTGGTGAATATACACCAGTTTCTTATCATCCCATCACAATTTGTAACCACCACCAGATCTGGTACTTTGGTCCAAAACCCTGCATGTTGTCTACTTCCCATAACCTGGGAGGATGGGAAAGGGCATCTGAGTCAGAAGAACAAGGCTGCAGAGCAAAAGTCCACCAGTGGAGGCTGGCTGCAGGAGCTTTATTAACTCATCCACCTTCCAGTTGCCCTGCGCCAGATCATTAAAGAAACATCAGGAACTGCAGAGCGCTGCAGCCAATGGCTCTGGACTAGGAGGGAAGATCCCAACAGGGCAGCAAGATGTTAAAGGCACTCAACCAGGTGTGATCAGCCTGTGACTAGCCTCCATTAAAAGAGGGTGTCTTGTGATTTAAAGTCACAATAGCCAATGGCACAAAGGTAAACAACTAACAACATGTCTTTAACATCCGCTGGTGCTCCCTGATATCTACTGGTGATCCCTGATATCTACTGGTTCTCCCTGATATCTACTGGTGATCCCTGACATCTGCTGGTGAGCCCTGATATCTACTGGTTCTCCCTGATATCTACTGGTGATCCCTGACATCTGCTGGTGATCCCTGATATCTGCTGGTGATCCCTGATATCTGCTGGTGATCCCTGATATCTGATGGTTGTACCTGATAGCTGCTGGTGAGCCCTGATATCTACTGGTGATCCCTGATATCTGCTGGTGATCCCTGATATCTGATGGTGATCCCTGATATCTGATGGTTGTACCTGATAGCTGCTGGTGAGCCCTGATATCTACTGGTGATCCCTGATATCTACTGGTGATCCCTGATATCTGCTGGTGATCCCTGATATCTACTGGTGATCCCTAATATCTACTGGTGATCCCTGATATCTGCTGATGTTTGGAAACTTATCAACAAACTAGTTCAGAAGGTTTTCAAACATTCAAATATAGAATAAATATCTACGGCCATTTTCTAATCTTATCATCTGATTGCTTAATTGATAAGACACAGACCAATGATATGGTGTGCTCATGGTTTTGCATGCTACAATCTTTTGGTTGAAAACAAATTTGAGCGGGCAAAAGTCAGAACAATCCAAGCATCTTTTTACATTATGTTCTGTAAAAATAAATGCCATATCTGCACAAGTTGGGCAACATATACACAAGTATTCATGTGAAAGGCTGATACCAACTGATGTCAATGTATCCGTCAGGGTCTAGTAAGCGTGTCAGAACTTTTGATAGATTAAGTCACAGGTAAGGCTGAAGTTGTGTCTTTAAAGATATGATTCAAGACTTAGTCAAGTGTAAGTTCTGTTATTAATGTACAGTGTGTGCCCATCACCAAATTCACTTTTTTTATCACCTTTGTACATTATTCTCGTGATTAAATGATACTTATTTCTAATTTCTGAAACAAATAGGGTAAACCTCACACTTTTTGTGTCTGCTTTGCAGGTTTGCACTGAAGCATGTACCTTTCCCCGGACAGTCTACAGCCCTGCTGTATGTCAGTATGCATTTTGTGAGGTGATGATAAGAGTAAACAGAGCTTTTATTGTACAAAATAAAAAAAACAATCTGTTAGTTAAGGTTACGGCTCTGCAGCTGAAAGACTGAACTAGAACTCTGGATGGCTTAATGAGCTGATGATTTTCCCCTATACTGAGATTTACAGTAATGTGTTACTTTACAGTTAGTACACATTGACAGGCTTCGGGCGTCTCTCTATCTTACACTGATCTATTTTGAGCAACACAATGGCAGGTGAACATATCTCCCATGATGCTTCCACGGTTCCTTGACACAACAATGTCATCTGAATAGAAATGTCACATGAGAAATGTCAGCTCCCTTTCAGGATCTGTCATGACCGCACTGACCTTCATTCCCCTACATCGATAATAAAAAGAGTCTATCAACCACTGAAGCTGTTTAAAATTGAAATGATACTTGTTCTAATTTACAGTGTCAAATATGTTGAGCTTCTGTTTTAGACTAAACTTATTTAAATGCAACCTTCACAATAAAAATAAAAACTTTGCGTCACAAATGGCCTTCGGGGGGGGGGGGGGGGGCGGGCAGTTTTGCAGGTTTAGAGGGAACATGGTCTCGTTATTGGACAGCATCTCTGAGCCACATTTCATTAGCCTTGTTGGGACCATGTATCAACATCGTACACTGAAAAAGTCATTAATCATAATGGGCTGTATGTAAGGAAGGTGACGGCAGCCATTATTATTGCAGAGATCAACAGCAGGAGAGGAGAGAGCCTGTGAGAGGCTGCATGGAAAAGTAATTGAAACGAAAATAGGGACTTTGAAGGTCATTCTAACAATGTTCAGTTTAACAGGACTCAACCTTGAGCTGTTTATTAAACCAAAGCCCTGCCGTTTATTCATGGTGCTTTCTAGAATTAAACAGGCTGCTTAGGTTGTATTGGACATTTTCATTAAGATCTGATTTCCATCACTGTGCTGGTAAAGAATGTTCAAGACCATTGCATTAAGTGGACGAGGAACAGGTTAGTGATTAGAAGAAATCTCAGAAAATGAAACAATAACGTCCTTTTAAATCTGGTGGAACTTTTGAAAGGTTTGACAAATTACTTATTTCCCACATTTCACAGATCATTTAGCAGTATTTGTATCCCCTTCATGATATTGTACGGGACATACTGTGTAGTTCTATATCCTAATACTACAAGATCCTCCCATTCTCCTCATAGAGTGGCAATATACAAGTTATACAAGATGGAAAAAATGGCTCAAAACTTAAAGCTGCTTTCATCAACAGTTCTATGTTAACAATGGATCAAATGACCAGGCATAAGGTGAAGGTGTCTCTCAACTTCGCAATTACCTTCAGCTCTACGGAGCTTTTGCTGTAACTTTTTCTATTCACACTCGCTGAAGGACAGACAAAAACAGTAACTCATTCAATATATAGAACAAGTAAGTGTGTGATATGTCTAATTTTAAAGTTGTGTGTCCTGTTGTGTATCCTATAAAATATCACGAAGTTAAGCAAACTTAGTAATAACTCACATCCTTAGAACTAGCAGGAAAACGGATGTTTATCAACAACTCAATAGTTTGATGACAGACACACATCAGTGTTCATAGGTGATCTTTAAAATGTATCATTGTCAGTCCTGTCAGGAAATTATGGCCTATAGGACATCAGAGCTCATCTGTCTGTGTTTCTGTGACTTCATAGGTCATCGAGAGCATGAATAAAATTAGCTGTGACTTCTTCTAATAAGTGGAGCTTTGTGAGAGAGGGGAGGCTGCGCTACAGACACTGCTGCTGTTCCCACGTCACAAGTATAGGTCGATAAAGCTCAGAGATTCCTACATTCCCCTGTGATCATTGGGTGCAGCGAGGGAACGGCTCACCTCCAGGTCGGGGTAGCTGAGCACTACAAGCTGGGCGCAGGCATTGACGTCATCCCCTTTGATGAAGGAGAGGTCCACTCCACCGACTCTCTCCAGGCCAGAGAAGCCTGGAGTCATCTGCCAGTCTTCAGTGTCCTCCTCCACCACCTGCTGTCTCAGACGAGCCTGCACACTGCACAGAGAGACTGTCACTCAGTGGAGCTTTGAAGCCTCAACAGAGACCGACGTGCACACACATGTGTGAGGACATCTTTTTGTAATTCAAATGCTCATTCTTTATAGAATTTATTTTAGGCTCAACTTGACATGAAGACAGAAATGTTTCTACGTCTCAGTAACATTTCCACCAATATTCATTTTACCTAACAAATTTTAATAATTTCATTCTTTTGCCATAGACAAAACCATGGGTGTGATGGTAGTGCTGAACTACAAATCCCCAATATTTCAGATGTTTCACACCAGATTAGGGTTTGTGTCGGTTACCCTGCTGGATCATGTGTAATTACAGGTCTCACCGCTGTAATGCTAAGTACTTGGTTACAGAGTTACACAGCAGCTCACCATCTTTAAAAATATTTCCAATATAATGTCTGATTTGTAAATATTTCCACACTACCCCTTTACTTACAAGCTTATATTTATTTTGCAAATTCTAATATGACATAATCACCCCTCATTTAGACAGCCTCTCAAGTAAACTGTCCATATTTTAGGACATGCCAATATTGAGATTTTATGGCATTTGTAATATTAGTTATACAAACCACTTGAAAAACAAACTTCATGTAAATTTTATTTAATAAAAAGTAAAACATACTGTAGCTGTTACATCTAACTAAGTTTCTCCACTTCCTCTTTCATTTTCTGCATTACTAACATATCCTTTCTTTCTAGATCCTGGTTCCCAGTCAATTCACTACTCCACATACACACATACCTATTAGCTGCTCACTTTCCTATCCCTGTTTTTCCTGCCTATAAACCTCTGTATATGGTCTGCTCAATCCATGCCCACTGTTTTCCCTGTGTTCATTAATTTCAGTGTTTTTCCTGGTGTTTCATCGCTGTGTGTATCCTTTGCTTGTTTTTTTGCCTCATCTGTATTCAAAGTAAAAGTGCAATGTTTGTTTTGATGCAACAATGCTTTATATCAAGCTAAATAACAGAGCTTTTATCTTGAAAAGCTTTGAAATTGGTTCTGAAGATTGTGTCGGTATATTAACAGACCTCTGAAATAGCTGACACTAATGGTGAATGATGAACACAAAGTTTTCTTACTTCACTCTGCACCTTAAACAGTATTTAAAAAGCTTTCCACACAACGGCCAGAACATAAACAATAAAAAGACAGTAAGGTATATTGTAGAACAGTTCGAAGAAGACTCACTAATGTCAAGGAATAATTCTGAAGTGGCTCCAAAGCATTAACACAGGACAAGAGAACCGCCAGGTTGACAAAAGGCACTGCACTAGTTTGGATAAAACGAATATGGAAAAAAGCCTTTAGTATTTATTTATTATACTGACACCTAAATATAGAGAAATTTATCAAAATGAATAACGAAAAAATAGCTTTCTCATTCAGAGCAATTGGTACAGTTTGGTATACGGCTGGTCAAAACATTTTTCAAGTAGTTTTTAGGTCTGAGTTTTTTTTTTATAAAAAATGAAAGCAGTCACAGAGAGAGAGAAAGAGAGAGAGAGAGAGAGAGAGAGAGAGAGAGAGAGAGATTATCATTCCAAACCCACAGAGCACTGGTTGCTGAGGAGGTGGCATGGAGCAATCGGCTCTATAACAGGCTCCTGCCTCAGGTCAGTAGAAACACCTGCAGTGTAAATCCAGGTGTGTGACTCACCTCTCCCACTGTTTGACCAGCTCCTCTGCTGGCGGAGCAGACATCTGCGTTTGTTTGAATATGTATATGAATGACAGGAAAATGTATTCAGAACAATTCAACCGACAGAAACAACGTGTGGACTGGACAGGCTGTTTTGCTTCCGTGTAGCGACGTCACTGGGAGGCGGGGCCTATGACGAAACTGGGTGTTATCAGTCTGTATAGTCTTTGACATAGACGGTATATTGGTTTTATCTGGGCAAATGCTGCCATCTAGTGGCATAAAGGAAAAAATACTGAAATATATTAAATAATGTTAATAACACATGTATTTGTATAACACTTATCTAAACAAGATTAGAAAGTGCTTCAAAAAAATCCATGTCAAAAAGCTGAATAAACTGAAATAAAAGGTAATCAAATCAGTACAATTTAAAATGTCAAATCATAATATAATAAAGTCAAGACATTAAATGTTAAGAGAAACTCAACAGTTCCCGCAAGCAGACCATATACAACACATTGCAGTGTGATGGACACAGAAATATGATCTCATCCTCCACATCCACTGCAGTAACTGGAAACAGAATCAACTGAATAAAATATGACACAAAAACAGAACTTAATTTGCCTGTGGAACTTTTATTGTATATTTTTTCAAGATTTTATAGGAAATGTGGTTTACCTCAAGGCTCTACTCTCAGCCCCCTGCTTTTCCTTTTAAGTCATCTCTCGGCTCATAGAATGAGTTTCATGCTAAACTGGTTTTATTAATTAATAATCACAACAATAACATGAATCAAAGGCTTCTTACCTATCTGCTAGAAAATCTGTCTCATAAAAATTCCTGCCTCTGGCAAATCAGAGATGTTTGTTATAATAACTTAACTACAGCTGTTCAACAGTACCTGAAAGGAAGATTCAGACTGGAAAATAGTGGTGTGGAATAAGGAAATTAAGGTTAATTGGGGCATATCATACTTAAAGTCAGTCATGCAGAATTTATGAAACCCATTTTTACGATTCTCATTTATTAAAAAGTTATTAAAAAAAAGAATGCAGTCAGTGGCACAGTGAATACAAGGGGTCAGGAGACCCACTGACCAAGTTTGCTGCAATAGACACTGCAAATAATTAAAGATGCTCATGCTCATTCACAATTCATTACAATGTAAACAACTGTGTGATCAAAATGAAAACTAGCACAGCCACAGGACAAACAAATGAATTTGACACTTTTATTTGCACATATTTCAAGTTTAATGTTTTCAAAACATGTAAAGGCGCCATATTCTCATTAATCCAAACATGTACTTTTTACATTATTTCTCACATGAAGATAAAGAGAAGATATGCAACGATGTCAGAAAAAGAAGCAGAGACAGACAGATGTGTTGAACAGTCAAGACAAACAGTTATAGCCCTCACTTGTCATTGAGATCTTGATGAACAGGTTCAGTGTTTATGCCTATGGCTTCAATCAAAAGGTCCACTCTGATTTCAATAGATACACACCATGGAGTGTTGGAAAGCAAAACTGTAAAACTGGAGTGTACAAGAGACAAAGAGGGAGAAAGGGAAAAATGAGCTGATGCTACTCGTTTCATCAGTTGAACCGTTGAAGGAATGGAAATCTAGTCTCCTGAAGAAATATCAGGTAAAGAAAGGTTAGTTGTGTGAGTGGAGACATGCTCCTCCAGACTCGTGAGTGGAAACACACTTGCTTTGTGCGGCCGAGTCAGAGTTTACACAAATTTTACAGTCTTCTCTCAAAAGCCACCATTCGTAACCTTTACTCCTTTACACAACTATTCACAGCTAATATCCCTCAGCCTGAGAAGGTCCTTTTTCTCACTAAAGCATTTCATGTTATTGCAGTTATGACATAGTTATCACACATTAACCCTTGACCTTTAATTTACAGTTTCAAACAAGCATGTATCAAAAACGACAACAGGCAGAGCCAGGAGTTTCAGGAGGAAGCCTCCATCTCATGTTTTTAGTGTCTTTTAGTTTGATTATTTTTGCTGTGAGCTGCACTCAGTAACCATGGCGACAGCACCTGATGACTCCTGGCAATGGAGATCGTGTCTGCCCTCCGCGGGCAGTGGGATCAATGTGAAGTCATCAGTGCTCATTAACCAAATAGTGTATTTAAAAAACTGTTGCATGGATGTGTTGCATTTAGAAATGTCTCTTAATTCACAATTGCTTATCTATTACAGTGATGACCTTGAAAAAACAAAACAGGTACGTTTCTAAGGGATGCTTACAAAGGCTAAAATGGTATTTATTGACACATGGCTCATAAAATGCCTGTTTCTTAACTTTTATATAATGCATCTGTAAACCCAATCACCACATGACCATGCAGCAAAAACACCACACTGCTTCCCCTCATCAAAAACTCACCCCAAAATATCAGTAACATTTCAGCTCCAACCAACACTAGCACATGTACAGTTTCAACATGCCTCCAAATGATAATCACAAAGTAACATTCATCCCTAATGCACACTGAAATCTACACCACTCTGGAAAAACAAATATCGAATGACGGCCGTGCTGCCCAATGACACAAGAACCTTCCAAATTCAGACATTTCATTGGTTAGCAAGTGCTGAGCAATCAGTAGCACATTCACAAATCAGTGAGAAGGCGTCACCTTGACGACCGGATTCTGACTCAATTCCTCAACTGTGCACAGAACGAACATAAATCAAACTAACAATGGACATTTCCAGGTAACATTTACTGAAATAAAAAGGATAATAAAAGAGGTGCCCAGGAGAAAATCTGGGAAGAGACAGCAAGTGATAATGCTGATGCCACAGAGTTTAGCCGTTCAATGGCTCAGTTTGCCTGTCTGTCTGCCTGTCCACAGCAATATCTGCAATCGGCACCCATGACCCTCCACAAACCTCAAAATGATAAATAGAAACTTTTCACACAGTAGAAAGTCAAAGTCCTGTTATTGCTTCTAGTGGATTTCTTCGCTGAGAGTCAGACCCGGGTCAAAAAGTCAACTGCTTTCCAAGGTGTGATAAAGCCCTCGTGAGACAGATGCGTGAGCTTTGCGTCATGTGACAATACAATGGACGCCAAAAAGATGCATGAAAACATTTTCACACTATCCTGTCAAGTGGAAACTGTGCTTACTCCATCTGAATTGTCATGATTCACTGAGCTCCATCCACTCTGTTAACTTCACACTGTTTAAAATGAAACAACATTATATGCAGCTGACATTCGACCCAGGTCTAGTTAAGAGTTTACCGCACCCACACTTGACCTATAAACAGTTCACCAGATATAAACAAACCTCTCTGGTAATATGGCAAACACCCTTTTTTTGCATCAAACGTCCCATTTGTATGTTAACATGTTGGTGTTGTTTAATGTATGTAACAGCACATCCCGGCCTTTCAGCCATCGCACAGGAATGAGCTCTTCCTCATCTCAGTGCTGTGTATGTGAATGTACACATAAGTAAGTGCATATATGTAACAGCGCCTCCAGTGTCTTTGCTCATTGCTCCCAGAGTGAGAATATTGCTTCTTCCCGCTTCCAGTGCCACAACGGCCCCTCAACCCAATTCTTGACTTTTAGCCTTCCCACTCTGCACGTGATGCAAACAAACATACCGCTAATATTCTGATTCTAACTGCTGCCTAGCAGAGATGCCAGGCACAATAAATATTTGACCTTTGTGCAAAAATCAGCCCTTTAATTTGCACAGTCTCCTTTTTGCTTCAGATTTATTTGTATTCTTTGTCTTCTGTCTGTGCAAGCTTGCATGCTTCAGTTCTATAGAGACTGGCTGTGCAATAGGAACAGAGTCCAAAACAAGAAGGTGTGGGGGGGGGGGGGGGGCTTCGATGTTGATGGTAAGGTCAGTCTGTGGGAGTGATTATCGGAAATTAAGTCCTCTTCTTCCATTTTCTACCTGGAGATCATCGAGCTGGATTGTGATTGGATGGAGGAGGTGGTCGCGGCGCTGAGCTGAGAGAAGCCGCTGTGGCTCGACTCCAGGCTGGTCATCGAACCCCTGAGAGAAGAGAGAGAGCCAGATAACATGTGAGGAGATGCTCATTTCAGCTGATATTTATGCAGCACCTAAACAGCCCCCAGTCTGCCTGTGACTAACTGAAAGCAGTCTGTGCGCACAACTCGTGCTCATGATGCAGAACCATGCAGACAACTTGCACCTTCTGGAGGGAAGTGTACCCAGTGTTTAGCTCAAATCTCTCAGGTTCCACAAATGGCTGTAACAATCAATGAGGATGTGTTAGAGGATATAAAAAAAACCTTTGTGGGGAAAGGTTTTGCTTAACGTCAGTGAGTTTCATTGAGGACAGAATCAAAAGCCTTTTTCTGGCAATTGCAGATGTTTTTTTCATTAAATTCTGCATAGATATATCAAAACATGTTTTAAATAAAGACCTTTTGTATATATATTCAAAGTATATGCAGCAGGAAGCTGCTTGATGCTTTTGTTTGGATCAAAGAGTCATTAAGCTTCTATTAACTCAGTTTACTCTTTTTTAATTAACATTCTACTGCACCTAGTTAAAACTAATACATTCTTATAGTCTGCTGCAGTTCATGGTGTTGTTGAATTGTGCTAAATTGTACACACAATTTTCATCCTACCCTGTGATACTATGGAGGTTAGGCTAAATAACACAAATAGCTCTCTGCACAATGGGACACAGATCACCAGCGCCACAGACTACAGCCGCCACACGACTGTTAAGTTCAACAAACTACTCTCTTGAAACTGTAACACTATAACCTGAATAACAACTGTATGTAAACCTTCATAACACATTATAATCCAATAGAATGACTTGCATTAACAGCTGAACCGAAATATACATACAATCATAAAGAAGTAAAATATGACCATTTACATTTTTTACTAGTATAATACTGTATAATAGTGGAATATGTAATTTGTATCTTAACTTTAAAAGTTATTAAGTGCTAAAGGCGATTGCAAGCATAAAACAAGGAGAGAGAGAGAGAGAGAGAGAGAGAGAGAGAGAGAGAGAGAGAGAGAGAGAGAGCGAGAGAGAGAGAGAGAGAGAGAGAGAGAGAGAGAGAGAGCGAGAGAGAGAGAGAGAGAGAGAGAGAGAGAGAGAGAGAGAGAGAGAGAGAGAGAGAGAGAGAGAGAGAAAACATGCAGCAAAGGGTCGGGTCAGAACCCAACATGAAACCACTGCAGGACGACTCAGGCTGTTTCCATTGGAAACAATAATAAAGCTGGAGCCACGAATCACACTTTTACTTCATAAATGACTTAACCTATTAACTGCTTCTGACAAATGACATGAATTTGTTGTAGTATTGTGATAACTTTTGTATTGCTTTGTTATTATCATCCATCCTATTGGAGCGATTCTAACCTTGGGGCCAGGAGCAACCAACGGTTTGCCAGGTGCTTACATAAACACCTTTAAAATGTACATAAAATGTACATTATATATTAATGTTGCCCTTTTAAAGTCAAGTGTCACTGCATCATAAGCAAAAAACACGATACCCCCCCCCAAAAAAAAACTGCATGCAACTATGCATAATACATCACTGAAAATATTACCTAAATTTCTAATTCATTTATTTCTGGTTTTATTCCATATGTCAATTTCAACCAAGTGTACAATCCATTAGAAAAACATCCTGTTATATACCACTAAAATGAGTTAGATGGTGATCAAGTCAGTTTTAGACAGCAAGGTTAAATGAAAAAACTGGGAAACTGAAAGCAAAGTGAAGTTTAGTAGGTTGGGTAGTAAACATGAATGAGTATTGAGTAACAAATACCAGGAAAAGATTTTGTGTGTGGATAAACAATGTTGTGTGGGCGATTGGATACACCGAAACTGACAAGTCTGAACTTAACTTAGATTCCTGATATTGTTAGTCATGCAAGCAGGGTGACTGAAGCCAGTAAATTAAACTATAGTCTCCGTGCAAGGACACTTTTTCCAGTGGGAATAAAGCAGCAAAGTCCTTTTAGCCAGCGCTAAAGAATTCTAAATTGTGAGCAAAAACAGATGCGATCAAGCATCTCTTTGCTGCATTAGAATCTTGACTATCACTGAGGCTAGCAGCAATGACGATAAGGATCTAGTGCTTCGGGAAAAGGGGCAAACTCTGAGCCACTTACAAACTCTCCACATCACAGCAAGCGGTTCTTCATTGGAAGAAGACAGAGAAGAAGGAGGACGAGGAGGAGGAAGAGAAGGGGTAGAAGGAGGACGAAGATGGGGTTGTGAGGGACAAAAAAGGAGTGGATTGGACAGAAAAAGATTAACAAAGTTTCAAAGGGAGAGAAGTATCCTCAATTTAATAGTCTGGGCCAAAAAAATCCTGAAGCACTTGAGGCACTTCATAAAGGTAATTTAAGGAACATGACAGATTAAATGTGTAGTAGGTTGTAGAGAAGGAAAGCGTAAAGAAGACAGGAGTGAGAAATGAGAAAACATAAGGGAAAGTAAAAGTTTGAAATCAAAACTGTACATCATGGTTAAGCATCTGAAAAACTGCAAAAATATGGACACATACAAACCACATGTATCTAAAATGGACTCAAAATCATGTTTTTTTTCTGTTAATCACTAACACATTCACAAACCTGAAGTCCTCGGAGCCCAACACTTCGGTGTAGTACATGACTTTACACTTGTGCGAGGAGACCTGCAAGGTGGCCAGCACATCATCCACTCGGGGCAGGTTAGTGGCCGAGCAGGCCGGCATGTTGTGGAACTTCCATTGGAGGATATAGAAGCCTGGCCATCGCGTTATATGGGAGCCCTAAAGACAGAATACAGATAGCGTCAATGACCAACAAGCAAAGAAACGTTAACATTTATGGTTTTTCGATCTTAAAATGTTATTCATGATCCTGGATGCTCACCTGTACGCTCTCTCCCTCTTTACAGGTAAGTGGGGACTCCACCATGCTGTAATCTTGCCCCAGCGTCCACGACTTGTCGATAAGCTGAACGTTGTTGACGACTGGAGAAGTGATGCCGTGGGCCACCAAGGCGTCTTTGCGTGGTGCCTGGGGGGCCCGCTTGGAGTGGAAGATGTTAAAAACGACGTCGCCCTTGCACACGTCAAAGTCCCAGGTAATGACCGAGGAGGCGTCTATGATTTCTATTAGCAGCTAGTTGGAGGAAAGAGAAGAGGGAGAGAAGTGATTCAGTGATGTCTCAGGAAAGAAAGAAAAGGACCAAACAAAACCATTGAGAAACATTTTACAAATCTCTCTAGTTCTCGTTTCTTATTTTTCTCACATTCTTTTTTACTGCCATTAAAGGCAGCGCTGCGATAAAGAAATTAATCTCATGCTGTTCTCTTTGTTCATGTTGCTCCATATTTGAGATTCTTACCAAAATAAGATAAATAAAAAATAGAGCAATCAGTGAACATCTGTGTGTGATAGTCACAGGCTCATCACCATGAAATCTAAACTGCTTCCAGAAGGCTGATTGTGCCCAACGATGCATCCCTCCCTTTGGAATAAATTATATAACGGGGCCGTAACAGCAGATTATGATTCAACATTTGGTCCACATCTGAACTCAGAAACCATTAAGAAGTCATCTACAAGTAACAGCCACTAGGTGGCAGAACTTTCAACAAAACTTGCATCTGTGACCTAATGCAGATCTACATTGCCCTGCCCTACATTCATGTAAAACATCATCACAGGATTATCATCTTTACTTCTCATGTCGGTGCTCTGTGTTCAGCCTCACCTCGTGCGGTGCTCCCTTGAAGATGCTGGCGCTTTGGTAGATTGTCTCTGTCCACAGGCGGATCTCCTCATTCTCCACCTCCTCGGCTGTGCGGTACATGGATTTGGGAACCAGGCCGCCTTCTGGTACCTCGCACTGCAGAGAAAAAGCAATGTATGTTCAAACATGCAGAGTTAGCAGCACTCTGGAAACTGGGTCAGCATATCTGAGAGATTTGCTCCCGACACCACCTGAGATAGTGTCGTGTCCCAGAAAATTCCGCTACAAGTTAACAAGTTAAAATCTTCATCAGACTCTCACCATACACTCTCCTCCCAGGAAGTCGGGGATGATCTCTTTGTCGATGTAGTCGATCAGACCTCCAGGACCCTGGTAGTCATTGCCTGCATAGATGAGGAACTTCTTGCGGGTGTTCTCATCAATGAATGGACTCACCTAAGGCCAAATCAAATTGGTTGTAAAATGGGCAAAAAGTGTGAATTTAAAGCATAAACTAAATCAGAGCAGATTGTGATCGAGTTACTGTGACTTTGTCCTGGTTCTCACCAGTGTCCATAAGACAGGGAAGACTCTGGGAGCTCTTAGTATAAGCAGCCGTCCCAGAGTCTCTGGGTAGTTGGCTTCCACAACCTCAATGATCCTAAGCAACGCCTTGACTCCCGGACGCCACAGGTGACGCATGTTCAGCCCCTCCAGATCTACCAGACAAGTCCAACAGCTACAGAGGAGGAAGTGAGAGGATTAGTGCGCACACACACGCACACACACACACACACACACACACACACACACACACACACACACACACACACACACACACACACACACACACACACACACACACACACACACACACACACACACACACACACACACACACACACACACACACACACACACACACACCTGGGTTTACAGCCTCTTTCTGACCACTTAGCAACCGTCACCCTGCACTGAAGCTTAAGTGGGGAAGGCCATGCTTGCTAATCTGGGATCTGCTCTCGCCCCTCCCCATGCTTCCTCCATCTCCACAACTTTTGTCTTCCCTCCGTGTGCTCCAGCTGGGAACTGTGATGTGCCAGCCATTCATGCTTCGAATGCTTTCCTGTGAGGCTCTTATCCTAGCCACCTCCTCCTGTTTGAGAGGGCTGACAGATGACAGATTCCATCTCTGTTCCTTCACTCTCACCCTGTCTCTCCATCGCCATCTGAATCAGTGCACTCAAAGACGGGCCTCATGGATTCTTTCCATTTAGCTAGTGATAATACTCCTCTGGACTCGCTCATGGGGTGTGTGTGTACTATCAAGGCTGCAACTACTGAACTGAATCCAGACAGCTTGAATTGTATGGTTTTTTAAAGAGCTTTTAATATACAATTATCTTTGATTTCCTTGGATTAATCATTTTTAATTGTATGTTTTTTTACTTAGTCTAGTTTGTAGTCTTAATTGCACTCTTGTCTTTATATCACAGTCTTAAGACAATGAAATCTGCATTTTGCCTGAATTATACAGCCTTATGATAATTTTTTTTTTTTCACAAAATGTCCATCCCGCATTCTAGGAGTCACAGATTGTTTTGAATTGCCTGTTTTTTTAAACCAACATCTAAAAATCGAAAGAGATTCAATTAGAATATATTTAACTTTTTAAAATAGCAAATGCACAAATCTGAGGAAAAAAAACACTAGAGAAAGTTGACATTTTACTAGACAACTTGATGGACTTTGATCAGTACTGAAGGTTTACCTGATTGGTCGACCAAACACTTTGGTGTTCTCCTCACAGCGTCTCAGACCCTCCTCATTGATAGACAGCACCTACAATGACACGATATACACTCATTGCTCTGTGCTTTTACATGTCGAGCGTTCGGCTTTCACATTTGTAACCAGAGCAACGTACAGTGTGAGCAGCATTATAAATAAGCAGACTATTTATACATGACCTGTACTGTATACATCCTGTAGTTAATACACCAGTCAGGACATGCAACAGCACATTCATTCCCTGATGTGTAATCCAACTACCTCCTGCCTGTCCTATAAACCCATACTGAAACATGCAAACTCAGAGTGTGTTGCAGCTTGTGTTACGTACATGTCTGAGTAGAGACTCCTCTCCCAGAGCCCGGACCAGTCCTTTAGTGTCCATCTGGCCCAGCCTTAGGATGTACAATGGACGACCATCTAGACAAACAAAACAAATATTTACACGACCCATCACACAGTTTACATTCTGCGAGACTGAAAGGTAAGTGGAAAGGCCGGCATTATGTATATCTCTGTTCTTCTGTTACGTAAAGCAGTAACTGACTGTGTACAATGGGAAATGCTTTCATGTTTTGCCCGTTGTTCTGGAACAAATACAAAGGGCTTTGTGGACTCAAACCCTTTTAATCCCCCCATCAGAATATTGGTGAGTAGATAATGAGTGCGTTTGAATTTTTATTATGAACTATCCCATTAAAGCTACATAAATGCAACTGTGCGAGTGTGTGACTGCATAAGCTATTTGGGTAACAAAATTGAGCCAACAAATTGGCTTAATTTTTAATTCAAGTCAATGGCTAAAGGCTATGGGTTGCTGAGAAAGACTCTAGTGTGCGTGCCTGCATGCAACTTGAGAATGGGAGAAACTGGAGAATTGTTGACAGTGCAAACATAGCCAACTTCAAGACAGTCAACATAAATCAAACGTGAACATGTGTTTGCATATGCTAGCACAACTGAGGCTGCCGCACGTTAACTTGATCAACTTTTGTTTGTTTGTCTGCAGATGCAAAACAACCTTTGTCATGGTGGTGCCAGTCCCCAGTGTAGTAGTCCTGCAGGACCTGTGGTGAACTCCAGGTCTCCAGCAGGTAGTCCACCTGGTGTTGCTTCCTCCAGGTCAGGGACTGGCACAGGATCTCACGGGCCTTGTCTATGTTGAAGTCCCTCGCCCGCAAGAAACGCAGGATGTGCTCGTCCTTAGGGATCTTGGGAGTAAGGAGAGAGTGTCAAGCTGTAGTTTTATTTGAGAGAAAACAGACAAAAAACACAATAATTTTCTCTAACTATCAGTGTCACTGCTAGTTTAAATCATTTTAAACTGACTGCTGAGTTACACTTAACACGTAACTGATAGCGGTCAGTATAAAATCATCTGAGTCCGACTGAATTGATCTACTTAACTTTTTGTGTTATTCTCCTCTGTAGAGGTCCATGACAATAATTTAATGTGAGTGGGAAAATTGTTAATCACCTTTCCCTTGTGTGACTCCTGAAGCCATTTACGAAGTCTGATCAGACAGCTCTCCTGCAGGGGGGTCAGGTCGCCTAGGTAACGTTTGATATAGTCTGCATCCAGCTTGTCTGCAACACAAAAACACAACAGCTCTGATTAAAATTGTTCAGTCAAAGGTAATGCGACCAACATAATATGACACACAGCTTTACTGAAACCAAAGTCATTACATCTTTAATTGTCCATTTCTATGCCTTTGATGGATAACTTTTAAATGTTGCTTTGCTACAAATATTGTCACCATTATAACTTGTGTATATAAGATAAGCAGCATTCAGTTTTCAAGCATCTGCAGGAACAGACCTTCAGGTGTACTGGCAAGAATCTCAGTTAGGCTGTCTGCCTGAAGAGTGGTGCAGTCCTGCTTGGTGTCCAGGGAGGAGCTGTCTTTGGCATTAGCAGGCAGTGGAATAGAAACAGCAGGTGTGAACACGAGCTTTGGGGGGTCAGGCGGGCTGGTAATGAGGCTGGTCGGCCTGGGGGGAGGCAGGGAATGGGAGGAGGAACTCCAGCGGGGTACGCTAGTGATCCCCTCATCTTCTAGCTCCTTCAGGTAGTACTCGATTATTTCTTTTCCCTGTGAGGAATAGCAGGAGATGATGTGAATTGAAGGAAATTAACATTAAGAGGAATTTGGGAGGAGGGGCGAACAGTAATCATGGACCTATATCTGTGGACTCCTGTCCACTCTAGAGCTGCATTCAGACCTGTATTGAACCAAATAATAACCCACTCAAGAGGGTCTGTATGTGAGATTAAGAGCTTCTCCTGCCAGCCCCCTGGTAATAACGTCTGAATGGGATGCAAATTTATGATGACACACAATGAGGTCAACAGAAAGTCTGGGCCCAACTATACAGACATTTTGCATCGCTCGTATATGAAAATGGCTAAAGAGATTATACAAGCTTATTTCTGCTATTACAGCATGACATGTAATACACTGATGTTTGTTATGATTTATCTGAGCAGGACCCATTAAGCTGTTAACTTATGCTTCTCCTTACCTTAACCAATTTGGTTGTTACATATCATTAATTAGTTGTAACAACAAAACACACACACCTTGTTGATACTGCTGGCATACTGCTTCATAGCAATCTTTTCCACTGTGCTCTCAAAGCCAAAGAATGACTTGATGTCCAGACTGGCGGTCTGCTCGAAGCACGTCCACTCCTCATTCTCCGGATGAACCTGTGCAATTATATCAAATGTTTTAATTATATTTTATACTGTATGCACATGCATGTTTCTATGGTCACCACACACCCAGCGTCCTTCAACGATGACTAACACTGAGAACAATTCTCACACTGTGCACTGCCAGTGGGAGTGTGTGTCATTCTGTCCATATAAAATTAGCCAGTCGTTTTACAAATCAGCATTTCCCAGTAAAAGTAACACCATGCAAACATAAAAGAACACACAGGCTACTGGTAAATGGTACAAAGGTTTTGACAGTCAAATCAGATAAAATCATCAGGATTCACTGGTCAGTATCTTTCACTATTAATCACAATTATTTTCTATCCATCTTCCAGCTGATTTGAGCACTGCAATAGAAGCTCTACAGGGGTTGTGATCGAGATGGGGAACTCACTCTTTACCACAAAGTTAAATTATTTTTCATTCAGACTTTTAAAGAAGTCAAATGCTAAATGCTTTCTGAGGGCAGTGTACTGGTAACTTAGTTGCCCTTGGCTACCAAAATATTTCAGCTTTAGCCAGGTCCATTAGCTCAGTCCAACAGAGCTGTCCATCCCATTTACTGTTAGCACAGTGTGCTTAAGCACACAATAAGAGCTTCTGTAGCCTTGGACCTAAATTTAGCACGCTAGTTGGTTGGAGGCTAATTCAATGTGCTTGACCTCATTAACTCAGAGCACATCCATTCATGAATTGTTGGATCTGAATGCAGAGCTGTGAAGTAAAGCTGGTAATGGTTATAGAGTATTTTCGGGAAAAAAAATGTATTATGAATCTATGGCTCATTATCTGCTTTGTCTCTTCCCGAAACAAAAAATATAATGAGACATATTTTTAACATGAAATCTATGATTGAAGGAAACATTTCAGACTTTAACTTTTACTAAACTAGAAGGCTGCTCGGACAGCACATACCTCTGCCAGGGCTATCTCACCATTTTAAAGAAATGTTTAAGCAAGATCTATCCAGATCCTCTTCAAAGTTTAATGGGTTCTTCCTTTGCCCATACCCTTCCTATTATCATTTAGTTAAATAAAATAATAATGAACTTTATTTGTCGAGCTATATTTTACGTCTGCATCTCCCAAATATAAACACTCGCAACTCAGATGCAAGTACGCACACACAGTGCATTGCAACTCAGACTGTGCTGGTTGTTGTATCTAAGTGAAGGACAAACAGAGAACTAAGTCTCGCCCATTTTTTATTTAATAACATTTTTGCCCCAATGATATGTGATAGCTCGCCATATGCTCAGTGCTGGTCTAAACCTGGCTTATTCTGCAGGGAGGCACGGCAGAGATTAGAGGAAGCACAAATATCAAGATTGGTTTGCTGGCAGCAGCTCGTCATTCAGCAGCTGAGCAGCTTCACAAAATGTGTTTACTTGTTTGTGTGTGTAGATAAGCGATTGAGTAAAACACAATGGGTTGAACTGATTTTCACCGTGCATTCAAAAAAAAAAACTCACACGCATGTGTTACAAGCTTTGTGGTGGAATGTATTCTACTGACCGAATAACAGCAGGTCTCATGAATGATGACCCTGTTGGAGAAGGTCTCATTATGGGACTCAATGTGCAGCGTCCTCTCCTTTCTGTTCAGAGTATTTTTCTGGCTGAAATAGACGTAGTCCACACCAGCGATCTGCAAACCATACACACAACAACACATGTTACAAGACACTATAACATGAGGCAGAACATTTTAACATTAGCTTGAAAATTAACACACCCAAATATATTACATTGTGTATTAGGGTTGCAACAACTAACTAACAAACTAACTTAAATCGGTTGTAATCGTTTATTAAAATAGTTGAAAACAAATTCGGTAATCGATTCGTCTCGTCAGTTATAATGCCTGGCACACACACATCCCTGAGGTAGGGTAGTAAACCAGCCAATCCTGTGCCTTGTTTAGCTCATGTGACTCCTCTATGGATATACATTTGAGAAATGGCAGAGACAAGTATCGCTCTCGACACAGCAGTGACAAGTTGTCAAAAGTGTGGGATCACTTTACATTAAAACCTTCAGAGACTGTAGCTGCAAACTCCCTATTTATCATTATAGATATCTACAATTCAGTTGAATTATTATATTATAGAAAATAACATTAAATTCATATTTTTATTCCAGTTTTAGATATGTACAATTGAATTCTGACTATTCATAATTCAAGTTCATGACATATAAAACATAATATACATACAACAGGTTCAAACTTAGTTTAAGGCATCATAAATTGAGGAAAATTAAAGATACGTTGACCTTGGATTTTTGAATAGCCATAATTCAATTGTTGATAACGGAATCTGGAATTATCATCATAATTAAGTTACAGATGTCTATAATACATATAAAAACAGAATTGTACCAGAAAATGAGGTTGCTTTTCGAATAAACTACTGGAAAGGGTAAATGTAGCTTTAGTCTTTTTACCTGATGAATACTCGATTTTCAAAATAATCATTAATTGCAGCCCTATTGTTTATGTGTAAGAAAGGTTGTGAACAAATTAAAAAACGAATTAATCGTTTTCAGTTGTAGTTAAAAACTATTTGATCCTCTGAAGCAGAAGGGGATCATAATAACCATGAGGGCACTGCACATGAGATGCCCATAATCTAATAAATGGCATACCCGTTTGAGCAGGCGTGGAGCGTCCACGTCCAGGGCACAGCGGCGCTCAATTCTGTTGGTTGAACCGTCTTCGCTGGTCTCTTTAACCAACACGTCACTTGCCACAAACATGGGGATGAGGTGACAGGTGGGGAATCTGCGCTCATAGGCCTGAAAGAGAAAGAGAATTGTCAGTTAATTAACACAGTGGCTCTTATAAAAGTTTCCATCTTCTCTTCAGAGTCACATTAGTATTAAGTTTACACTCTGTGGGGAAACGTTTGGTTGAAGAAACCAAACGTACCATACACTTTATTAACACTTTTATACACTTTATTAAACTGTATCCTCAACCCTCAACACAAAATTCTTGTTCGGTGAGATTTCCAGTAAAGCCAGGCTGATATGTCGAAGTTAATGTCTGATAAAAGCCTTTTACAGATATATTGGTGAGGGCGTTTGTTTGCAGATGTGCAACTACATGAAATCTTACTGAATAAACTATGCAGAATAGATACAACCAATAATGTGCATATTCTTGATTCAACTTGTTTTCTATATTTATGATACAAATTATGGTTAATATTAGTGCTGTCTAACGATTAAAATATTTAATCGCAATTAATCGCATTTATGTCATAGTTAACTCAAAATGAATCGCGATTAATCGCAAATTTGTATCTATTCTAAATGTCCCTTCATTAATTTTTTCTTCATCATTTTTTGGGGGTTTTAATGCTCTTATCAACATGGAAAGTGGATTGGCTTGCTTTATGCAAATGTTTTATTTTATTGACATTGCCAAACAGGGCGGTACAAAGTAAAATTATAAAGTGCACATTTCAGGTAAAGAAGGACTCAGCCTATAGTGCAGTTAAACCGTTGCTTAACATTTTCTTTTTTTCAAGTTTGCTGCAGTCAGGCCTCTCAAACAGACAAGGAGCAAAATAACAAACAAACAAAATACACAGGCAAGTGTCGGCCTACTTTGAAACAAATTAAACACAGAACTGTGTAGGGCTATTTGAGTCCTCCCCATATTTGTGGAAAATGTATGAAATAAGAAGTACCCTATTTTGAAATAAATAGAAACATATAGCTGCAGCCTAGTAGCTTAAAAATATATATTTTAGTTGGCGAAATATTAAACCAAAAAGCAAGAGCAGGTCAGACTGGAGGCGAACACAGATACTGAAGCCCGATAGAAACCAACTGCAGCTTCTGCTCTGATCAAGAAGCTGAGGCGCTGATCTCTGATCAGCTGAGACCAGAGAAACTCTGTGTTTTCACTGTTTCCATAGTTAAGAAGCAGTGAGTCACTGAGAGGCTGCTTCACGAGAACGAGCTCAGATCTCACTGTGTCTCCCTGAGTGAGTGCGCGGGGACAGGGGGCGGAGCTATGGTGCGCTATCTGGAACCACACACACACACATGAGACGCCAAACAAACTCTCCTTTGCACTGTGGCTTAACACTTCAGTTAAGCCACAGTAGATGAATTTATAGGCTCAGCTGTGTGTCTCTAAATTACGTTTTGTCAAAAATGCAAAACATAGGCAAACTCGGCTCTTGTAACGCAGCAAGCCAGCAGTTATGCAACAAGGTCGGGGCTGGTATAATGTGCAGCAGCACATTTTCTTTTTATCGCCACCAGTCTCCCATCTTCGATCTGACTGGCATGGTTTCATAACTGAAAAGTTCAAACACTGAAATATGCTTGTGATAAAAGGTAGTCATAACACTTAGCTGGTCTGCGACTCTTACGTCATTTGAACTTGCTGTAAAAAAACATATTTTCTCATTTGACAATCAACCCTGAAATTTGAGTCTCCAGGAAGTGAAGGAATGCATTCATGAGCGAATGATTTTTACATTAAAATAAAATCAGGGATGCAAAGACAGTCAATATAGAAAGAAAAAGAAGACAGGAAGTGGTGTAGGAAATGGTGTATTGCTATCGTCTGCTATACAACCACTTCATCAGCCAATTGAGATTTAAGTGCAAAGAGCGAGGACAGACTGTGCAGGACCAACTGGAAGAACGAGTGCTTCTCACAAGACCTTTGCGGTTGGCTGAATTAGTGTCAGCTGAACCTTGCTGATAAAAGCACTGTGTTCTGTGGAGCATAGGACACACCTTATGTCTGCGGTCCTGTGAACACCACGAGAACAGGCGAGTGTGTGAAATAAGATTAGGCTTTAAATTCAATTATTTGTTCTTAATCGCAGCAATTTGTAATTACCGACCAATTTGCACGTACTATCAATATAAATGGTTCATCTGTACGACTAGTGTGAATAAACCTGCTACATTCAGAACATGTACTGATAAAGAAACAAGCGCGAGGGTAGGTTCAGAGACTGGTTTGTTTTGTGTCCAATCAGGCAGTCAGTGGGGTTCAACAGTTCCTGGCATACCACACCAGGGCCACTGAATCACTCAGCTGCCTACTGTCCACTGAGGGAATTGTGAATACTGTTTTTCAGCCCTGATGCTCTGGAACACTGTGGTTCAGGCTTTGTCCTGCCGTCAGCACAACAGCACTGACTGTAAACATTAGTTTCACCCTTTAAAAACAACCGTACCTCAACAAAAAAACGCAACCACGAATGCCCGGTCCTGTCAAAAACACCATTACCTTTCACTCACACAATAGACTTGCATACAGCAACAGTCATACCCAACCACTATATGAACAACAAAAAAACTAGAATAATGTTGTGCTTGAGAAAAACAGACTAAACACACAGCACAATGTTTAGCTGTCCCTTGTGCACAAAAGGTCAGTAAGGGCATGCTGCTGCTGCTGCTGCTGCCTGTTTTCTTTAAACACAGAGAGACATAATCTGGTCACAACTGATGAGCTTTCAGCAATAAAGTCTTTAAAACACTTTGACCATTATGAGACCAAAACATTAATCAAACATTTTTTGCTGTGAATTTGATGCTTGTGATCAGGAAAAATATAATAAGACTTTTCACGATAGATGATAGTAGTATTGAAAATTGAAAACAATGATGAGAAAGTAGGTCCATCATCAATTATCATACACTCCATCATACAGATATTTATACCATCAGACTTGTACTAAATTTAGCAAAGTAACACAGTTACAAAGCATTTCGGGTCTGTTGCATCTAGTTATACCTTGAAATCTAGTCTTTCCAGTATGTAATGTTAACATTCATGTCGTCTGAAACTACAGAGAACCTCTTTCAGTCACCGGTCATCATGTTTTGAAGTCCTCGTGCATTACTCAAAACACACAGCTTAAAGTCACTTAAATGACACTGTCAATATCCAGGTCATTTGGTATTTACCCAGATAATTAGTAGTGTAAACTGACCTATGCTAGGGTTATATTCTTGAAAACAGTGTGGAAGTTTGTAACACTTGACAATTATTTTTTCTTCATTGTTTTCTAACTTTCCCTAATATTACATAGCAATAACTTCAACGATGCGATACAGCCTTTGAACCTGCTGCTGAATCTATTGAAGTCAATAACAGGTAATGGATCCAGCATAACAAGTAGAGTGTGCTGAAAATAAACAAAGTAGAGCCGCACAACAATACACTATGAATCTGACACCAGGATGTACAGTTTCCATTCAGCTTTCATTTAAACAATGCAAGATGGGAATTCTCAGTCGGCGCCCAAAGCATAATATTAACAGCAAACAATCATGTGCATACATGACAGCGCCCTTTCATTTAGACCGTCTTTGCGAAAAGGAGCCAGCATTGACAGCATATCAATGCCAACCACCATGGTAACCAAGCTCCATCACATAAATATTATCTGTCCCCTGCTTCAACTCTTTGCTGGAACCCTTCAGCCCATTGAAAAAATTAAAACAAATATACCCCAAAAAAATCCCAGTTTCCAGTCTTGCTCAAAACCCAGTGCGGGAATAAGAAAGACCAAGAAAACCGAGTATTCTGGTCACCGTGGTGATAAGATAAATAAGGACACATTTAACAAGTCAATCCATGTGTAATGATCATGGAATTATGGCTGGAGATTCTATGTGCTTTTCAGGGTCACACAAGTGAAAATACAAAAACAATGCATGGTTTCGTAAACCCTTCCTGCTTACACAGAAAACTTTTTCCCCATTGGAACACAGGCAGTGTGGATAAGGGCATAGGTAAGAAAACTTAGATATTTTTCTGCTCAGGAAGGGAGATTCAGGAAATCCAGTAGCTCCGTGGGGATACATAAAACACTTTCGGAATACAAAGGACTACAAGATGCATGTATACGCCTTTAATTTACTGGAATGATGGCAGACAGCCCAGTCATTATCCATCTTGATCTTAAAGCATAACAAACCTGCAAACAAATTCCGGAAAAGTTAACTAGGACACAGCACATAAGGGGCTTAACACAGCGTGACATCCTCTGCCCTTAACCCTCAACAAGAGTAAGAAAAAACTACCCAAAAAACGTTCGTCAGGGCCTTAAACCAAGTTCTGCTCATGGGCCCTCCTACCTGACATGTGAGCCATTTAAATGTGTAGTCACACATGCATATTAACATTAACAAACACAGGAAATTGCACTTAGCTTTGATGCTGCTTACTAGGAATTAGTACTGAGTTAGTATCTCCTATACAATTTTATGTACAGCACCAACATGTAGCAAAACTATCATAAATTATATTCACTGCTCCCGGCCTTAAACAATAATGTCATTAGAATTGTTTGGGTCACACAAGGCCAACAAATTTTCTATTTTCGTGACTGAAAAGAAGAGCCAAGTGGTTCTGCCAGTGGCCCAATGGCCAGTACAACACAGCTTGTACACACTCTTTGTGTGTACATATACTTAGCTTATATGAATATTTGTCCGTGACTCATTAACTATATGTGTACTTTCATGGCTCCAGAGTGCAAATATGTTGACACAAAATTGTATCACCTGCCTGGAAGGAAAGTAAGAAAACCCCAAGGGCCAAGCTGTTGTAACATAGCAACTGATGCACAATCTGATGAAATGGTTGTTATTATCTACAGATGTTCATAAGAAATAGATCGAGCTGCAACTTGTGAAAGACATCAACAGACTTTATCGTAGATGTTCTGATAAAACAAGTTTCCTGAAGCCGTCACACGAAATTCAATACAGCCAAGGATATAATCCCATCAGCTTTTGTTACACAGGAGCAGAACGACTTGGTAGGGTGCACTTAAGATTAAGATATTTGACGACGAAAGCTTGGAGATGAGGCGAAAACACCCAGAGTGCACAAAGGCTGGATTCAGCAAATGGATGATGTTATCTAAGTACTCACGGAGGAAGAGGAATAACAGTGCAGTATGGTAAAGAGTTGAGATGTTCTATTCATGGGTTGATTCATTGTAATGTGTAAATAGCAAACTGTGCCTGTTGTTTGCCTGACACACAAATGAGTCTGACATTTTGTCTCAGAAGCCAGGAGCATACAAAAACTGTATAATACACAAAAGGATAACCAGCATGTGCAAACAAGCACTGCCTGAGAAACAAACACTATCCTTCTACCCTTTCAAGACCTTTCTGTGTCTCACACGTGAGTCACACTGATAAACAGGCAATAGAATCCAGAGGGATGCCACACTTCAGTCTGATACGTCCTCCAAGACCCGAAACAAATGGTCTAATGAATATACACCAGCGTTGACATCACATACAAACAAAACATGGCTCTGAGTGAGGACCACTGACAAGGGTATGACGTCACTCAGCCAATGTTACTTTACAGAAATCAGTATGAGTTACCATATACCTCCTCAGGCAATCGTGGGACCTGTTGAGGACGTCACTAAAGTGGTTGAGATCAAACGCTGGCCAGTCACCTATTTGGATCAATGTTGGGTATTGTTGACCATGTGAATGACCACAACTATTTGGCTTAAATGGATGTGAGGGTGCTGCGTGGTGGACAATCAAACTCACAACAACTTTTGAGGAAGGTTGTCATTAAGACAATACCCAATTCTGACAATAATGGCCTGACGCACAAAACCTGGCTTGCATCCGTTACATAAATTCTGACAGCAAGGCTATAAACTCCAACCTAGGTCACTGATGATGAATGGGGGGAGGCAGGGAGACTGAGAAGTCTGTCTTGCTCCTAAACTGACTCAAAATCCAAAAGGTAAAGTATGGGACAAAACACATGAGTGAAGTGGTTGCAATATCTTTTTACATTAGACGTTTAAGGTTTTCATTTCAGACAGGTTTATCAGGGTAATGGTGATGGTAGATAATAATGGAACTCTCTCATTGTTGATGCCAAAACGAAAAAAGTGAAGGTATGCGTTTATTTGTATTTCCTTGTATCGTATTTACCATTACTGCATCTTCTCGGGAAACCTAACAAGGAAAACCCCAGCAATTATTTGAATTTAGGTATTTATTCCTTGCCCATTCAAAATGACAATTATCTTGCAAAAGCTTGGCTATATACTTTTATTTCAGTGTTCGAAGATTGTGAAAATGTATGCGACTGTGCCTTGAAGATTTAGAGTCGTTTGTATATTTGAGCATATGCTGTGTAACAATGAAAATTTATGTGCAATTTAGAGCGTCTTCTTGACATCCATTATTGATCAGTAAAATTTAACCGTGATTAAGTTTTAGCATCCACAGAATGTTGGGAGGACAATGGTTTGGTCCCATAAGGTTTTCTGTGAGATTTATTTACCATAGCCATTTCAGACATGACCTGCAGAGGATCTCCAGGGAATTTGGTAGGACTGCTAGATTATGGAAAAAAATTTTGGACAATATCAAAAGCACGATTATTTAAATGATTATTAATATGTGCCCTTATTCTGAAGTCTATGCTTTATTTTTGTAATAACTTCCAGTTCCGGTAAACACCGATGACGGCTGCGTGTCTTATTCCTCTGTGAAACCAGGATATCGGTGTCCCTTTATTCAAACCCTTAATGATGGCAACCCTAATTCTGACCGGCACGGAGAAATGCAGGTCCGGTGTGACCGGTCTGAACAGCCAGGTGGGAGCGCGCTTGAGAATAGCGGTGTGTGGAGTGGCCACTACATGGTCTGCTGCTGCCCTCCCTGCTTTTCCAGCACGTCTATTTCGAAAAAAATGCAGAATAATCGTTTCAACTCGATTATAGTAGTTTGGAGAACGTTTGAGCCCATAATTGTAATCACGATTAAATTTCGATTAATCGAGCAGCCCTAGAATTTGGTGTAGACTTTCTCATAGTTTTCCTTTCACACGTGAACCAGAATTTAGGTGAGGAGTGGTGCAGCAGGCGGAGGTCAACGAGGGTAATAGCAACACTAACTCAAGACTGGCCAAAGTCTCTCCACCCTCGGCCCCAAAAGCATTTGAGCTTAGGTGTAGACTAGATGTGGGATATGATAGAGAACAATCTCCAGATTGAAAAGACACAACAATAGAGCCTTTGGTCTCTGCATGCCATACCACCCACTTCTCTCCTTCCACTGACCTCCCTCGAGAGGAGGGGGACAATCTGCATGATGCACAGACCTTATATAAATGTCAAGTCCTAAATATTTGGTAGGCTGTGCAAAATGCTTAACTGGAGTGCTTGTCTACTTGGTTATGTATAAATGACTGGATAAGTGTGCACATTAGGGAACTGATGGCAGCAGGATGTCCATCTGTCGACCATCAAAA
This sequence comes from Platichthys flesus, assembly GCF_949316205.1. Classification (NCBI taxonomy): domain Eukaryota; kingdom Metazoa; phylum Chordata; class Actinopteri; order Pleuronectiformes; family Pleuronectidae; genus Platichthys; species Platichthys flesus. The sequence goes on from NC_084949.1 coordinate 4,753,458, forward strand.
AGTCCTCAGAGTAAGAACAAGAAATGCTGGATTACACACATTTCCATTGTTATAAGGCTTGCTAAGACATAACTTGGTCAAAGCTTAAACTTAAACAAAGGCTATTACATAAAACGGCTGAAACAATGAATGACAGTATGAATTACTTTAGTTCCTCATGAGCAACAAGTTACGGAAAACTGCAGCATTAAGGACTTCCTCCAAAGAGAGCCAAGCATGTTGTGTTGCTTGTTCTACCACCATTAATACAAAGTCCAGTTATTTTATCAACTGTGATGAAGATCTAATTGGGTGCTTACAGTAAATGCTGCTGAAACTTCCCTAGCATCAGATTTCTTGCAGCTGACAGCTGCGGGAAGAGGGGGACAGAGTGCCAGGTGATTTCTGATCATTGCTCTTGACTATGGCATGCATGTGAGGATGCATACAAATGGGAAGGGAAAAGACACACATATGAAACAGGGAAGGATAATAAAGCTTCACACAGAACTGTATTAAAACAGTTCAGACCAATGTTATCTTGCTACTCATTTCAAAACACTAAAGCTGAGGATAAAAGGAAAGAACGTCAACCAACAGATAATACGCCACGCATTTAGCATTTACCTGCCACATATTGGCAGCTCAATGCAATTGCAAAAACAAATGTTAACACTGTTACAATATACTCCCCATGTTCCTATGAACGTCACATAGCTGCTGCATAGGTCTGAGTCACTATCCACTGCAGCATGACTGCAGGCTAAAATGCTCTAAAGGGTCATTGTGGGCGAGTATGTGCGTATATATTCATCTGTGTCTTGCAGAGCTGAGTGGGGGAGGGGAGCTATTGGGGCAGGATCTCGACCTTGCAGCAGCAGCAAAGAGACTGAATGGATATACTGGTGATGGGTGAATAAAATCAGCTCCAGATCTTTCTCAAAGGCCCCCAAAGCCACATGGTGCTGGCAGTACAGTCCTCCTTTAAAAGCAACACACCGGACGATAACCTCTTCGCCCAAGGCTGTTACTCTTCATTGTTTTTAGCAGAAAGCATCTAGCTGAGTAAGTGAATTAGTCATTGCAGGCACAGCTCTGACAGATTCATTCAGTAGAGTGGATGAAACATTTTCTGAACCAGAAACAGACAGGTACAGTACTGGGAAGCCGATGAAAAAATCAAACATGAACCACTATATCGTAAAACTTGTCACTGGAGCAGGCACACTAAACCTGAACGCACTATTTTTCAATGGAGACATTACCTCAACAACACAAAATCTATGGATTAATCAAATTAATGTTAGATAAATTGTTAGCATGCAACAAATGAGGTCAGTGACCATTGGTCGGTTGCTGAAATAGGCCTACTTCCCTAATAACTTTCATCACTACTGTGATGGAAGTTTTCTGGAAGCAGGTGAAAGGAGAACTCAGGCAGCAGCTGATGTCTTATGCAGAAGGTTTTAATGTAGCCTTGATATCAAGGAGACCAGAAGGTGAAACAACATACAAACGCTAACAGAGTCACATGAGCAATTGTCACCCCCCCCCCCCCCCCCCCCCAAGTCTGAAGATGTCTCCAACAGCTTCCCAGTATAACTACCTCTACTTGCGTCACACATTCTAACAGCACATCCATGAATGGCTAGAATGTTACCTATAGGTGTTGACAGTCTATTGAATAGTTTAGTCTAAAGTATGAATCCTAAATCACGTTGTGTCCTCATGTCTTGCCACTGGTGAAATATGTAAAAGAGCTAAAGATGGGGTCTCTGTCAGCGTAACTGAGTAAGATATGAAAGTCCATGAGCGTAGACACAACAATGTACTGTTGGTTGGTCCTTTATCTATAACCTGACCTTGGGTACTGCTTGGAGAGAGAATGGGGTATCTTTGGAATTAGACCGGCTCTATTCTCCTGTACAGATAGTATAATATACAGTATACATAATGTACAGTGGCATATACAGTAATGTGTGAGTAAATATACTGGTGACAGTAGTTTTCACAATTCTTTATCTGACCCTTCACTGTTCACTGTCACTATGGTATGCCACAAGAGATGTGATGATATCATTTTCAGAACCAGGGAAACTGTATTGAGCTATGGCTAGCAACAAGCGCTAACTGCTAAGAGATTCTGTAAGTATGTGGCGGCACATTAACGGTATCTTATCACTGGTTCTGTAACATGTACAATATTAATCTAATCCAATGCTTTGGTGAGCCTGTGTAGTCATTAGGAACACCTCTCTCCTCACTCGCTTAGGTCCAAACTGGGTTAACTTAGCTCTTATCCTGAGCTCAGCATTAACTTCATGGCTGACTAAAGTAACATGACTACCGCTAATGGGATATACACTTATGTGGCTGCCCCAAAATGTTATCTCCCACACCGCTACAGACTCATAATATAGGTTAGTTATTTTTCAGTGGACTGTCACTATAAATAATGAACCTGTATTAATTTGCAATATTGTTTTGAATACATCCATTAGACACAGGACAGAGGAGATGACAGAGAACTTTGGAAGTCTGGATGGCCCCCAGGTGGGCTAACATCCCTGGACTCAAGACTTGGTTGTGCCACACAAGAGTGAGTTTCACATACAAACTTCCTAGGTAAAATAAATTAATGAAATATGTGAATTCAAATAGCTGTCATGAGTCTTTCATACATTTTTACATTCATTGGCAGATGGATCAAACTGTTAATTTTAGACACGGCCTGAGACACAGGCGGATTAAAATAGTAAGTCTGTGATGGTAAGGCGCTAGAGAACTGGACTGCCGAAGCCTTAACCAGACCTGGCCATAAGTGGGTCAGGACATGGTGGGACAGGATGTCACCCTGGCAAGGCTGCTTTTCACTGAGCCAGGTTAGACATGGAGAGGAGGGATGAGCCACGTTTAGAAACGCTGGCGCTGCACTAAATAGGCACAAAAATAATGTGTTAGCAATCTGACACTTCGACAAACTTGTTACAGGTGACCCACATACAAACAGTTAGAGGATGAGCAAAGAACTTTAACTAGTTAAGGGGGCAAAAGATAACACAATTAACAGACCACAGGATATGAACTGCAGCACCAAACTAGAACCCCCCCCCCAAAAAAAAAAATTGTTACCATATGCATGTGCAGATTACTTGTGGGATTAGGCTGACTGAACATGGTTAATTAGTGCTCCTGACAGTCATTCAAGTTTGAGGTTTGAAGTATGATTGACCTAATTTCATAACCTTTAATGTTTGTAGCATTAACAATGTGACAACTGATATCTTGAACAGTTGGGTTTTGGTGCCGGTGTTGGTGAGCTAACTTACTGACAGGCAAAACAAATGTGCATCTACTGCATGCATTTTTTTGGGAATAAAACGCTCATGTTTCTGTTTTCCACAATGGAAGCTCAGAATGAAAAATTCCCTGCAGCCACTCCCACATGGTGTGCGGACAGAAGATGACACAATCAACAGAGTCAGATAGTTCTCGTCTTTGCAGAGGTAGCATTGTATTTTGAAAAAAGATCAGCCTAAACTCAGGAAAGTAAGATGTTGCCATATTTGAATGGAAAAAAGCTTTACATAAGCATGGAACTAGCTGTTTCAGAAATGTTAAGAGATTTACTATAAACCTATTTTTGACTGATGTAATAAGTCTGGGAATCTCAAAGCACCTCAAGATTTGATTCTGAAAACAATTATCGAATAACAAAAGAATGTATCAAAGAATTTAATTTCTATATATTGTCTATTTTTCACTTTAATACTGATGCCCTGGCTGTGTACATATCGTATTGTGTGTTCAAGTGTATTTAATGTTTATTGTTTAAGTGTAAAGTGAACGCGGTTTGTCGGCAAATCGGAGTGACGACATCCAGACAGGAATTCTGACACGGTAAAAGATGACCAGACCTTTAATGTGCGTCTGTCCTGATCCTAAAGTATTATAAATGATCCTCAATACGGTGCAGACTTAGCATCTGGCTAAGCCCTTCGCAGTCTCCAAATATTCATTTTGGAGCTGTGACTGGATTATGTCTGTAGAATGGCTATACTTTGTTAACTTCTTCAAATTCGAGACAGGTGTTTACTGATAGATTGGCTATAACCTAATACTGTCCTTTTCCTGCCTAGACAATGCAACAGGCAGTGAAGTTACTCATATATATGACCCTTTCATGAAAAATCTTCAGGAGGAGGCAAGATCTCACTCATATATATTCACTCATCTTCATTTTGGGAAGGAGTTTTGGGCATTATTACTCAAAAGTTGGGGGAGTGGAAAAGGTAAATTAGCTTTTAAATAAGCAACAGGTTTCAGTCCACCACTTTCTTGGAGTGTGATATAGAGGATCAAATTTCAAGGAAACATTCCCTGATGGTGGCATTAGCATGGCACATCCTGTTCCTTCCTAGAAACTCTACTGGGACAGGGGCAGGACCGAAGCACGTTGTCCTCATGGATTCGCCACAGACCTGCACGTTTCCAAGGAACGGGCTGAGCTTTGGCTCACTTAATACCCTCTCTCTGTTGAATTTGTGCTAATCTTAGAGTTGGGGGACTTTAGGGAAAGCCATTTTCTTTCTTTCAAGATCAACTATGACAGCGCGAAGTCAGAAGTTAGTGTCTATCACAGGGTCAGTCAGGGTTTTATTCCTCTGGTGACTACTGAAGTCATTCTTCTTTATTGGATATGTGCCAGATGCAACTGTCCCTTTGGGCCTGAAACAACAACAGGACGGGGTAATGTGTTTTTCTCTAGACATTCCGCTGACTCCCTAAGGATAGGCTAGGGGCTCTGAGACTGAGTTGCTGCGATAAAGCAGCAACAGCATCAAATGCATTTCCTGTTATTGATATGTCGCAGTTGACTCAAGGGACCGTTGTGGCTGAAGGTGATATTCAAAACTAAAAAATACTAAAGTAAGGGATCCTCAACAAATACAAGCCAATTTTGTGAAGTGATAAGAAGGCAGCAAGCTACTCAATACTACACTTGTAGCTGTCGTTAAGGATGAGAGTGTTGCTGTGTTGTTTACTTTTCTAACATATAGTCGTTCTACAAGGGAAGTTGTCTATAGGAGCACACACATAGTGTCTTTCACTCTGGCACCGTTGGTATCTTGTCAGTATTTTGAGGAGAATTCGTCTGTGACATGCAATCTTCAGTTGACATTGTTTCTGCAATAAATCACTTTGTGGGACATCATCAAATATAGTCTTCAATTAAGAGTCAAGTCAAGGCCTGTTCAGATTACTTGGACAGCTCTTCATAAATGTTGCAATCTAAAAGAACTTCACAATAGCCATATGCCCAAATCCTTAGAAAACTACAATACCCAACGATAGATAACATTCTTAAACACAAACTTGATTATCATTTAAATCAGAGCTGTATCTTTTCTAAAGCAGTTATGTCATAATTGTTTTTACAGATTGTTAAACTATCATATTGGACTCTTTTCAATTGAATTCACAAGAAGAGTGTCAAATCTGCCAAATAGCTATCAGCAACCACAATACAGATTATAACATTTTCAATTGTGGGTACAATAAACACTGCAGAACAAAAACAGCTGAAGGGGATCTGAGATCCTGGCCTGCCTTATGTAACCGTACAGGCAAACCACAGCAGTTTTGACGAGAGGTTGAAATACTTTGATTGCACCTGTCAGTGAGCCAAGTGGCTCCTTGAGGCAAAGTGAGGAGAGGCTGTATTTCATCTAGACTAAAGGAATGCATTTAAGGAGGAATGTAGAGCCTTGGATTTAACCCTCACCAGAATAAATTGGTATTTAAAAGAACTGACAGTATCCAAACAACAGAGTCAAGTAGAGAGAGAACACTAAATTCCTCAAAGCAAAATGTCAAATATAATCCCCCAACAGACGAAAAGGAGAAGCCATTGCTGACAGATATTTCAGACACCACTGACGAGGCTCTGCAGAGAGAAATAAGATGGTTGAACTACACATAAATAGCCATGTGCATTTCTTTTAAACCACTCTTCAAAATGACCAGCTGGTTCTTTTTTGCAAAACAGAAAGAGTGCGCAGGATGTTGTTACACTGCTTTGCTGCAATGACGAAAGACCTGCTTTAGAGGAAGAAATTTCACTGGATTTTCAATAGAAAGAGCCAGCAAGGGTTGTGACACACCATTAAGTCTGCTCTGCAGTGTCTGCAGAAACACTCACTGCAGAGGAAAGTCACAAAAGGGGAAATAATCAGAACATAGCAAACCCAGCTTAATAAAAACTAAAATGTAATTTTTTTACAATTGATTCTGACCATGTTGCTTGTGTCCCACCCATTATGTCATACAATACAAAGGAAACCTTTATTTCTACAACAAAATCTGACTTACACTGTATTGTTGCCTCTCTTGTTTAAAGCACCCAGAGCTACTCCAGTCATTTTTCTCAAAAGTAACTCTGTCCCATAAAGCCCATGCAGGTCTGACTTGGTATTATTAATATTCCCCCCTTTGACTTCATGTGTAGATCCAGGTGTCAGCACCAGCCCTCTATTTATAGCCATTGGTTTGCCCAGTGCTCAATCCAGTCAGTGCTAAGGAGATTTAGGCTTCTGCACCCTCCTTCAGGCTGGTTTAGAAAGCTGATTTCATTTTAAACAAAAGGGAACCTGTCTCGAACCTGCAGAGCTAAAAGTAACACACTGTAAAAAATGTATTAATTTCCCTCTAATTTCCTCATTCGATGTCATTTAAACAAGTGAAGCCGAGAAAGGAACAGCACAAAAATAATGGACCTCTTGCTAGTTCAAATGTTTGACTAAAATAGTGAGTTTGCATAATAAGGCAAAGACTGCAGGGATGCACTAACACATCATAACCAACAATAAGCAGCTGAGGTAAAATCATTGCCGAGTAAACCATCCATCTGCTGTGTGACCTGATTATAGGTCCTAGTATATGTGATATAGCTTCTTTTCAGTGTTAAAAATAAAACAGATGTCACCCGACAGAGAATCATCAGTGGCTCAAATTGTTCTATGTGCAACCTCTGAAGATTTTAGTCGGTGCAGCTTCTCTGTCACCAAAATAAAAATTAACATAAGTGGGAAAATGCACATACAGAAAGCATAGATGTCAACAGAAACACCAAGGCAAACCGAGAGGTACATTCAAATTCACACTCAATTTAAAAAAAGATCAACTGGAGCTTGGTGGGCTAAGAACACATGGCAGCGTGTGTGAAGAGTTACCGACATGACATAAGAGTTTGGTGTATGTTGTAGAGGTATAACCTCTCTCTAGCAAGTAGAGCACTTGCCAGCATGCGGATACGGTCGGTGTGTTCACAGTTCACACTAAATCAGCTTCAACTCTGTTCCTATAATTCAACGCTTTAGTTGTGATGGCGGTTTTATTTGATTCAAAAATGTATGCTGACAGAGCTGCTCAGAAAGCACTCTCAGTGTAATGAAGATGCAGAAACATTGGCAGTAAACTGCCTGCACTGCAGTCTTGCTTAAGCTACAGCATTTTAATTATGTGAACAAATGAAAAGCAAGGTGTGTAATTCAATGACTACCCTCTGAGGGTGACCCCTGAAGCGCCCACCCACCAGCATTACCTAACGCTGCATCTTTGATAAGGATGCAGGCAAAGACACCATTCGCTAATAACTGAGAAACTGACCATTCACAGACAATAATTGGATTCATTGTTTGGATTTTTACTAATTTGAAAATTCTCACCCATTCCTAATCTATGGAGTGCAATACAAAGCTGACCAGCATACAGGTAGAGACACTTACCTCCATCACCAGCTCAAAGGGTTGCTTGTACACCCGCACGGGGGACTGGTACTTCTGTACCATGATGGGGATTAGATTGACACCAACACCCTGAAGAAGAAAGCAATCAGAGAAGAAAGAGTCGTGATCTTAGTTTAATAAATCAAACCTGATTTAGGGCTGCATTTAATATGGCATCATCCCGAGATCTGTGTGCTGCTGCTGAGTGATTGTCAGGACTACATCATTATAAGAGTCTCTGTGTGTGATTTAATAAAAGGTGTGTTTTGGCTGACTTGATGTTTGATTGATGCCAGGCACAGGGGTGTGTGTGTGTGTCTGTGTGTCTGTGTGTTGGCTAGCCACGCTAACAACAAGAAAAGCATGAATAGTGAAGAGCAGCGAGGGGGGTGTTTGGAGCCATGGATGAGGATCTCAATGTTCTGCATGCTCATTTATCAGGGACTGTCCAGCTGCTAAGGCATTTCACTACAAACTACTGGGGATTTATTCCACTAAGTCCAACTACAGTAACGGCAGGAGCTCAGGTCAAAGGTATATACAAGTCACTTCATGTCATCGTACAAGAAATGATCCAACAAAGTCTCTGAGCTGAAAGCAGAAGGAAAGGAGTATTCTGGTCGTTTGAAAGGTGCCAGTTGTAAAAGACAAATGTTCATGTGTTTTCATGAAGCAAACACTCTGCCTTGAAGTTGATCTCCAGTCAGCATGCTGATACACGTTTCTAAACATTGCTATGGCGTGGGAACATGGCTGCAAGGAGGGGTGTGAGCCTAGTCCCGGCACAGCACTACTTTGAGAGGGATCAGGGCAGGCGGACTAATAATACCCGGGCTGTAGGATCCACAGACAGAACACAAACAGGTCGCCACAGTGTTGATAACTAAACAACACGTATATGAACACATAATTACCGCCATGCTTCAGGATCTGTCCGCAACGTCAACAAAGACACGTCAAAGCAAAACAATTACTTCATCAAGAGAATGAGGATGACAGGGTTCCAAACACACCATTCAGCAGTCCCTCTCTCTCTCTCTCTCTCTCTCTCTCTCTCTGAGTCTAAGTGATTGACTACAACTATTAAAGTATCACATCGGTTTATCCTTCTCCAACGTCTATGCTTAATGCCTGTGTTAGTGTTGGTTAACCACGCTTTCCACTGGACCCGGCAGATATCAGCCAATGTTTTGAACGCTTTAATTTCTAGCATTTGTTGTGGTCTGTTCTGGTCTGGTGTCCATGGAGCAGGATGTGCCGACAGTCTGAGCTGAGCCACAGCTGAGGAATATCACACTTTGTCAGCAGGTGTTATATATTTCTAGTTAGAAAGGAAATCCCAACACTTGTTGTTTTAACACCTAGTGAGTAACATTTGCCACGCCGACTTGTTAACGTTAGCTTACACAACAGTGGCTAGCGGAGACTAGCCAGCATGCTAGCGCTAACTTTACAGATCGCTGTTAAATTGACCTAAATTGAACAAATCGTGCTTACCGGTGACTCGGAACTCAAAAGAAATGTGGATTTGTTGCGTCTGCTTAGTCGCTGTGTCTTCTGAGAGAGGTATCCGAGGGAACTCTGGCCATTCCAGCTCCTCGGCTCTTCACTTCGCCGGGTCCGTGTAGAGATGAAGCCAGCTGCTAACAACAGTTAGCGTGGCCGTGCTAGCTGGCCATCTAGCTACAAAGCCAACCGTCGATGCAGGCTCACAGTACGGCGATGAAAGGCATAGTAAGAGGGATAAACGGAAAATCCAGAACCGTTCACCGTGTAATCGTACACACAAACACAGGAGCAGTGTCGCCGGAGGAGGACTGCGTCCCTCTGCCTGTCACCTCCTCCTCTCTCTCCTGGTAATCGCGCCTGTGACGCCGTCGCTCGCTCCTCCCCCAGTTCCCCCAGTTTCCAGAGCTCAGTTCTTTTCCACCTCACAGGGCAGCGCAGTGCTGCGTTCACTGACCACGTCTGCTCAGTGAATGACGAACACCAGAGGAGAGTGAGCAATGATGTGATTCATGTCAAATCAGACCCTCTGTTAGCAGCCTTAAGGATTTATTTCAAACTATGTCCTGTGAATTCCCGTGCAGTCATACATGAGACAATGCAAATCTTATTTGTAATGTTTTTTTTTAACGAAACCAGATGATTGTCACATGTTTCCAGTGCAGTGTTGTGTGTCTGTTGTGCCTGAGCTAACATATGCTTACAGTCTTCCTGTCAGCAGAAGCTCGATATCTTGCAATGGAGTGCAGATTCATACACTATCAGATTGTGCATTAACAGTAAATGGGGATGATGTTAACTGATCCTGCTTATTCAAAGCTTCTGCGCACACACACACACACACACACACACACACACACGCACACACACAGGGGTATTTTTTGATGAGTAGGCCTGGTCACTGCGGAGTATGGTTTATAATGTCGCACAACTCAGAGTACCTCTAAGAAAAATTATTGTTCACTACACGAATTTCTCAAAGATAATGACCAATAACTTATTACAATATTTAGATTTGTGAATATATGATTTATTAAGTGGCATAGTCCAAATAATCATTTTACTTTGATTTGTTGGAGAGTCAATATGCCGGGAAATAAAACAAATATCTTGCCAAAAGCAAAATTTGTGGAGACAAGACCAAAAAATAAAAGACAAATATCTTCTGGAGCCCGAGGACTGCAAGAGCAGTCCACATTCATGTCGTTTTTGTGGCATAACATCAATGAATCCTTTTGAAAATATTTTCTAGAAACTCTGTCTCCATAAATGGTACAGAATAGAAAGAAGAAACTGGATATGCCCCCTGATCCAGATCTGTACCAAAGTTGTGTTGGTTAACTCCTGACCTATACTGCCTTCTTCTTCTACTAGGTTTCATGGTTATCAATCCAGGTCTTTTTGGGTAATCGTTGGTGGAGGTAATAAAGGGGAAAAACACATTTTAATAAGCTTAAGTAAATTTTTGACAAATTATCTTTCCAGCTCATATGTTCCGGACATTAGTGTTTTGTTTGTCGACTCACATGTCTGGACTTCTGTGGCCTGTAAGCTTCTGTTTAGTTCTCAGAGTTAAATACACTCACATCCTAATTATGTAAGAGGTTTAGCAGCGATGGCGGTGGATGATAGCATTAAGGCGATTGTGTTTCAAGGGGCAGGCTAGTTGAATTCATGGCTTACACCAAGGTCTGTCCCTACAGCAAATGTGAAAGTTCAACAGTTTCATTAGAAATACTTACACCTGTCATTGTATGTTCATATAATTCAATCCAGGTCACTGCAAAAGGTCATCATGTTGTGTGTTGTTCATTGGATCAGCATGCAAACATCACCTTCCTTGAGTGAGAACAGAACAAAGTTACCATTAAGTTGGGTGTGTAGTGGGCTGGCCAGGCTGAAAGCACAAACCTGGTAACTGTAATGTCTCAGAATCATCAGTGTGATCAAGAGCCTGAGGTACATTGATCATGCATCTTAGTGATATGCCACATTGGATCAATAACTGAGTAGATCACAAAAAAATTCTGTTTGAACAGAAAAAGAAAAAGTCAACTTTATGGCTTGACAATATTTTCAATGGATGTGCAGGGACCTCTAACGGCCAATAGCTGCAATTACAGCTCATTGAAATCTAAGAGGGAAATAGAATGTTGACAGAAAGCGTCAGTGCGTTCTCACTTTCAGCTGTAGTTTGTTTTGTTTCAGGAAAACATCATAGTTTGGGTTGAAGTAGACTCTTTCACAATGCTATCCACAGACACACAACTCCCAAATTCAACAAATGAGCCATGAGAGGGTCAAATAAAAACCAATTCTCCTCATTTAAATGCATTACAAAAATGGGGTTATACAGGGGGTGATGTCAGTGTCAGTGAGGCCATAACACAATGGAGAGTCAAGGCACCTATGCCACAGTGCGCTTTTTATAATTGGAGGCCTTTTTTCCTCATCTACAGCTTAGTACTTTTCAGAAGATGCTGTGTGCTTGCTCTGGAAATGTCTTTAAACATTACCTTTTTTTTTTGTGTTTGCTAATTCCTCGCCACATATCAAGCATACAGGTAAAACTGCATCGTTGGCAGTGAAAGCAAATTAATATGTCCATGCAGAATTAAACTCTCTATTTACCTCCCAGACTTTTCTTTTGGGGGATTCGTCCCTGGTTAGTTTACCGAAGCCGGAGGTTGGACACTATAGATTAGCGACCTGCAGGGAAGAGCGCCGGGACGTAATAGGATGTGACGCATATTTTAGATGACGAAATATTAAAACAAAACTTTAGAGCAAGTCAGACTGGAGGCGGACACAGAAAGTGAAGCTCGGTACAAACCAAATGCAGCTTCTACTCTGATCAAGAAGCTGCGGCGCTGATCTCTGATCAGCTGTGACCAGAGAAACTTGGTGTTTTCATTGTTTTAACTGTTAAGAAGCTGGGAGCGCGCGCACAGACATACACACACACATTCACCCGCTCCTGAAATGGAATGCATAACCGTTGCATACGCACAAAAGGGGCCTGAAACGTGCATATACTAATTCTCACGCAGTCGTTGGGATTTATAAAATCAAACTTGACGGGAGAATTTTCACGCAAACTCTGACCCATGCGTACAAACGTTTTGGAGACGGGAAAGTGGCGATGCAGAGAGCGCAGAGAGCAAAGCGTGCATAGAGCGCAGAGAGTGCTAAGCGCCCAGAGCGCGCAGAGACCGCAGAGCGCGCAGAGACCAGAGACCGCAAAGCTCGCAAAGCGTGCATAGAGCGCAGAGAGTGCAAAGCGAGCAGAGAGCACAGAGCGCAGAGCGCACAGAGAGCACGAAAGTTTTTATATATATATATATATCTTGCCATTGAAATAGGCCATCACTTCTCAAAATGGGTCTAGATTTATGTACTTATCTAGATTTATGTACTTATCTAGACCCACATAAATAAATCGATTTTGTCCTGTATTGTTTAATGTTAGAATATCAAGTTTAATCAAAAGGCTGTTATGTGGGTTGGAACTTCTAGCTCTAGGTCCAACCCTCCTCCTCGCAGGATGAAGTGCGCAGCAGGATTATGTGCGCAGGATGAAGTGTGCTGCTCGATGATGTGCGCTGCAGGATGATGTGGGCCAGGAGGATGTGTGCAACACGACAATGTGCGCTGCACGATGATGATGATGGTATGCGCCGCAGGATGATGTACGGTGATGATGTGCTTGTGCCGCAGGATGATGTGCGCCACAGGATGATGTGCGCTGCACGATGATATGTGCCACATGATGATGTGGTGATGATGATGTGCACTGCACGATGATGTGCCCCGCATGATGATGTGGTGATGATGATGTGCGCCGCAGGATGATGTGCGCTGCATGATGATGTGCTCCGCGGGACCATGTGTGGCAAGATGAAGTGCGCCCACTATGTGTGCTGGAGGATGATGTGCGCTGCAGGATGACATGCGCAGTAGGATGAAGTGCGCAGCACCGGAGGATGATGTGCCGCAGGATGATGTGCGCCGCACGATGATTTGCGCTGCAGGATGATGTCCGCCTCAGGATGAAGTGCACAGCAGGATGATGTACGCTGCAGGATGATGTGGGCCAGGAGGATGTGTGCAGCACGATGATGTGCGCTGTACAATGATGATGATGATATTATGTGCCGCAGGATGATGTGCACTGCAAGATGATGTGCTGTGATGATGTGCGTGCGCCAGGATGATGTGCACCACAGGATGATGTGCGCTGCACGATGATGTGCGCCGCATGATGATGTGGTGATGATGATGTGCGCTGCACGATGATGTGCACCGCATGATGATGTGGTGATGATGATGTGCGCCGCAGGATGATGTGCGCTGCAAGATGATGTGCGCTGCAAGATGATGTGCTCCGCTGGACGATGTGTGGCAAGATGAAGTGCGCCCCAAGATGTGCGATGGAGGATGATGTGCGCCGCAGGATGACTTGCGCTGCGCTGCAGGATGATGTCCGCCTCAGGATGATGTGCGCTGCAGGATGATGAGTGCAGCACTGTTAAGTGGGGCGGCATTGTTACCTCTACGTCCAACCCTCTATCCGGACCAGCAAAATGAGCCAAAAGAGACACTCTGGCAGAGCAAGTTTTTTTTTTCATAAGTTTTTTTTTTTTTCAGGGTCCTGAATGTCTCACATAACCCCGCTCTCCCCTACCAGAAACGTGACGTTCACTCACGTTCATTATATGAAAACTGATTCGTTAAGTTCACCGTTTGCGAAAAATATGCGCAACATGAACAACACTGTACAGGGAGCCACTGCAAAGGGGCTGAAGAGCCGCATGCGGCTCCGGAGCTGCAGGTTGCCAACCCCTGCAATAGGTTTTAAAGCTATGTAACTACTGAATGTCTTTGTAGCAACACACTGCCATCCCCACCAATAATGTCCGTTCTGTCCTGACAGGTGTGTGTGTGCACTGCAGTCGCCTCTCTCTCTCAGACAAGATTAGGGAGGTAGCAGAGGTAGAGAATAGATCACACATTTGGATTTATACATGAGGAGAGGGTTGTTGATGTAAACTGCCTCCACATATGTCACCTGCTTCCAGATCAACCAATGGCAACGTTCAATCGCAATGGTTGGATTTTAACCAGTAGAAGGCAGTCACTATGCATATTCACAAAAAGTGTTGAATTCAAACACTTGCTGATGTCAAGATTTGGACCAGAATCATTCAACAGCACTACTAAATACCTGGGTACATTGATGTTCAGCTGGAAAAAGTGATTTAGTTACTCTTTGGATTTGCTGTGAACTTTTGCAGCCTGCAGTCAACAGGAACACAACTAATAATTAAGTTAACTACAGCAGGTCATCTCCTTTATTCATGATCTAACTGTTAAGTTCAAGAAGCCATTGAGACAAATTGTGATTTGTGAATATGGACTATACAAATACAATTTAATTGATTGTTTGATTGATTATAAAATGATAGCAAATATAGCAAATAGTTTCACAAAGCTCAAGGTGACATCTTCAAATGACGTATTTTATCTGACAAACAGTCCAAGAATCCAAAGCTTTTTAATTTTAGTCATAAAAAATAAATCACAAAAATGCAAATGTATCAAAATTGTGGCTGATAAATGCTCTATCAACTAATCAATTTATTGACCCAATTCATTGCAGCACGTCAGTTAACACCTCACACAAATTTTCATTTAAGTGGAATTCCATTGCCATTGACAATGTGAGAACACAGCCAGCAGAGGGCCTCGATAGAACAAGACACAAATCTGACATCCTGAATCTTTCAACAATGCAATATATTAACAGTCCTGTTCATGCACTTGAATGTTTCTACAGTGCTACAGTGGAATCAGTAACCAACCGTCCCCTTATATTTTAACATCAGGCACCTACTAACACTAGTGAGTACATCTCGCCCCACTTCGACGCAGCAATCTTCTGCAGATGAGTAGAGAGCAGCATGAGCACAGGATGTGGTTTTCAGAGTCTGAAAAAATGATCTCAGCAGGAAGTGCAACCTCCCTGTGACAGGAAACTGATATTAACAGTCAACAGTCCATACTTTACATTACATTACATGTCATTAGCTGATGCTTTTGTCCAAAGCGACTTACATTTTTAGTACACTCAACTTTCATGAGGGGCCACTTAGGGGACAGTATCTTGCCAAGTATCACTTATGCAAGATACTCGCACAGGTAGCTGATAACACATGGATACCGTCAGACTGCTTTATTCATCATGGTCTTATGCTATGCAATATTAATAATAGATAATACAAAAACAGATGTTATCCAAAGATGATCTCCCATAATTTAACACAATACTGCATTTTAATAATTGATTCATGAAATTCTGTTAGTCAATCAGTATCTTGATAAAAGAAATAAGGCTTCTCAAACTCATAATGCAACAGATAATAACTGCTATGATAACAGGTGTCCTCTGAGGTGAAGGTGGAGGAATGATGACTATATATCAGAACAGGAAGTGAGAAAGAAAGGAAGTATCAAATGAAAGCACAAAGACCAGAGAAGAACAGATTTCTGTAAAGGGATGAACTTCTCTGTCATTTTATGAGGAAGCAAACAGCTCGTGGGTAAGAGGATTTGTTTACTGCAGCAAAGCAACCACTGAAAGACGACAGTCGTGTGTTGCTGCCGGATAGCGTTCTGCAAGACAGGAAACGAGAGAAATAGAGGGACTGAGCTGTGCAGGCACGGTAAACTTTGTCATCATTAACACAGACAGCAGTCTCCAAGTTAGTGGTGAATCAGAAACACTTCTCCCGAAAAGGTATTTGAGTTTTGCTTGATGCATCTTTAAGAGAAGAGAACATTTGAGTCACACACCTTTAAAATCTGATATGGGCACTGAGGAGAAAGATTTAGAGCCTGCAGCTCAACAACCAAAGGAGCATGGATCACCAGAGAAGGAGACGGAATCTCCTGTGGAGCCTCCAGCAGGACAAATATCTGACACCACCGACACCATCGATACATACAGTTGGCAAACTGGCAAAGGGGCACTCGATGATGTGAAAGATCGAGGAGAAGGAGGAGCAGCCTCTTCTTCATCCACAATCGACAAGATCCAGAAGGCCTCCTCGAACAAATGGACCAAGATGCAGAACTGGCGCAAGGCCCTGAGCGAGGAACCTTGTGGGAAAGGTGGAGAGGGAGCCAAGCAGGATAAAGGTGCCAGTGGAACCAGAAAGAACCCCTTCAGAAGGGCCCAGTCTGAGCCTCCGGGGTCCCTGTTTACGGCCCTTTCCTCCAGCGCGGGTGGCTCAACCGACGCAGCTTCATGCTCAGCTACTGCAGAGGCCCCGGCGGTCTCCTCTACAGACCCTTCACAGAGGGGAGGTGGAGGGGCGCTCTTTAAAAAGTACCTGAGGAGTGTTTCCCAGAAGCTCAAGAGGCCCAAGCTGCAAAGTCGGAGCAGCACCCAAACATTACTACAAGGTAATGAAATACATATTACATACTCAAATTATAATACATACTCCACCTATTTAAAAAGTATGTCAACAGTCAATCAATTTCATGTTTGAGTTAAGCAGTGGAGTTGGGAATATGGGACTTATTTTCTTACTAGTAATGACACATTTTTACATTATAAATCAATTTGATATTTGTATACCAATTTTTAGGATGCACAAGGCAACATTTTGTTTTCATTTATCAAAATGGTGGTTCTATGTGGTTTGTACGTAGGATCAGTGATTCAGTCGAGTAGGTGAGGTACGTGTGAGGAATGTGTTAGTAGATGAACAAAGTGATTAAAAGAGAAGCTGAAGAACTCAAGACATTGAACAAGAACAAACAGTCTGAAAAGGTAGCGAAAATAAAAGAGCAAAAAGGAACATTATCTGTTAAAATATATCTCTGGGTTGAATTCTGTAATGAGTGGAATAAACTTTGAAAGTTACATACATTTTCTTTAAATCAAATCATTTAGTTACCCTTTCAGTAAATTAAGCTAGAAAACTTTTCAAATGGCATCTTAAAAACTTCTTCTGCAGATTTTTTAGTTTTGGCGGTTCATCGTGTTGAAGAGACAGTGTGATCACACCTGAGAACAAATCTGAGTTTGAAGTTCCCACAAAAGAATCTGGATCAGTTGTAGCATCAAGGAACTACTTAGAATTATAGACTTGTGTATGTGATTCCTTTTACCCCTTTCCCCTGACATTTAATGGAACAATAATGAGCAAAACAAAATCGAAATACATTAATCTGCTTAGTTTTGTCACATTATTTGTGTGTTTTATCCATTACTGTCAAGTATTCATTGTGAAAATAACAAAGACCAAAATCACCTTCCAAAAAAAATTTGTGCTATAAGTGAGGAAAACATGCCTTTCCCCACACTTACCTTAAAATGTACAAAACACTGCTACAGGAAACTGCTCTGCAGAGCAGGAAGCCGTATTAGTAATAAGTATTGTTTATTCTTAAACCTATATTGCACTTTAGGAGCACCAAGGCCTAGGGCTCTTTATACCAACATGATTGTTTAAAATGAGTTCTTCCATTTATAAATAAAAAAAGACATTCATTCAATTATACTAGCCTTTCAGTATTTACATCCTTGTTGTCTACCAGTTCAAATAGATTCCTCAGTCGGCAGATACAGAGGCTGAATGACCTCTTATCTAGTGACATTAGAAACCCCAGCAAACGTCTGACCAGCTTCAGAGCAGCACACCTACCAAAGATCATGTCCACAATTAATGTTTGTGACATACTTGAGTGTCAGCTGATACTATGGCAGACTGCCTGAACAACAGAAACAGAAAAACAACACTAACTAGCTGAATGAACAACAAACATCTCGCTATAAAAGAGTGAGCGAGGCAGACATGGTTGCCCACAGAACATCAGGGATTTAGCATTTTCGTTGCAAACAAATATGGCTGAATTATTATCTATTATATATACTTCTCTTCACACTTACTACTGAGCTAATCTATACTTTTTTTTAATATATATATAACATAAAATGCCAGTTAAGAAAGTAAAATCTGTAGCAACATGAAAATACGTCTAGACAAAAACTACAGAGAAACCACAGGATGTGTGCAGCTCATCCTGGTGTGTCAGGAGAGCGATATCATCTGAAGCCCCAGCGGGTCAGCAAGTGGGAGTGACCAAGTGCTGTGGGAGATAACGTGCCATAATTACCAAAAATAAAAGAATCAAACAAGAGCAAGCATGTGGCTCCAATTATGCTTCTGCAATGTCCATATATTAAATAGGATATTAAGGATACAGTTGGTTCTACAGAGGAAGAGAAACCATTCTGTTCATCTATTTTGTACAATATGTTTAATTTGCATTTACATTTTATGAAAAAAGCAATTACAGCAGGTTGTGTGTCGTTTTAAGCTGTGCATTAGTATAGAATAGTATAACATTTGAGAATGAGTGTGCACTTGTGCTCTTGTGTGGCAGATGTGGGAGGGACTACTGAACTGCCACGACTACAATGGGCCCCACCTCAAGAGGTCCCCATATGGGACATCAGCAACTGTAACCTTGAAGATGGACAAATTCTCATATCCCCAGAGGAGGAGGTACAAACAAAACTCACACACACACACACACACACACACACACAACTAGTGCATGTGTGTTGTGGATCCACAATGTTGTGTTTAAAGTGCTAAATGTATAAAGTTGAAGTTGAACTAACTCCTAACTAACTTAACTTAGTCTGTTACACCTGGAGGTATGATGGAAAGATGTAAACTCAAGACAACACTTCCAACTGAAAAGACCACAAAGAATTGTGTGTCTGTGTGTTTTTTACAGCCCACGATGTGGACTCGAAACCGGGTCAGCAGCTGCCTGTCCAACATCAGCATGCGGAACCTTGCAGATATCGACACAGGTTCATACATCACACACAAACATACACACACACACACACACACACACAGAGGAAGTCACTGTAGAAACTAGCGCTCACCCTCATCCTGACCTAAGTGAACTGAAGAGTAGTTGTCTAACCCAAACCTACACCTAAACCCAACATTAACCTTAACATGACTTCACCTTAAAACGTAATGATTTACGTTATGAGGACTTGCTTTTCGTCCCGATAATACCAGTCACCCACCCCCCATGTATATAAATTAAGCAAAATATAGAACAACTATGTGCATTATATAAAATGCAGTGAACCCTGAGTAAAACCATCAGAAAACTGTAAAAACATGACCGCCATCACAGCTTCTGACATCATGTCCACACTAACGGCTCTGCCGACAGTCACAGAGGAAATAGCTGAATGTTTATGCGTGAGACTTTCAAATTGCTTCCGCTACGTTTTTGGGGAAGATAGCATCGCGCCTGTGTGTTCTACCAGTCCAATGAGTGCTCGTAAAGAGAGAGAGAGAGAGGGCACAGTCAGTGTCTGCTTCGATTCAGAGGCTGCGCCCTGGAAGTGACTGCTCTCGTACAACATTTTGGTTGCTTGGCAGGTGCTCGCTGTCACCATCAACAGAGTTTAGTGAAGAGATGAGGGAAATGTTGCATAGTCCGAGATCCAAGTAACGAGACTGTGTGACACCTGCAGACTAAATGATGGGATTCAGACGCTGGTTTGTCTGTGGTGGGGCACTGGGTAAGACGTTACGTTTTATGAATTGTGTTGTAAACTTGTGACTTTAAAGATGCTTTTTTCCTAGTAACTGAAGGATTAAAAGTAGCAATTCTGAAACTACAAATGAGGCAGAATTCTGGCAGAATATGATTTGTTTCTAATTTTGTTATCTGCATAGTTCTAAATAGCTTTTCACATATAAGAATGTATGCAAGCCAAGTGTGCACAGTGCAATAGCAGACTTTAATCAAATTGTTGCAGCCCTGGCTGAAAACCACATCCTGTATGGGCTCATCTCTTTGTATTTGCTAATATAATAATCTTTGCTAATGTTCTGAGGGTTTAATCTTTCATCTGTTGACGCACAGACATGAGTATTGCCAGTGGAGCTGAAGCATTCAGAAGTTTGGGCAAAGGGTTTGAAGACAGGGGCTTCAATCAACCAAATGACTGAAACATTTTATAAAAAGACAAAATGTTGTCGACAAACCATGGGTATAAAAATAAAAATAAGCTTAGTTCATTATTAATATCAATGGCTTTGTTTTGGCCTGACTCTTAGAATGCAGTCCTGAACATGCTGGCCTGTCAGGTGGCCCGCGACCAAAGAACCAAGATGGTGGTGTGAGGGTGAGTATTTTAGACATAACAGATAGCAATCTTTCTGCTAGCTTCGCTTTTCTTATTGATATAATGTATAATGAGCCTCAAACACCATGCTTGCGTTCTTCACCCTCAGGCACTGATCAAGAGACGTCTGGAGAACAAGGCCAAGAGGAATAGCAACACCCAACCGTCGGGGCTAAACAAAGGAAGCAGGTACACTTCACTGTTACTGTGAAGCAAAACACAGTGCAGTCCACAAGTACTGATACTTTCTGTGTACTCCACAATATTGGATTTGAAATCAATTGGGGGGCCAATTAGAGTCAATGAGTAAATTAAGAGTCTACTGCCACACCGGCATCTCTGTGGGGCTGAGCTAAATGCTAATATCAGCATGCTCACAATCACAGCATTAACATGTTCATTAGCCTACTTTAGCACGTTAAATATCTTGAGTTTTCTGAGAGCTGAATTTTGTCTTACATCTTAGTATTGGATAATTAAAAAAATTGAAGGATTCAATTTTTTTTTTAAATCATTGTTATATAAGTGATTGTAACTAAATGTTTTGGGTCAATGAATAGTCTCTGAATGTGGGGCATGATGAAAAGCCAGGGGTATCACCACATAAAATCATGGAAATAATTGTAATGTCTACAAGGCATCTATTTTAATTACAGATATTCTTGTCTATCAGTATATATTTATCTCATGTCCTCATGTAACCTTTCATGATACCAGCAGTCACCAGCATAATATTTTGACTACTAAAATTGTATCATTTTTACTATGGCTACATTTTTTTTTTCTTATTTAAGACATTATAGTTCCCGGGAGTCTGTGTCAATTCCAGTCAATGCAGTTGGGAGTCTAGATCTGAGTGCAGACACCAGCACTGTCATCAGGCCCGTCCACAGCTCCATTTTGGGGGAGAAGTACTGCTTTGAGGTAAACCGTGTTAGTTCCTTCAGGTTTCTGAAGAAGAATCATATGGTGCCTGTGTCAGAAAAAGAAACACTTTACTGGTTTCAATGAACTTACAGGTGATAAACTCTGAGAGCACCCACTGTTTCGGCTGCTCCTCAGCTGCCGAACGTGACCGTTGGATTGAGGACCTGAGACGGGCTGCTCAGCCCAATAAGGTATGAATTACTAAACATCTGCTGTTAGAATTTGCCATAGAAAATCTAAATTCTAATAAAACATCTAAGTTCATACATTTTTCCAGGATAACATTGAGCGAACAGAGAACTCCCTGTGTCTGTGGATAAATGAAGCCAAGGATCTGCCACCCAAAAGGCGTTATTACTGTGAAGTACACCTAGATGGGACCTTGTTCGCCCGCACCAGCAGTCGAGCTGTTGGCAAGCCATTGGACCGCTCCAGCCTGGCAGTGGACAGCTCCTCTGGGTCCTCAGGAGGCCTGGGGGCCAGTGGAGGTGTGGTTGGAGGGTGTCAACTATTCTGGGGTGAATTTTTTGAGCTCGACAACCTGCCCTGCGTCTCCCAAATCAACTTGCATCTCTTCCGCGAGGAGGACCCCAAGAAAAAGCGTCACTCCAGAGAGGAGTCCAGTCTGCACCCACTGGGCAGTGTGGCTATACCTTTATCTGATATCCGAGGGCGGACCTATCAGGAGAAATGGTATCCGATCACTCCATACAAGGCGGCAGGCACAGCAGGGTCCAAAGAGCTCCTGGGACCACAGGCGTCGATACGTATTAAAGCCCGTTTCCAAAATTTGAAAGTCTTGCCCATGGAGAAATACAAAGAGTTTGCAGAGTATGTGACGGTGGATTATGTGGAAATGTGCAGAAGTCTGGAGCCGCTTCTGAATGTTAAGGAGAAGGAAGAGCTGGCAGGAGCTCTGGTCCATGTACTGCAGAGTATTGGCAAAGCTAAGGTAAATAATGAGCTAAAGAAATCCAAATTTTGAAATCTCACAGTGGGGAAATATGACTAAAATACAATCTCAAATAACCCCACAGAAAGCAATAATCATAATAATAAGGAATAATAACTTGTATTTTAATTGAATGCATGTTTCAGGAGTTCCTCATTGACTTGGGTGGTGCAGAGGTGGAGCGTCTTCAAGAGAGGGAGGCACTGATCTTCAGAGAGAACACACTGGCCACTAAAGCAATTGATGAATATATGAAGCTTGTTGGCCAGAAGTACCTCATTGATACACTAGGTAGTTTCCATTGAAGATTATTTTTTATAAATGCTTTATAATAACCAGTCTGACAGAGCTGAAATTGACGGTACACAACTGTTCCTGGTCTCTCTCTCTTTCTCAATTTTCTTTTTCACTAAAGGAGACTTTATCACCCGTCTTTATGACTCGGTGGAGAATTTTGAAGTCGATCCTCGTAAATGCCCCGCCTCTGAACTGTTAAACAACCAGAAACACTTGAACGAGGCCTGTGAGGAGGTGGTGATGAAGATTATTGAGATCCATGGGTAAGATCAGAACTCATCACAGAAAAGTCAGAGAAAAACAAATGATACAATTGTAAGGCCAGCAGTAATGTTTGAGTAGAATTCTGTGGGCTGATGTTTGGCATGTTTCCTGCCCTCAGAACCTTTCCTGAAGAGTTACACAAGATCTTCTCCAGCTGGGTGGAGCTGTGCGAAGACCAAGGCAGACCAGAGATCGGCCAGCGTCTTATCTCTGCTTCCCTCTTCCTTCGCTTCTTATGCCCAGCTATCCTCAGTCCCTCTCTTTTTGGTCTGACGCAGCCTTATCCCGAGACAAACACCCTACGTACCCTCACCTTAACTGCCAAAGTCATCCAGAATTTGGCAAACTTCACCTTGTGAGTATCGTCTTATCTGGACTGGAAGTCTAATAAATTATAAGAGCAAAAACATCTTTCGACAAGATGAAAAATATATTTTCTGGTAACGAGAAAGATAACAATAACGTTTAAACTGACAACTGATAATCATACTTAACCTACTTAAGTAGATTTTAATTAAATTAAATCTTTCATTCTGTTCCAGGTTTGGTGATAAGGAAGAGTACATGCTTTTTATGAATGAGTTTTTGCAGCAACACTGGAATGGAATGAGGAGTTTTCTACAAACAGTGTCCAGTCAGCTCAACGAAATCCCAATGACCTCTTTTGACGGCTATGTGGATCTGCCTCTGCGCCTGGCCGTGCTTCATGGCCTGCTAGTAGACATCATCTATCAGAGGGGCCAGGTAGGATGGAGAACCAATGGGCTCCCTTTGGTCTGTCAAGCCCACAGTATTTATCATCTGTTTGTACCTGATGTTGAAGCTTGTGTAACAGCAAACTGCTTGGTCAAAGTTTATACAGGGTTTCTGCTGGTTTTAACAAGTTAAATTTGAGAGAGAAATGTAAGACCCATGAAAATGGCTTTGAAATACAAACTAATTTTACAGTGCTACAGAAGTACAGAATTTAACATTAATATATTCAAGACCTACCTAAAGGATTTAAATTAATATACAGCACATAAGACTTTTTAAGGCCCAACATTCAGATTAATACATTTTAGATTATTATAGACTTGTGTGTTACACAAAAAATAAAGCTATAAAGACAATGTTGTTTTGTATGTCTAAGACTCATTAAAAAGTGTAAAAAAAAAAAGTCTAGGTAAATGAACCTCCCGCTGTCTATAGCCGCTGAAATGATCATGTTATCGAAAATGTATTAAATTTTTTCATAACATACCAATCCTGATATAAAAACACTCTTTAATTCATTGTAGAGTAGCATATCATCATTCATCTGGAATGGTAGACCACACAGAATTAAAAGAAGTGCCCTTCAAAGGCCATAGAAAATGCCGGTATCCAGTTTCATCTAGGTTCTTTGCTATGTTCCCCATCACCCATATCCCCTATCTACATATTTTGAAATAAAGACTTAATTGTCAAGCAAATTTTATTCTATTTTCAACCCGCCAGACTAGCTTCAATTGCAGTCTGGCACATTTTGTGAAAATCTGATTGACGTTTGAATGTTCAGCTTTCGATAATAATAATTTTCTTATCATTACAAAGTATCACGATGCTGCTGACATGTTAAATTACTTTCTTGGAATGCGGTCTAACCTTATTTCCTCCTCAGGACACAATCGACAAGCTGCACCCTCTGCCAACGATTCTTAACCAGATAACAGAGTCAGTCGGACCTGAAGCACATCGGATCATAGTCAATAGGTATGTTAAAAGGGTTAACATAAGGTGTGAGTAATTACCAACTTGAACATAGTGTTGAAACATTTACTGGAGATTGCTTTTTCTTTCAGCGGAAAGCCGGTGTATGTTCCCCCTAAAGACTTGGACAAGTACAGCCCTCACCAGCCATCCCTCCAGCAGCTTCCTGTGGACTCCAAAGGCCTACGAGAAGGGTATTGTACCCCTGACAATGTATTTGTGCTTTTTTGGATGTCAGTAGCCAAGATGGTTTTTTTGGGCTGACCCACAATATGTGTACCAAGGATATATCCAGTCATGCAGTTCTTTTCTAATAGTCACCATGTGGCTACCATGATGTTAGGTATGATGCTTATTCTGGATGTTTGTATTCTGAATTCTTCATCCTGTACAGTGACATATGTAAGTTGTTGTATTCTTTCTGTCACTACCTTGAGGTCATGACAATGCAGAGAGGTTTGACTGAGAAATAAGGCCTCTCAGGACAGGCAAGCACAAGGATATGTTTAATAAAAGTAATTATAAGTTAATCTGTTTAAATATGTAAATTATAAGTGAAGCCTTATAAAGCACACTCACCACTTCAACAGCAATTTCATCCTGTTCTCTTTATTGTCTTTGGTATTGAGAATGAAATAATGAACTATGAATAAGAGTCAAATTAAGCTTGTATTTCACCTGGAACTGGGTTCTAGTTTACAAAACAAACTGGTATTGTTAGAAGAACAAACCAAAAAATCCAGAACTATTCCTGAATTAGTACATTCCAAATACAGTCAAACTAAAGCGCACATGCTGTACAAGTACTATTGCGTCATATGCTAAAGAAGTATATTTTCAGCTATGTTTAAATCTCTTTGACAAAATGCCTCTGTCGCATTATTAGTAGATACCCCTGATTGGAAGGAATCCTTTCCTCAGTTCAAAATGTACTCATACAATGTGCAACATACAGATATATATATTGACTGGACAATTTTAGAAGCCCTGGTTCCAAAATTAAATTTCCCATTCAATTTCTCTGTTGACGTTTCAGGGGGAAAAAATTGAGTTTAAGGCCGTGAACCAGATTGACTAGCTACGAGAAAAATCGTTTGAGTCACAGCAAAAAAACATTTGGAGAGACAGAAAAAAACCCTAACCCTAACCAATCAGAGACAAAGTGTTTACACCTTGTGGATACTTCTTCACATTGGGATAAAAACATGAGTTGATATCATACAGACTTGTGGCTTCTACAGGAGAATATAACATTGTTTCACATCAAGTAACTTGTGGTAAGTTTACCTTGGATAGTAACAAAATTATGGTCAAAAATCGGAACCATAACCCTAACCATGCTGTCGAGCTCTGTTGGGGTGTTAACATGCTAACATGATCAGCAAATTTCCCGAATGCCATTTGATGCAAAGGTTACAATTTAATACTGAATACCTTTGTTCTTGTATTCAAAATGGATGGTAGAAATCGGAGAGAGAGGAAGCCGGTCGCCAGAACTCAGAGTGCTCCTCACCGACGTCCCGGTCATGCAAAACATGTCTTGAAGAGGCAGACAAGTTCTGAAGCCCTGCCAATATCTGACCCTGATCAGGAGCTGGAGACCAACCAGCCACTTATCTCTCCACCTAATACTGTGAGTACAAAGAGGAGTTCTGAGCCAGGCTGCTTTTCTAAGCAGATCATAATCTCAGGATTTCTAGGAGGATAAATGTATATAAAATCAATGATAGATATATTTACATTTTAAATAGTATAGCTTTGAATGTTTTATTAGACGGAATCATGTTGACGATCTCTCATCTTGTGTCAGAGTGCCAGTGTCAAACGTACACATGCACCTGTTCCCTGGATCAAAAACAGCCACAACAAAGAGTCAAGTGAGATGAAGGCTGGGAATGAGGAGTTCAACTTACTCGACAGGGTATGAAACACCTGCAACTCACTTTAACTGACCTTATACTGGTTGTAACTATAGTATATTCTTTCATCAGCATGTTTCTTAAAATACCAATTTGTGATTGACACACCAGCACGCTCAAGAGCTGTCCGAGCTTCGTTTGGGGATAGATCAGGTGACAGAGCGAGAGCTGGACATGGCAAAGCGCCTGGAAGACTTCATCAGCCTGAGCCAGGATCAGAATTCAATGCTGCAGGCTGAGTTGAACGAGCTCCAAAAAGAGTTGGCGGTGCGGGACGAGCAGCTTGCCAGTGCCACCTTCAGGTAACATTGTGTAGTATAACTGTGATGTGCATGCTCCATTTGTCAGCATGTATTCAGTATAAAGTATTTTAGATTTTTGTATTTTGTCTGCATTTTTTATTGTATCAAGTACGATGGAAGTATGTTGTTGAGAGGGTAGCAGCACCCCCTATGGGCAAGGTGTGTAGCTGCGAGGCATAAAAAAAAGTTTACTTTGAATGTTTTTTGTTTTAATTGTAGCACAGTAGCTTTTTTATACCACAGTGGATACGGCAGCTGATGGTTCACATGGTGGCCTAACAAAGCATATTCATGGCGTCTTGAACATGATATCTCTATATCTATTTGATTGCAGTGGTCAAAGGTTATATGAGTCTGGGGGGGATATATAAATATATTTCATTGTGACAGCATTCAGTGTGTAGTCTATTTGATGCACAGATGACAGAAACTAAATAAGGTTAGCCATGATTTCTGATGAAGAGCAGACCTGTAATCCATGTGAACTGTCCATAGCTTAACATGGTCCTACGGTATGCTGCTTTGATATACAGTATCTGGGTGATTGTGGTTGTTGAGGTTAGTGTATGTGTAAAGTATTGTAAAACTGTTGTAAAATGTTGTTGGCCCTTTCAAATTAATACAAATATTGCACCACCCGAGCAGTAGGCCCAGATGTGTTGAAATTATTAATACTCATTATCAGTAAATAATTCCCGAACATATTTAACTGAAGTGTCCTTGTTTTTGTCTAAATGCTTCCCTTCTTCTTGTTTCTGTGTGTCACAGGCTGGGTGTGATTGAGGAAGAAAGAGAGGAAGACGAAAGGAAGCTGAATGTCGCTGTTGCAGCAGCTGAGCGAATGAACGTACTGGTAAGAAAAGATGAGACAACCAATTATCTACAAATAGGGTTGAAGTGATACTCACTTCTACAGTTTTGTTAAAGGAGTAGTTCACCTCCCAACTCACATTTTATCAATTCATCTTGAAACTGACATTTTTGCAGTTTTGAGGTGAAGAGAAGAATCTCAGGTGAGGCCATTCTGTCTGTTTCAAAGTCTAAAGATGGCCGTGCTTTTGGCTCTAAGGATCAGTGACTTCCTGTAGAGAACTGCTTCAAACCCAGTTTTACAGACTGTTATGTTGTCCTGATGTTGTGGCAGAGACCCACTCATCGACAGTACACAGCAGTTCAGTTGCTCATATAGTGTGTGCATGAGATGAATAAATCACATTGAGGTCTGTTTTCTATGTGCTCGCAGGAGGAACAGTTTGCAGGCCTGCTCAGGGACCTTCACCAGCTCAGCGAGGCCTCTAACAGTGGCCAAAACAACATACAGCATCCTGAAAAGCCACACATCAACAGCAACTGAAGCCAAATAGCTTAGTTTCGCAGTTTTGTATAAATACTTGCAGTATATAGAGTTCATCTAGAAACATCTGCGTTGAGTCTCAATTTTGATTCCCTGAAGAGATGTAAGTTAATTCTATGAAGATATTAAAATTGGCTGCGAGTGGGCAAACTCTGACTCAGGAGTAAATTATACCTACTGAATTTCTCTGCATCTCAGCTTTTACTGTGTGTAAGCTACAGCTGTTTGAGTTTAATACATTTTCTGATGAATAAAATAAATACCACCTGAAGTGTTTCTCTCTTTGCCTGTTGCACTAATTCATACAAGTACAATCGTGGTGGAAAATACACCACAGACAAAGGTTTTATAAAACCTCAACTTTCCAGGTTTTACATTAATGTACATAACATTTCATATAGCTGACGCTTTTATCCAAAGCGACTTACTTACTTCATATGTTCATTCAACACTGAGGGTACACACCAATCAAGAAAGTACACATTTCCTCAAGAAAGCCAAACTACAAAGTGCTTAAAGTAAGGGCCATATAAATGCTACTAAAAGTGCTACTTTTTATTTAAATTTATTATTATTTGAAGAAATGCGTTTTCAGTTTGCGATGGAAGATGTGTAGACTTTCTTCTGTCCTGATGACATTGGGGAGCTCGTTCCACCATTTTGGAGCCAGGACAGCAAACTGTTTGATTTGGTTGAGTTATTAGCTCTCAGTGAAGGAGCAACAAGCCGATTGTTTGATCCAATAATTCGGAGTCTTTTGGTTGAATGTCAGGCGTGTTGGTTTATCCTAATTAAGAGATGAGCCGGACTGGTCCAATTCAAGTATTTATTGAGACGCAATGACAATTATGCCAGCCTAGGCTGAATCAGTTAGCAAAAGGTAGTCAATTATGGCCCCGAACAGAAGGGGTTTGATATAATTATAACAGTAAATTTAATGTGATTGGTTATAAAAGATTTGAGGGGCGTCACCGCAAATCAATTTGGTTCTCCCTTATTGGTCCACAGCTGTAGTCCCCCGCCTCTTGTCAAGGAATCCAGGACGTGACAAGAAGCCGTCTCCGTAACACTCCTACTCTACGCTGACGGTTGCCAGACAACCCTCCCTCTCCTGATAGCTCGATGTTGTTTCATAAACTAGCCTTGAGTAGAGAATGTTATGTTTTCTGCTCCCTCAGCTGCGCTGGCTGTCCCAAAACCAAGTCACTCTGAACTTGGGATATCTGCCAGAAACTCTACATGATGGCGAATGAGTCTGAGGGAAAATAGCCTTAATATGTAAAAGTTAGAAATGCGATCAGGTTTAAAATACAGTTTATTGAATGTCGCAAAGCTAAAATATTGAATTCCTAACATAAACTAAATTTAATTTATTAATTTAAACTCAATAAAGCAACCAAACACCCCAAATCAAGTATTGGTCAAATCAAATATAAGAAAATTTGTACCAAAGATGTTTCAGAAGTTCTCACAAATATTTGTCTTTAATGTCTATGAACGTTTTAACTGGTATGGTGTGTTAAAAAAGCCAAAGCTTGAAAGGGAAAGTCCAGCAATGACAGTTTTTTGAGAGCTCCCTTAAATTGTATGACCGGATATGTACCGACCATGTTGTTGCAACAGCACCCCTCACTGACAAGCCTCCATGCCACGAGCTTTCTGCCAAGAAATCCATCGGCATAGTGGTAAATGGACAATGACTAAATTTTCCTTTTTGGGTGAGCTATCTCTTTAACATGGCGGACATGCTTGTTGGAGAAACCAACTTTTTGGAAGAAAGCAACCTACCAGGAAGAGGGGTTTGCCACTTCTTCACGTACAATATCTGACATAATTAGAATACATTTGACTCATAATATAAAAAATATATTTCAGACAGAGATATAATAATAGTTAAGATAAAACGCTAACATCCCCCCCCCCCCCCCCCTCACACACACACACACCCAGTGTGACGGCTTTATATTGCAACTGCGTCATTGAGCTCTGCACCTTCTCTCTGAACGCAGCTGGGCTTGAAGCATCGTCGGTTGCTTGTTATCGACTGTATTCTCTTGGACTTGCTGCACATTCGGGACCTAAAGGTAAAGACCATTGTGGGACATTCATTATAAATACAATGTGGCTTTTTACTCGCTGACTTCCGTGTATTTGAGTGTGTGAATCACCAATTGAACGCCAGTCTCGACTTCGCGCTGAATGTTTGTTCACATTTAACTCTGTTGTAACTTGTTTGATGTATAAATGCACCGTGTTAGAAGGAAGGTGCCGTATTCCGATCGCATTTTACATCGAAAATGAATCGAGCCTCTTTACTTTCGTTTTGACGCTCCTCTAAAGTTAGGTTTCGTTTCTCCCTGCAGCGGCTCTGAGCTCTCGTCATGGCCGCGGTGGAGCAGAGTGACTTGTCTCTCATGAGTCTGGAGGATGAGCTAACCTGCAGCATCTGCCTCAGCCCCTTTGACTGTCCGGTGACCATCCCCTGCGGACACAACTTCTGCCAGGGCTGCCTGCTCACCACCTGGACGGAGCCCTACAGATGTCCCCAGTGTCGGACCCTCTTCCACACCAAACCCGAGCTGAAGAAAAACACGGTCCTCAGCACCGTGGTGGAGGCCTTTAACCTGAGGCTGGTCCGGAGCGCGTCGAGCATGTCAGCAGAGGAGAAAGAGACCAAGGAAGAGACCCGGGAAGATGCTGTCATACGCTGTGACACCTGTATGGAAGCAGAGGCGGCCAACACCTGCCTCACCTGCATGGTCTCTTTCTGTGAGGAGCACCTGCGTCCTCACCGGGAGAACCCGGTGTTCCGTCTCCACCAGCTGATCGAGCCAGTCGGGGACCTGTTGGAGCGCTTGTGCCCGGACCACCACAAGCT
Source organism: Platichthys flesus (assembly GCF_949316205.1). Classification (NCBI taxonomy): domain Eukaryota; kingdom Metazoa; phylum Chordata; class Actinopteri; order Pleuronectiformes; family Pleuronectidae; genus Platichthys; species Platichthys flesus. The sequence goes on from NC_084949.1 coordinate 4,784,593, forward strand.
GATGGATCTCTTCTGCAGCCAGCATGTCCGCCCCATCTGCAGCCTCTGTCTCCAGCAAGACCACAAGGGCTGCACCTTCACTTCTCCTGAGGACCAGAGGAAGCTCAAAGAGGTCTGCATGTGTCTCACTTTCCCCTTGGGGAGATTAGTGGACCACCTTAGCCATCTTAATCAAATGTATCTGTACAGCCCATATTCACAAATCACAATTTTAACAAAGTGATGCTTCATCTGCCCTTAACACTTTATAAATGAATTAATTAAAATATTAAATAATTCTCACTCATCTGTTATCCAACAACACAAATACTCAGATTTGATTTGATAAAGTAAAGCTTGTTTAGTTTCAACAATTAAGGAAAACATTTCAACTTGTTTTCCAGAGGAACCCCAAATTTCTCATATCAAATATTAACATTCCAGGTCTTTTTAAGAAAAAAAAACACATTCTGAAAGGGATACTCCGCTAACACTATAAAGTTTGTGATTAACCCAATAATCCTTCAGTGTAAGTGACACTTGGTGAACTGTGTTTGTGTGTCAAATTAATATAAAATGTTTCTCTGTTTGTAGTCGGAACTGAAGGACAAGTTGGACGTTCTTAATGCAAAGATTGTGCATAATGAGACCATTATGTATAAGATGAGGGACATGGAGGATATGTTGAAGGTATGTTTGTTTTGAAATTTACTAGCCCTCTACTGTAAATGATGTTATATGTTGTAGGAATTTAGTGTCCTTATTGTCATAAGGGGTACATAGTTACATTACACAGTACAGATCAGAAGCTTTAACACATTAAAAGTTGTAAAACATTACAACAAAGGAACAAATGATAAATCAGATAATGTTTAATTTAAGTACGTAATTGGGTGATTTAGTGAAGGCACTGGAAAATAGAGTTGTGTTTGACTGACTTTTTAAAGCAGGTTATGCTTTGGGCACATTTGATATCCACTGGAAGCTGTTCCAGCAGGGGGCAGCACATTCCTAATGCGATTAAGATATATATAAGATATATAGATAAACATCTTATATTTTAGGAACGCCGGTTGGGCCCTGAGCTTTTGGTAAATGAGTAAGACTTGTAGATTCAGTCCTCTAGCTAACTGGAGGCCAGTGAACAAACCTGGACATTTGAGTAATTTGCCCTCTTTTATTTCATTTAGAACTCTAGCAAACAACATTCTAAATCAGTCTATTGGTCTTTTTGGTGAGGCTAGTGAGAAGAGCAATGTAATGTTAAGTCTGGAGCATAAAATGCATGAATAAGATTCCAAATGTCTCTTTTAGACAGAATAACTCACACTGGTTTTGAGATGTCAACATTTTTTTAATTAAAATCTCTATTCATAATAACAAATAGATTGTTAGCATGGGTTGAAGTCTTGAATGCTCCAAACTCTAGGTAGGCACCAAGTTGGAAGCTTCTGTCTTTGCTCCCAAATGGAAGTATTTTTAGTATTACAGTTTCAGTGAATGTGGTATTAACAAAAAACATGTGTCTTCAAGTAGTTTTAGATTTGGCTAATAACCACCTTCTGACTAACCTTGCCTATGATTGCGATGTTTGAAATAGGCCTGTAAATACTTAAACTATAAGTGCAGAAGCGTCTACAATAATATACATACTATAAACATGAGCTTGATGACTCTGCACACATACTCATTCAACTCAGTATCTAACATGTTAAATTAAAAAAATATGGAATATGCATTCCCCTTATGTTGTTTGACTGCTGCTTTCAACTTTTTCCTTACTGATCTGTTCATGGATACTATCTTGGTCCCCTCTAGGCCTCAGCCACCATCAAGAAGAAAGCTTTGGTAGCCGAGTATCAAGAGATGCATGACATGTTGACTCAAGAGGAGAGCACTGCTATGAATGCAGTGGATCGAGAGGTGGAGACTTGTGGAACCAAGTTGAACCTTCTGAAGAAGAAGTTCGCTGAGAACATCGACCACATGAATGGGGCTAAAGAATATATCAACAATCAGCTCAGTCAGTCGCAAACACTGGCCTTCTTGCAGGTTAGAAGATCCACACTAACAATCAGTTTACATTTTAAGTCTAGTCACTATAACTAGGAGCTATTGTGACACTATTTATCTATCAAGGCCTGGTTAAGTGAGAACATTTGGTTTCAGGGGTCTTTTAAACCGAGCTAACTGTTAAGTATTAAACAGAAACTCAAATGTTTGCCAACACCAAATAAATGAAGAACCCTCCCCAAACTTATGGTCAAAGAAAATAAATAAATGTCCACTTAGATATCAATATCTTGTGAATCTGAATTAAATCAATTTGTGAAATCAGTGCCGACACCAGGCGGTATTCTGCACATATTTATAGACGACCGGAGTCCCAGCACAGATGAGGTATAAATCTGATGACAGAGGGTCCCTGCATGGGGACACAGTGTATGACCTAATTAGAATAAGTCGCTCTGAGGAGCTTGATGCAAAGGAGGCTGTACAGATGAGGTTCAGTCAGGACAAAAGAGCTGGAATGCACAAATACAAGGGTTGGCCGCCAGAGGTGCCAGGCCCCGATGGTCCTCAGAAGGATGTGCTCTCAAGGGAGGGGAAGGAGAGGCGTAAGCTGCTTTCAGAAATGCATTGGGCTCTGCAGTTCCTCAGTACTTTCTCCGGAGGCATGTGATTTCTTTCTGCCCCACCCCTCACTGCTCCACCCCTCACCTCAATGCCCTGTAGAGTTTTGTGAATGCGTATGAATGGAGAATCTACTGCACTCTTTGTGTAAAATAAAAAAGCAGACCCCATTGTGTAGACATTATCTCAAGCTCTTGTCAAACAGCTGAAGAAACTGTCGTCAGTTTCATATATTGTTGTTTGTATGAATTCCAACCGAGGCCTGGGTCATTTTCCACATTAAATAATAGTATAGCTAAATCCTGACCATTTTGGGGAAAAGCTAGGGTCCATCAAAGAAAACCAAATTGTGTTCCTCTCCTCACAGGTGTCATTTAACCTGCCTGCAGCTGTGAACTTTGACCCTTACACCCCTCGAATCAACCTGGACTCCAAGAAGGTGATGGCCAACGAGACCTTTGCTGTGACTTTAAAGGACCACCTGACCGAGCTGTTTAAACAGCCTGTTGAGTCCAGACTGCCACTGGCTAAACCAGGTAAATATATAGGTGCATTTTACAGGTTGGAGATTAACATATCAAGATGCATTAAGAAAGTATACTGAAATCAGTTGTGTACAATTTGGTTGCAGAAATGAACACTGATATATATCTGAAAGGGATACTCCGATATACGGATATCAGGGTAGCTAAATGAAGTGGTGTGGATAAAAATAAAGTAAAAGACAATCATAATGAAAATAATCTCCCATGTTCTCAGGTACAACAGCAGCTTCTGCCTCAGGGGTTTCATCTATTCCCTGCGAAGCTTCCTTCTGGAAACCTCATCTTTCCGGCAAATATTTTATGCGTGTCAAGAGTTGTATAACACAAGACAACTCACGATTCAAGAACAAAATGCACTTTCATCTAGCTTTTTGTCTTCCTATTTCAGAGCCCCTAGGAAATCCAGGATATCCCTTGTGCCCAAGTCCAGATCAAGGTCCACAGTCTAAAGCAGGACCAAAGAAGAAGCCTTCAAGTAAGAAAAAGTTCTTTTGACTCATAAACTGAGAAACTAGATTATTAGGTACACATACTTAGTTTAAATCTAATTCACACAAAGAAAAGAAATATGACCTCGAAGGTTGTAAAGCTTTTTGAAGACAACTTTTTTGTCTGCTTCAGAACAAACCAAAAAACCTCAACCCACTGAAAAGCTGGTGGGATATAATCCTTTTGCCGAGTTTGGTGGGAAAGACCCAGGTCGCCCTCCTGTTATCCAACCCAATCAGAAAACAGGTAGACACCATCTACACTGAATACAAACACATCACACTACACCTCAACAGTAGTATCTGGAGATGGTATTTGTATTTTCTTTCTTTTGTTTTAGTCCTAAAATATTCTCCACCGACTTCCGTTGCGCTCGTATGACCTTTGGACCATGATGGAAGTTGATGAAGGATCAAAATTGAAGCAGTAGAACCAGATATATTTTATTATACTTGTGAAAACAGAATGCTAATATAGCCTTGAGCTCAAGAGATGAGAGCATGAGGTCTGCTTAACTCACTTCTACCTGCATACCCTCATATGTTTGTGCCGTCCCGCTGATGCAAGCTGTGACAGTTAGTGGTGGAGCTAAGTTGGGAAAGTTTGTGCAAACTCTGCCCATTTAGAACCACCAACTTCAAAATTTGGTAGACATGTTCGCTTAGACAGATTTTCGATTTTGGTGGTCAAAGGTTCAGTCACATATAAAAGTAGTCTAAGGCTATATCTATACTGCTACGTTACATACCAACAGGCCTGAAAACGAATATGGTAAATGGTCTGTATTTATATCATGCTTTTCTGGCCCTGATGACCACTTGAAGGGCTTTTCAGTACAGTATTACATTCATACAGTGCATCTACATGCAGCACTTTCACTATGAGAAGGGGCCTTTTGGGGTTGAGTATCTTGCCCAAAAGATATTGGATGAAAATACCCAATCAGCATAAGGTTGTAAGTTTTCTGTCATAGTTTCCAAACATCTCAGTTTCTGCTCGTCCAGAGTAAAATGCAGCCGCAGAGTTTTCCAACTTCTCCGTTTTAGCGACTCTAAAATCCTGCAGTAATTTGGACGCCAGATGTATCTGTAGCAAAGTAGATGCATGTTCAAATGGAAATGTTGTATCTTTGATTGTAACGTTGTAACTGCAAGGTGATTATTCTAAAACAAATACATTTTTGTCTTCCTCTAATGTAGAACCTTCAGACATTCCTGCAAACCTTGCAAGTGCAGAAAAAAGAAGTGACCTTCTGAAATGTAAGTTTATGAATGTAGTGAGTATGTTTCTGTCATATGACAGCAGCAACCTTATTTGTTGATTGAATGTTCTTTCTTTTTTTTTTTTTTAGATGCTTCAGCACTCATGCTGGACCGTAAGACTGCCCACAAACGCATCCTGGTGACTGAGGAGTGTACTAAGGCTTCTGTGACAGATGAGCAAGCAAACTACCCCAACTGCCCTCAACGTTTCGTCGTCTGCTCCCAAGTACTCACTTCCAAGGGTTTCTCGAGCGGGCGCCACTACTGGGAAGTCCGACTGAGCTGCAACAACTTTATCGGCATTGGTTTGGCTTACAGCAGCATTGACCGTAAAGGTTCCACCAGTCGCCTGGGCCGCAACGCCCAGTCCTGGTGTGTCGAATGGTTTAACGTCAAGCTGTCCGCTTGGCATAACAGCCATGAAACCGTGCTGTGCAATCCCAATCCAAAGCGCGTAGGTGTGCTGTTAGATTATGAGGGGTGCAAGGCTACATTCTACAACGTGGCAGACAGGGCATATCCCTTCCACACGTTTGAGTTTCCTTTTGCACAAGCAGTGTATCCAGCTTTCTGGATGTTTTCCAGTGGTTCCTCCATTACTTTGTGCAAGGTGTAAGGATGTGGAGCATATTGTCATAATTACACACACACAATCAGCCTCTTGATGTCATTACTGAAACTAATATCACAATAGTTACGGTAAACAATTTGTCTCTAAATGTATGTTAAAGAAAATTGACAATTAACAAATGTAAGAGGCCGAACAGCTTCAACAAGCTGATTGTGAGGTTACAGGATGATTAGCCTCACTCATACCACTCACTACACACTGTGGTTAGCTCTGCACTCAACAAAGTAAATACAGGAATATATGGTTGTGGTTACTCCAGAAGTTTATAGAACTTGGGAGTGTCACAACTGAAATGGATGTGTGGAATCAATAGCATGCCATAGCGTTAGTCATTAGCTGTTACCTTGCCCTACAGCCGCTGAAGTTGTGTTTCTAAACTGGCAGAGCCATTCTTTTTCAGTTTAAGAAACATCAGATTGGATCAGTATAACGTGCATGTCCTGCGTCCAATGTGACTAATGCACTTAAGTGTTTCTTACCACTTTAACAGAACACACACAACTTCCTGTGCACTTGCTGTACAGCGTGTTTGTGCTTGTGTTAACCCTTTAGACTAATTATTATACACTGTAGATTGGTGATGAATAAAGAAGTGAATTCATCACACAAGTCAGTCCAGTGTTATGAAATTAAGTCTGAAGGTGAAAGGATTGATAGTTTTGGACTGAGGCAGTTTAAGTTAAAGGTCTGGGTCATGCAGCAAAAGATTTTGTGACCCTAACTTTTTTTCCTATCAGTCGATATTGATTCATTTCTAGCGACCGTAAGAATTCAGTTATTGAAAATGACATTTTTGGACTGAAAAGATAAAGACCACAACTTGTCAGTACAAATCCTTATAAATGTGTACAGAACTTGGAGTGTCACAGCTTGCTCTAAAAGAGCACTCATGTATTCCATGTATTCAACTGAAAGCAGAACATCATGAGTGTTAAACTATATTGTTGAGCATGTCTTCTATAGGTCTGCCATGTGACTGGATAGAAAAATCTGTTTCTGTGATGCAATCAGATATACCCAAGCCATCTACAGACAGCATATTGAGGTGGTGGATTTTCATATAATTTTTTTTTTTCATCGTAGCCATTTAGTTAAAGTTAAGATGTGTTGTGGATATATTGTGTCACCTGGCTCTATCTGCCCACGACGTCTTCAACTCTCTGACTTGTTTGGTTGGCGAGACCAGAAGTCACATAGACTCTGGTTTTTACATTCTGGCAGTGTCTGTCTCATCTGTGGTCTTCAAATGTTTTAATGTCAGGTTCCCTTCAGAGAGAGAGAGAATCAGCAAGGGTCCTTGTTTAGATTTAAACTTTGGATGTGGTTTTCTCCATTGAAATCTAATGCTATAATGTTCTGTGGTAAGCACATCATCATCCATACTACTATGTTGTTGTTGTTTGAAAACACCTCAACTCTGTTAAGGATACATCTGGCTTCCACATTGCACTAGTGTTTAAACAGCCTAAACAGAAGTTTGGAAACGCTGCTGGCCTGTTTCAGTCTGCAAACTCCAGGATGGCGTTTTAGTCTGGATGGGTTGAAATGGAGAATCTCTCAACCGCTTGCTGATCGGGGCTGTCAGTCAAGATGGAGCCTTCACTGATGTGTCAGGCTCCTATAACACTGGTGACATTTAGTGGCTTGTTGCCTGTTGTGGCACCAAAGTGTTTGGCCTGTGTGCCTACGGATCAGCTGAAATCAAAGCTTGTTCGTCCTGTTGATGCTAAATGGTGTGAAACCAAAAATTGGCATCAGCAGTAGACATCTACATACACATCACGACAGCAGCACATGAGCAGTGATGTTTGAACATGGTTCAGGCCAAGTACTAGCTTCTCTGCACTAAATAGGTGCTGAAGACTGCATGGTCTGATTGAACTGATAAGTGAGCCAAGGTTCAGATATGATGGCCACTGTTGTGAATCAGTCAGTTCACTGTTGGTCAATTGAAAAGATCTGTGAGGCATTGTGCCAGTGCACTTCAGGTATGGACCTTTATTTATTGGGTCACCTGCCGACATTAAAGGCTCCATGCCTCACTGCACTGTTTGCTGTTGCATTTCTTCACAATGGTACAGATGGCTTTGACAACTTATGGAGAGCTTTACCACAGCTTGACTCAACTCCTCATATTGTGTTGACACTTAGGACCAAGCTAAAACAATATGCATTGCATGGGTGTCAGGGATCAGGGGAATCAAGGGTCTTATGTTTGTTTGTTTGCAACATATGTCCCAGTGTATTGGACTTAACTTTAGACAGCATATAGTTTGAGTGGACACTGAATCAGCCTATCTGTAATCATTGTATGTTTAATTTCCCTGTGCTCACTGTCTGTGAAACGGGTCACATGTTAAGGTCAGGTTCATGAACCACAGTCATATCTGTGGTGATTTGATTCAGTGAACCCAACAGGGGGTTTATATGACAGTCTTAAAATGCAAAAAATTACTTTAACTAACATTTTTGTTTCAAATTAATAAATGTTCTTTTCTCTCTAACATGGTCTTTCTCTGTAATAAAGTGATTGAAGAAGCAGACCTGCATTTTAGGAAATATGTTTTGCTCCTTTCTTATCTACAGTCAGATGACATCAATATTCAGTAAAATAAATATACGATTCACAGAAATGATCAGTTGAATCAGTGTGCGTCAAAGTCTATCTGATCAGAGCTCCTGGTACTTTGTGGCTACCTCCTGTAATTTAAATAAAAACCATCTAGAACTGGAGCAGTGTTCATTCATTGTAAACCAGAAAAAGTGACCTGCAGTAATTGAGCTGTGGCATAAAGTCTAGCTGCAGGACTCTGAACCTGCTGCACAGAGAGCTGTTAATTCAAAGTTCAGTGGGATTCAACTCGGCACACAAAATCCATAATTGGAGAATCAGTTGTAGCTGAGCCATCGCTGCTACAGAGTGCTGGCTGTCCGTTTATTCAAAGTCTCCCAACACTGCACTTCCCTAGCCGTAAACAATACTCAAGACAATAAGTTTGAAGGTTTTCAAGATATGCAAGCCACGTTCAGAGGCTTCTGGATTTAGATGACAGATACAACGTCCAGGCCCCTCCTACACAGTCTCCAAAGCCCCTCTTCCCTTTTCCACTCCTTATAATGAAGAGCAGGCAGGTAACCACAGCAACATGAAGAAACTCTACCTGGCTCTCATTGATTGGTTTAGAAATAGGAGTAGAGTCTACCTTGACCTAACCCTAAACTTAACACAGCTATTGTTCCCTATTGAACAATATTATGTGCCCAGATAAACTGGTCTTTCAGCTAGAGGTGTTTCTTGAACAGACAGACACACCTCAACATCCTTTGTCAGTAGAGTCACGAGTCCACCTGCTGACTACTGTGTACAAATGAGGTGGAGTGATCCCGTGCTATGAAACGATAAGTATGCCTGCTCTCAATAACAAGGTGGTTCTTTTAAAACTTGAATTACTTATTTGATAGTCTCTAAACGGACACCTATACCTGACCTACTACTTTTTACAATGCGAAATATTATATATAATTTGTCATTGGGGATTTATCAGGGTGTTAGTATAGCTGAGCGTTTTGTTGTATTTTACTGTCAGGAGACCTCAGCCGAAAAAGAACACGTGAGATGATTATTGACTCGGGACGTCACACCCGTTTATTCAACGTCCACTTCCTGCTTATAACAGGAACAACACATCAACCTTCCATAATGAAGTCACTAATAAAATAGCCTTCATTAGCTTGAATTCATGCTGCTCATCTGTCAGATTTATAATGCTCTCTGTGATTACGTGACCATTTCTCCATGATGTGGATAGAGAGTACAAGGGTTCCCTACCCTATGAAGAGCTGGAAGAGAATACAGTAGGAATAATATCATGAGACGTTTACGAGTCGTGTCTATAAGTAACTAGAATTACTGCTTTATCTGTGACCTAATAAAAGGGCGTGATGTTTATCATACACAAAAACAACTGCAGTAAAGTGAGCCGTCATCTGGGAAGCCAGCCGCCACCAGATTTTTGTTGCGCGTCTACTCGTGCCTCATACGGTAAAGCGGTAGAGATAGTGTGAGCGCCTAAAAAGAACGTAAACACAACTATATTTTAGTTATAGTCTCTCATTTGATTATTTTATTCATATCTTCATGGTGTATCTGTTCATGTAAATTATGTACTTTTAATTTAAATTGAAGGGCAAGTCTGTAGGAAAGGATTAATGTATTCATAATGTAACCATATTTGGAAGCTTATTAAAAAAATTCCTTGAGAGGTTATAAGCTATTTCAAGTGGATTCCTGTTCATGCTGTCTCTGACTATGCTGACATATAGTTTTGTGTACTTTTACTGCAGAATTACTGAGAAAATTAAAGGGCAAATTTGTGAAAGTGGCCCAATGGATTCATAATGTTGCCATATTTGGAAGCTTATTAAAAATATTCCTTGAGAGGTTATAAGCTACTTTAAGTGGATTCCTGTTCATGCTGTCTCTGACTATGCTGATACAAATTTTTGGGTACTTTTACTGTAGAATAACTGAGAAAATTAAAGGGCAAATCTGGGAAGTGGCCCAATGCATTCATAATGTTACCTTATTTGGAAGCTTATAAAAAATATTTCTGAGAGGTTATAAGTGACATTGAGTGGATTCCTGTTCATGCTGTCTCTGACTAGTGGCCCAATGCATTCATATTTGGATGAATTTTTAAGATATTCCTTAACAGGTTATGAGTATTTCCAGTGGATTCCTGTTCATAGAGCCTCTGACTATGCAATGTCCACATTAAAATTTAGAAGAAACCTCCTGTTTTCAGACTCATTCCACTTCAACATGATAGTAGACCATCTCTGAGTGTCAGTGACATTATATCAGTAAAGACTGAACTAAATTTTCAAAATGACTCCCCTTTAAACTGAAGAGGGATTTAGTTTTAAATGTATGATTCTCCGTTTTGATGGACTGGGACAGATAGTACCGCCTTCTTTGCCAGTGGAACCTCCTCTCCGGGCTCCAGGGAGAGTTCTTCGCTCTGATTTTTCTAACTTCACTTCGCCATGGCGGAGAGCCTATGGATAGCCATTGGCTGAGATTGGTCAGCATTTTGACCCGCTGGGTGTCACATTATTTCATTTAGTCATTCTCTTCATATTTAAATATCAGTTACAATATCTGTCCAGTCAGTCTCTGTTGGGGGTCCTTCGTCACCTTTCTGCTCTGCTCACTACCTGCACTCTACTTCACTGTGACACTTTTGCACATCGATGATTCAAACATGGGGCAACCAATAGTCCACTCCTCTTCAGAGTCACCTTCTAATGAATCAGAGTTTGCAGACTCCAGTTGTGGCCCGCTAACAGTCGGACACAAATCACTGACTGTAAAGGAAATGTCCCGGCTAAATATCGCAGCTTGTTCGGAAGGACTTTCAGGATGGCACGCATCCCATGGCTCTCTAACTTCATCTGGCATATGCTGGGGGCTGGAAGTAGCTCTTGGCAGCTGAATTTGTCCTGACTGACGGGAGATGTTTGCTCTTTTATGAAACATTGAGAAGTAACCGTCATCATCCTCATCTGATACATTCAGATACAGTTTTGTCGTTAGCCCCCCTCGTCCATCCTCCTCCTGTTCATTCAGTGAAGGATGACTTCTCGTTCCCTGTGGTGCGTATAGACACCGTTCTGGTCCCTGTTTTCTCCACGGTGCGGTTCACGGGGATATCAAAGGTGAGCGGAACCTCGTCCATGTTGGTGATGTGATCTGGCCGGATCTTCTTTTCAGTGATCTTGTTTTTGCAGTATGCGCGGAAAGTGGCCGGCTTTTCTTGGTAATCTTTTGGCAGTTGCTGCATGATGCATGTAATGCATGAATATGATTTTGCTTCGGAAGGCACGGTTCTTCTTTTTGTACCACGGAAGAAAGTGGTCAGTCAGAAACTCTACGTACTTAGCTGAGGTCATTTTCACACCGTCAGGGACCCTGAAGGGGCCTACCAGCTCTCTCCCCATGATTCTGGCCCAAAACATGACTCTGCCACCTCCTTGTTGACGTCTCAGCCTTGTTGGGACATGGTGGCCATTCATCAACCATCCTCTACTCCATCCATCAGGACCCTCAAGGGTTGCAAAGCACTCATCCGTAAACAAAACAGTTTGGAAGTTAGTCTTCATGTAGTCCTGAGCCCACTGCAACCTTTTTTGCTTGTGAGCTTGGATTACGGGTGGCCGAATAACAGGTTTAAGGACACTTGCAAACCTCTTAAGCATCCTACATCTTGAAGTTCGCGAGACTCCAGAGGCACCAGCGGCTTCAACCACCTGTTTGCTGCTATTCAATGGCATTTTAGTGGCTGCTCTCTTAACCCTACGCATTTGTTTGGCAGAAATCGTCCTTATTTTGCCTTTGTCTGAACGAACCCGCTTGTGCTGTGAATCAGTGACAAATTTCTTCATCGTCTGATGATCACGCGCAATTCTTTTGGAAATATCCAATGTTGTGATACCTTGACCAAGGTATTGCACTATTTGCTGCTTTTCAGCAGCAGAGAGATCCTTTTTCTTCCCCATTTTGCCTGAAACATGTAGCTTGCTTAATAATGTGGAACATCCTTCTTAAGTAGTTTTCCTTTGATTGGGCTCAACTGGCAAACTAATTATCACAGGTGTCTGAGATTGATTTCAATCATCCAAATAGCCCTGAGACACAATACCATCCATCAGTTTAATTCAAAAACTAAAAAATGAATGTTTAAGACCCTTAAATCCAATTTGCATAATAATGTGGAACGTGGTGTACACACACTGTACCGGTAATATTATGTTCCCTTATATTCCACGTGGTGTGAGCACAAGGGGACAGTGAGTGGGGGGCTGCAGCTGTAACGGATGTAGAAATGTGACTCAGGATTTGGTTTTTGGGTCTTTATTCACCTACAGAAACCGCAGACACCTGCAGACACCAACATAGGTTTACTGTTAAAACCTCCTTTTTCTCCATACAAAAGTCCTCAGTGATGAAAAACTAAACTGAGGTCCAACAGGAAGTAACAAACTTTCAGGGAGCACAAAGGTGGTACACAGCAACATCAGCACCACAAGTAGCACTATCTAAATAAAGTAATAACTTAATAAAATTCACAAATACAAATTATAAATAAAATAAATACAGTGCATTCTTAACTCTGTTACACAGTGATCAGTGAAAGAGTCAAAAATGGCTGGAGTAAGCATCCTGAAAACTGCTCCTGAAGGGTCCTTTCACTCTTTTATCCATGTCAGCTTTAACGGGTCAGGAGGGAAGAGGAAACTCCGGCAAGATAGAGGAGTCACGGTCAATGTGAGACTAGAGGATCTGGCGCCAAACTTCCACCTGCAGTTACCGCTTACATTTGGCGTTCTCTGAGTTTTCTACATTTTTTACCCCCTGTTATTAGGGTTTTTATGTGTATTTTTCTGTATTTTACTTTCTCTTGTTGAGGGTTATGGACAGAGGATGTCGCACTTTTGTATTCATTGTATATTTGTATAAATATTACTAATGTAGGGAAAGCCATTGAATACATCAGTATTAAAACATTTTTCAACAACACAATTAAGCCATCATAATTTAGTATGTTTTCTAATGTATTGATGTTCTACTTGTATTCTATGAAATATGCTGCATATCTTATTTTAGTTCCATGTGAAATTTTTATTGCCAAGAAAGTGTATGAACAGTCTATATTATTATTCATTCTGTTAAACAAATCTTATTTCCTGCAACATTAAAACCTTTTGTGGTTACTCTCTATTTTTGTTTGATTTATTAATTCTCTAGTACTAAGTGACTGTGATCTTGTATGTTATCTTAGATGTTATATGTAATGTTACTTAGTATGTAATTTTTCTATTTTGTAAAGTCGCCTACTGCGTAGATGTTTGCCTGCCATGTCACAATAATTGCACTGCTCCGATGCCGCTGTCATAGGTGCATGTGACAATAAACTTTGATTTGATTTGATTTGATCAAAGTTGACATATGTAAAGTTGACACACTCCAGCTCATATCCTTGTACGTATATTTGGAAATGCTTTTTTGAGAGTACATCTAACAACATGGGGGAAGGTAAGACACCAAAATGATATTCAGTAACTAATTGTTTAAAAAATAAAACTAAATCCCTCTTCAGTTTAAAGGGGAGTCATTTTGAAAATTTAGTTCAGTCTTTACTGATATAATGTCACTGACACTCAGAGATGGTCTACTATCATGTTGAAGTGGAATGAGTCTGAAAACAGGAGGTTTCTTCTAAATTTTAATGTGGACATTGCATAGTCAGAGGCTCTATGAACAGGAATCCACTGGAAATACTCATAACCTGTTAAGGAATATCTTAAAAATTCATCCAAATATGAATGCATTGGGCCACTAGTCAGAGACAGCATGAACAGGAATCCACTCAATGTCACTTATAATCTCTCAGAAATATTTTTTATAAGCTTCCAAATAAGGTAACATTATGAATGCATTGGGCCACTTCCCAGATTTGCCCTTTAATTTTCTCAGTTATTCTACAGTAAAAGTACCCAAAAATTTGTATCAGCATAGTCAGAGACAGCATGAACAGGAATCCACTTAAAGTAGCTTATAACCTCTCAAGGAATATTTTTAATAAGCTTCCAAATATGGCAACATTATGAATCCATTTGGCCACTTTCACAGATTTGCCCTTTAATTTTCTCAGTAATTCTGCAGTAAAAGTACACAAAAATATATGTCAGCATAGTCAGAGACACCATGAACAGGAATCCACTTGAAATAGCGTATAACCTCTCGAGGAATTTGTTTAATAAGCTTCCAAATATGGCAACGTTATGAATCCATTGGGCCACTTTCACAGATTTGCCCTTTAATTTTCTCAGAAATTCTGCAGTAAAAGTACACAAAAATATATGTCAGCATAGTCAGAGACACCACGAACAGGAATCCCCTTAAAGTAGCTTATAACCTCTCAAGGAATATTTTTAATAAGCTTCCAAATATGGCAACATTATGAATCCATTGGGCCACTTTCACAGATTTGCCCTTTAATTTTCTCAGTAATTCTGCAGTAAAAGTACACAAAAATATATGTCAGCATAGTCAGAGACACCATGAACAGGAATCCACTTGAAATAGCGTATAACCTCTCGAGGAATTTGTTTAATAAGCTTCCAAATATGGCAACGTTATGAATCCATTGGGCCACTTTCACAGATTTGCCCTTTAATTTTCTCAGAAATTCTGCAGTAAAAGTACACAAAAATATATGTCAGCATAGTCAGAGACACCACGAACAGGAATCCCCTTAAAGTAGCTTATAACCTCTCAAGGAATATTTTTAATAAGCTTCCAAATATGGTCACATTAGGAATGCATTGGGCCACTTTCACAGATTTGCCCTTTGATTTTCTCAGTAATTCTGCAGTAAAAGTACACAAAAATATATGTCAGCATAGTCAGAGACACCATGAACAGGAATCGACTTGAAATAGCTTATAACCTCTCGATGAATTTGTTTAATAAGCTTCCAAATATGGCAACATTATGAATCCATTGGGCCACTTTCACAGATTTGCCCTTTAATTTTCTCAGTAATTCTGCAGTAAAAGTACACAAAAATATATATCAGCATAGTCAGAGACACCATGAACAGGAATCCACTTAAAGTAGCTTATAACCTCTCAAGGAATATTTTTAATTAGCATCCAAATATGGCAACATTATGAATCCATTGGGCCACTTTCACAGATTTGCCCTTTAATTTTCTCAGTAATTCTGCAGTAAAAGTACACAAAAATATATGTCAGCATAGTCAGAGACACCATGAACAGGAATCCACTTAAAGTAGCTTATAACCTCTCAAGGAATATTTTTAATAAGCTTCCAAATATGGCAACATTATGAATCCATTGGGCCACTTTCACAGATTTGCCCTTTAATTTTCTCAGTAATTCTGCAGTAAAAGTACACAAAACTATATGTCAGCATAGTCAGAGACAGCATGAACAGGAATCCACTTGAAATAGCTTATAACCTCTCAATGAATATTTTTAATAAGCTTCCAAATATGGTCACATTAGGAATGCATTGGGCCACTTTCACAGATTTGCCCTTTGATTTTCTCAGTAATTCTGCAGTAAAAGTACACAAAAATATATGTCAGCATAGTCAGAGACACCATGAACAGGAATCGACTTGAAATAGCTTATAACCTCTCGATGAATTTGTTTAATAAGCTTCCAAATATGGCAACATTATGAATCCATTGGGCCACTTTCACAGATTTGCCCTTTAATTTTCTCAGTAATTCTGCAGTAAAAGTACACAAAAATATATATCAGCATAGTCAGAGACACCATGAACAGGAATCCACTTAAAGTAGCTTATAACCTCTCAAGGAATATTTTTAATCAGCATCCAAATATAGTTACATTATGTTCACATTGTTGATTTTTTATAGACTTGCCCTTTAATTTGCAGTAAAAATACATGATAAGTTACATGAGCAGATACGCCATGAAGGTTTGAAAAATAAAAAAAATAAAAATAAAGTTGTATTTGTAGTAATTTTAGGCCGTTTCAGCCAACCAAGCTATTTTACCGTAAAGCCACAAGTAGACGCGCAAAAAAAAATCCGGTGGCGGCTGGCTTCTCAGATGACGGCTCACTTTACTGCAGTCAAAAACACACACTCACACACACACACTTAAGTTTCGTTTCTCACACACACACACACACACACACACACACACACACACACACACACACTCTTCTAGGTTTCGTTTCTCCCTGCAGCGGCTCTGAGCTCTCGTCATGGCCGCGGTGGAGCAGAGTGACTTGTCTCTCATGAGTCTGGAGGATGAGCTAACCTGCAGCATCTGCCTCAGCCCCTTTGACTGTCCGGTGACCATCCCCTGCGGACACAACTTCTGCCAGGGCTGCCTGCTCACCACCTGGACGGAGCCCTACAGATGTCCCCAGTGTCGGACCCTCTTCCACACCAAACCCGAGCTGAAGAAAAACACGGTCCTCAGCACCGTGGTGGAGGCCTTAAACTTGAGGCTGGTCCGGAGCGCGTCGAGCCTGTCAGCAGAGGAGAAAGAGACCAAGGAAGAGACCCGGGAAGATGCTGTCATACGCTGTGACACCTGTATGGAAGCAGAGGCGGCCAACACCTGCCTCACCTGCATGGTCTCTTTCTGCGAGGAGCACCTGCGTCCTCACCGGGAGAACCCGGTGTTCCGTCTCCACCAGCTGATCGAGCCAGTCGGGGACCTGTTGGAGCGCTTGTGCCCGGACCACCACAAGCTGATGGATCTCTTCTGCAGCCAGCATGTCCGCCCCATCTGCAGCCTCTGTCTCCAGCAAGACCACAAGGGCTGCTCCTTCACTTCTCCTGAGGAGCAGAGGAAGCTCAAAGAGGTCTGTGTTACCTTGGCACTGGGAGTCAGTGGCGGATCTACACTTTTTCTTAATCTGGGTATACTAAAGGGGCCACAATTTAATAATAGGGTCCAATTACACGTCCAACATCGGTGAACAATTCCTTATTCAGTAAGATACACATTTAAGTCATTCTTTGTTTACTGTTAGCTCTATAGCTTTGATTTAAGCCACACATTTTGATTTATTTTGAAAACTGTTCCTTGTTCGAGCAAATTTTGTTCTTCTAAAAAGGGTTTAAAAAAGACTACTGAGAGGACAGGGACACTTTAGCAGCCAGTCAGGTTTCAGCTGGGACCACTGCCCCTGAGTCATTACAAGGGCCAGTAGCTACTCACCTTAGCCTGGCTCTGTTCACTCGACAAACAGTAAATGATTTAGCCTTATACATGCTGCTGATGTGTGGAGTTGAACCAGACTCATGTTTTTCTTTACTATTTTCTTTATTGTTACAGTGAAAACCTTTAGAATGTATACAGTCAGAGCAGTGTTGAATTAAAAATGTAGCCATTGCCAGAGTTGTTTTCACAGGCTAATTGTGAATCAACTCATTTCGTGGTACAAATATGGTTCCTTAACTTTGGAAAAGCTCTGCATTACACCACAAATGTTTGATTTTGAAGTTTGTTATCTTTAACTCATATGTATCAATCGCAATCAAATTATTGAATCAAAATGAATTTAAAAAAATCTTTACATTTTAGGAAGTTTCATTCTTAAGTGACACAACTAAACTTGTTTTCTACTTAATGTGATTACAGTTTGGTGAATACAGGGCACTCGATTTTGGTTTGTTGTTATTTCCAAATTACAAACTAGTGCATTAAGGTGTGTAAGGAAACAAGTAACTAACAACTAGAATATTAAAACCTAGAGTCAACACTAGTGGCACTCAGTAGAGGGCATATCAGTTTTGTGATTATCTCTTCAGTAGTTTTTGTGTAATCTTTCTTCCAACCAAACCAACCAACAAACGGAGTCGTTCAAGATTTTTATTCTAGACAGTTATAACTCAGTTCATTTACTTTAAATTGTATAATCCACAGTTACCGACTCAATCATTAGCATTTCTAATGCGACCCTGAACAGGATCTTTAAATCTCCATCATGTTTATTTACATATCTTTTCAGTCTGAACTCGAGGGCAAGTTGGGTTTGCTGGACGGGAAGATTAAGACGACTGAGACAGTAATGTCTCAAATGAACGACCACCACAGCAGACTGGAGGTAATTTTTACTCACTACTTCTCCCAGAGGAAGAATTTCCACTTTACCTTCCTGATACTGATTCCGTTACCTGGACTTTTCATCAGCTGATACTAAGTTCTGTTCCAATACCAGTGAATTAAAATAATGAAAATAACAACTTATATAACATTCTAACAGCTGTATCATATTCACCCTGTATGGCTTGGCTCAGGTTAAACCCCTTGAACAATAATACAGAGAATGAATGCCATAGAACTTCTTTTATATATATTTATTTAAAACTGAAAAAGATTGCAGATAATGAAAAGAAATCGAGGAATAAACGTCTAGGTTAGATACAAAGTCAATGCAAAATGCGATTAGACATAACTTCAAATATCTTTCATATCGCATAATTTCGCGTCCAATGCTAGAGTTGAAAGGTGTGAATTTTCACCACTGTAGAAAAGAAGTTCTTTCTGGGAAACGTAAATCATATAAGATTGTATCTAAAGTTATACACTGTAAAGACGTATCGGATCAGTACATATATCTGCCTACTCACTGATGTCTGATCTGGTATTTTCGTCTGTATCAGAGGCATTTAAAATGCTGCCATCGGAATGTCTCCAATAATGTCAGTTTGTCTATCCATCTGTTTACTTGTCCCTGTTTCCTTGTCCAAGAATGCTGCAGCCCAAAAAAAGAAGGCATTGGCCACTGTGTATCAGCAGATGCGGGAAGAGTTGGTCCAAGAGGAATGCAAAGCCCTAAGTGAGGTGGAAGGCGAGCTGGAGATTGGTCAGACGAAACTTCAGGATTTCACGAAGAAGTTAACTGACAACGCTGCTAAGATGAGGAAAGCCCAGGAAGCTTTGAGCTGTCAGCTAGGTCGCTCCCAAACCATGGGCTTTCTGAAGGTGACATAATCATCGTCACAGACTAATGAAGTGGTGGGGAGGAAAATTATCATTAAGATGGGATAGACTGTAGAGAATTAAATCATGTTGTACACACTTGAAATATTTTCCTAAAAGAGTCTCTCTTCCAATAATGTAGAACTGGCCTGTAAGTGCTCAGCCTGTAATTTCCTGTTCGACTAGTCGATTGGCTGGTCAGAATGTTGTTGGATCAAATTTGAATTGGGAGGACAACTGCCAGTTTTGCATTCATAAACGGTAAAGTTCTTGATTAATCGTCTTCCAGGATTAATCCATTATTTTTAGCTGTCAACTTTACGTTCACGATCAAGGCCCTGACTGTGAACATATCAGAATTAGCATATTTTAACATGTTTGGTCTAATAACTAGACTTACATGATTTAATATGCTTAAATGCATAGTTTATCATTAAGGTTAATTAGGATTCCAGTAAGAGGGCTCCCAGTGAACTTTGGCTCATTGAGATTATCTACAGATCATTTTTTCACTGTTGGCTTTTACTGTGGGAGTTAGTATTTGCACGTTGTGGGAACTGATGGGTTTCTATATCATCTTAAGGTCTCAACCTTACTATTTGAAGTGCATGAGATAATGCATGTCCTGACTTCCACTATACAAGTACAGCTGAATTGGTTGAATCTAAAATAAACATTATTATTTAACTTTATAAGCTTGAGCTGTTTCACAGACTGACACAACTATTTTTGGACTTTTAATCAGCATATCAATAAATTGAGAAAGTTGAAAATAATCTTTCATTGAAGCCATAATTAAAAAAAAAATGGAATTTGCCCCCCCGGTGGTACAATCAAAAAGTAGAGCAATGCATGTTGTTTCACTGTACACCTGCCACAGTCATGATGCTCACAATTTGTTTCCTTGCTTCTCTTAGGCTTCATTTAACTTGCCAAAGGCTGTGAAGTTTGAGCCTCAGGTGCCTCGAGTCAGCCTGGACTCCAGGAAGGTAACTTTAACTCAGACCTTCGCTGGAGCATTGAAGATGCATCTGACCGAGATCCTCAAACTGCCTGTTGAGGCCAGACTATCAATAATAAAACCAGGTGACTGAAAAGAGAAACGTTGCACTTTTAGAGAGATATTTTATATTTGGAGGTTCATTGTGATAGTGAAATGAATCGAATTGTGTCCCAGTATTGCTGCATGTGGGTGACTCTGTGCCATGTGGTAAATAAGGAAATCATTTGAAATGTTCACCGTCCATTCACCTGCCAGAATCTGATATCCTCTTCTCTGAACTGCAGCAAGAAGTTTAACTTCAAATTGGTTTTGAAATCAGAGAAAAAATAGACATGTACAGCACTTAAACCTTAAAGATAATGTGTTTGCATTTAAAAGCAGCTACACAGCATAATTGTGACCGCTGAAGCTCGGGGGCTCTATGTCCTCTGTCATTATGTTTATGTCCTCTAGTGTAAATAATGACTCTTGTGTTTCAGTTCTACCCGAGCCTCCCAGGCCCTTCCATCCACTTCCTGTACCTAGGATTTATATGGCCCCCCACACAGGCTGGAGTTCACCGCAGTATGCACATAATATGTCACCAGGCCTCAACTGGGCTCCGCCAATCAATCAACCGCAAAATACAAGTAAGTCATATAAAGATCTGAAACTATACACTCTGTCAAACTTTTGTATTTATCATGACAGTATGATTAAGACATTCATAAAGTAGCAGACAGCAATGAGACCCAAAGACTTGACCCTGACAGCAGCACATTGACAACATTGAGGCATTCATTACATTACCTCTGCCAAAGAGGTTGTATTGTCTCTGTGTTCGCTTGTCTGTTAGTTAGCAGCATTGCACAAAAACTACTGGGCGGATTACCACAAAACCTGGTGGAACGATGTGATGCAGGTCGGGAAGAACCTGTGCAAATCAATATTTTCATCAGTAATGATTCATATGGAGGACCATACATGACATAAGTAAAAATAAATAAATAAATAAATGTATAAATAAATACAGAAATAAATAAATAAATGAATAAATAAAAATGGAAATAAATAAATAAATACAGAAATAAATAAATAAATATGTTAATACCAAAAGAAATGTCAAAAGAAATGTCTTAAATATATTTTAACATTTATTTTTTCCCTGATACATTTCCTTTGCATTTGCAGTGTCCTTATGCTAATGAGAAAGGCGGGCCTAACCGCAGTCTCATGCAGGATTGGTCACAGGAGTGTAATGATCCAGCCCTACTACTTCTGCCTTTCAATGCTGGTGTCCAGTAGCTGTTTTCAGCGTTGAGCCAGTTCACACTTAAAAATGAACTAGTTCAAGTTCAGAGGGTTAGTTAAGGTTATTTTTTATTGGGATGATTTAGCTGTCAGTAGTCCTGACTGTGAGCGACACGTCTCGTGTTGTACTGAGCACAATGAGCGAGCCATGAGGAGAAGGAGGAAACAGAAACTCCAGCTCGGTACAAACCACCTGCCGCCTCTGCTCTGAACATGAAGCCGCTGATCTCTGAGCAGATGTGACCAGAGAAGCTCTGTGTTTTCACTGTTTCCACTGTTCCACAGAGTCACTAACTGGCTCAAGTGCTCAAGTCTCAGTCACTGCCCGTGTCTCTGAGCGAGTGTGTGGCGGAGCGCAGGGGCTGTGTGTGTGTAGCTCAGTTGACCAATCCTGCTCGAGACTGAGGTTAGGCCCGCCTTTCTCATTAGCATAAGGACACTGAAATGTGGAAATAAATAAATGTGGAAATAAATAAAAGTTGCAATAAAAGTGGAAATAAATAAATAAATGTGGAAATAAGTTTAAGACATTGATTTATTTAATTCTGCATTTATTTCCATATTTATTTATTTATTTCCACATTTATTCCAACTTTTATTTTTCGATTTCAGTGTCCTTATGCTAATGAGAAAGGCGGGCCTAACCTCAGTCTCGAGCAGGATTGGTCAACTGAGCTACACACACACAGCCCCTGCGCTCCGTCACACACTCGCTCAGAGACACGGGCAGTGACTGAGATTGAGCTCTTCACCGTGTAACAGCCAGTTCGTGACTCTGTGGAACAGTGGAAACAGTGAAAACACAGAGCTTCTCTGGTCACATCTGCTCAGAGATCAGCGGCTTCATGTTCAGAGCAGAGGCGGCAGGTGGTTTGTACCGAGCTGGAGTTTCTGTTTCCTCCTCCTCTCGGCTCGCTCCTTGTGCTCATTACAACACGAGACGTGACGCTCACAGTCAGGACTACTGACACCTAAATCATCCCAATATAAAATAACCTTAACTAACCCTCTGAACTTGAACTAGTTCATTTTAAGTGTGAACTGGCTCAACGTCCCAAACAGCTACTGGACACCAGCATTGAAAGGCAGAAGTAGTAGGGCTGGATCATTACACTCCTGTGACCAATCCTGCATGAGACTGCGGTTAGGCCCGCCTTTCTCATTAGCATAAGGACACTGCAAATGCAAAGGAAATGTATCAGGGAAAAAATAAATGTTAAAATATATTTAAGACATTTCTTTTGACATTTCTTTTGGTATTAACATATTTATTTATTTATTTCTGTATTTATTTATTTATTTCCATTTTTATTTATTCATTTATTTATTTATTTCTGTATTTATTTATACATTTATTTATTTATTTATTTTTACTTATGTCATGTATGGTCCTCCATAGATTCATGGCTCTTTATGGAAAAAAATAGGGCATGTTCAGGGAACTGATCTATCTCTCACCAGTTCGGTGCAGATCCACATAAAAATCCAGATCTAGTGAATTTAGAAGAGGTATGGACTCCACTTATTATACACATCTCTTCATTTATGTCACAACATCTTATAAGGAATCAATCAGCTTGTGGGGCTAAATTGGAAGAAAATGTGACTCTCTTCTCGTGCACTGATTATTTTAGTAACATCTGAATCGAGGTGTGTTGACGGGTGACTTATCTGATGCCACGCCCACACAGTCTTTGTGATTGTTTTTCTAAACTTTCAAGGAACAATAGGGAACTTGCCAGTACATGAGGCAGATAATATTAGAAAAGATCTGGCTCCACCTAGAGCTTGTAATGCAATTTTGAGGAATCCAATGCTCCCCTTTCTAAACCACCAATAAGAGCCGGGATGAGTGTGTGAGGAGAGTCAATCACTGCTCGGGCACAAATTCTCATGTTCTCTTAGCCTCTCCTCTATTTTCAAATACCTGACAACTGCAGCCTTATAATTAATTGTCGCTGTTTTTTTATGAATAGAAGATACTATAAAGAAATACTCAATGACTTCAGCTATGAGACAAACTTAGTTTTTCTTTTCTCCTTCAGGAGGAACCAGAAAACCTCGAAACCGGATGGGAAAAGGGATTCAAGCTCGATCGATGGAAAACCTGTTGGATTTGGGATTTTCGGCTGCACCGCAACTCAGTCCAAAACCAGGTAGATACCGTCTACTGTGAAAACATAACAGGAGGGTACACATCATAAAGCATCTGGATCGATTCTTCAGGCCTCTCCGGAAGCCATCTTTTCTTTTTGCTCGTTATCCTGATACTTTCAACTGGTTTCAGTTTGCCTTATTAACTCACAGAGTTTAAGTTTTGTCTGAATACATTAAAGCAAACGATACATTTATTGAAACAGTTTGCATCGTCCATTGGCCGAGAGTTAAAGTTACTATACGTGCCTTTAGATGTCAGTTTACAAAACCTGTGTTGCCTCATGGAGTCCAGATGCTTCTGTCGTCTCTTCCGAGGGCCTGGATGTGCACAGTGTGACTTTATGGTGTTTACATTAATCTGGTTGGCAGATCGCAAAGTATTCATTTTATATTTGTATATTTTTCTTCAGGCAAACATCAACCCAGAGCTACAGGTGGAAACAAGCCAGACTTGATCTGATATTACACAAGAAAGATGATCCCAACAGCAGTCCTCCTTCTGAGAAATCAACTGGACTCCATGTACGGTCTAAAACCAATAACTAGATGCAGCAGCAGATGTATTTAGCTTCTGCAGTCATAGTACTCACATCTCACTACTTGCCCTCTCTGTGTCATTGAAATGTGGAAATTCTCACTGATTCAGACAACAGGGAATGATACTGATGTGTTGCTTAAACAAAGTGTACTATTAGCTTTACTAATAAATAATGGATATAAATCTTTTTTGTGTGAAAAGATGGCATATTTAATGTATGAATGATTGATATAGTGTGGTTGTTTGGCAGTTGAAGTCAATGTCAAATATTCAGCTCTTTTAATCCAAGTGTTTCTTACATTGGCAAACTAGAGTGGCACACAGTAATGCACTAGAATCACTCAGTTCCTGGAAATGCATCTAATGCATTATCTGTTATCTAACAGAGTGAAAACATAATGTCCTTGTCAGAGGATTCTACTACAATGTGATGGTTTTGAATACGATTTAATGAAAACACAGAAACATATTGCTTATATATGAAAATATTTAAGAGAATGTCTTCAAACTCAAAATACTGCTTCATTACATTCAGTTCAAGATCTGTGATTTAGCAAATTCAGTAAACCCTCTTATACCATCTTTGTAAACATCTATGATTGACACAATTTTTACCAATAAAAGCTTCTCCTTTGCAAGAAACAGTGTCTATGGATTTTCATCTGTGTTTAGTAGAGGCGACATCACGCTTCTTACGACCTGGTCATGGAACACATGAAATCATGAAATGTTTGACACTCATCAGACTGTAGATTCTCTTTTTTTAGATATTTGACAGTAACAAAGTAAACATTCAAATATTTAAAGGTTCATTGAGCAGGGTTTAGTGGCATCTATTGGTGAGGGCATTGGCAACAATTTCTTTCAGGGGATTTTTACACTACAGAAAGCATAGTTGTGAATGTTATATTTCATTTTCACCAATAGATCCCCCTAAATCATACACAAAGCTTTTAACAATAATATACACATTTGGCTATGCACAACAAAGCAACATGTGAGTAACAACTGACTTTCAAAGCAGAAGCCCAACCGTATGTGACAAAGTTTTAACAAATAATATTAAACAGACAGTTATTAGCCACACTAGCAACCCTTGGTGTCACCATTATCATCTTTTATCAGTTCAAAGCTGTGTTGGCCAGGTTTTTGTTTTCTATTGGCTTCCTACTCCAAACACATTAAAGTTGACAGGAAAATATGTTAGCAAACAAAGAGCATGTGCACTATCAGTGGTATTGTCAACGATTTGAAGTCCTGTTTCTGGATATCTAACAAATATCCACCACACTTTAACTATGTTTTGGTCTCCACCACCTCCTTGCTGTTTAGCTACTGAGCTTGCAGAAAAGCCAGGTGCTGACCAGCTACTCTGTGTTTGGGGCATGGGTGTACAGCGGGTGTATCAGAGGGATTTTACGTACAACAGCGTCTGCTGCTGCTAGAAACAAAGATTATTGAGAGTAGGGAGATTTAAACAAAACAGCTAAATTGTGGTAAGGATAAGAGAGCTTTAAAGGAAACTTTAAAGTTAGCTGCAATTCTATCCAGGTTAATAACCATAACAAACCATTTCACATTACACATAATTCAAAACAAATTATACCCACAATTTTAAACTGTATTTTTTAACCACAGTATTTAGGCCCAACTCTGATTTGACCTGAAAGCTGGACGAATAGCATGTCACGTGTATCATGTGACATATGCAAAGTACGGATGCTAATATTAAGCATTGTTAGTATGCTATCTAGCATCAGTGTTACACTACAGTGGAGACTAAGAAATTTTGATAGTAGTTCTGAAGTAACGTGAGCCTAAATGTTTGAAAAGAAAAATCACAAGGATTTGATTTCCAAGGACCACCAATATCTATACCTAAATCCAGATCGTTTGAATTTAAGTATAGATATTAGCACTCGCTCGTGGTCCTGCAGTTATTGCGAAAATCCACTCTAAAACAGTGTGTCCAGCTAGAACCATGCTGCTGGTGTGGCTTAAAACCTGCCAATAAATCCCAGTTACATCGGAGCAACATAACACATCACAAGCACGTCTGGTAAACATGGATGATCAGGTAAGAGGTCAATCTGGTGTCTGTGAGCGAGAAGACATTCACCAAACAGAGGGTGATGACACCAGGACTTAGTTACCTGCTAAAGAGGTGCATATTCCAAAAGCATAGGCATCACGTGGCTAATAACTGATCCCTGTTCAGCCAAATGAGCAGCAGGATGGCTCAGGGTTCTTGACAAACACAAACAAAAATTATACTGAAACATTTCTCATATGGATGTGAGCAACAGGCATTCTGCAAAAAACAGGATCACCTTGAATGGCAAAAATATTTTCCTTACAGGACGGCTGCTTAACAAACTGAATACAGGACAGATGCAACAATAAAACTTAACAAGAAGAGCTATGTCATATGAACAACCCGGAAAAGTACAAACAAGTAGGGCTGCACGATATTAGAAAAAACATGCGATAACGTTGAATATCGCGATGACGATATTATTTCCATTCCACTTGGCTCCGGCTGCAGGGACCTTGGACGGCTCCACAGCAACACATTTTAGATATATTGTGCAGCCCCACAAACAGTGTAATAATAGTGAAGCGTAAAGGTTTGATTCTGAAACTCAATTCTACTCCACCTCTCTATACTTTTTTGAAATAATCCAACACCTTGTGGTGACTATTTGGTAATACACAAATAATGAAATACAAGAGTGCGACTTGAATAATGTAAAACAACATGACACAGCATAATCTCATCAGCAGTTATCACTATCGGCAGAAACATAAGGTCAGCAGTATGGTTTCATGTATGTGCCTACGTTCTAAGCAATGTAAGGTATTTGTCAGTGTCAGATATAAAAACATAATACAGTATGGCAACAGGCGGAGAAGCTTTTACATGAAGGCAAAGAGGATCCTCTGAACAGTAGTTACTTGGCAGTACTTTCAAAATAAACCCCAACAAGTCGGCCTGTTTGCTCTGGCCCTTACAGGTAAGCGAGATATAGTTTGAAGACTGAAGTGTCATCCAGCAGTTTGTGGGGGAGCAACTTGGGACAGAGCATCATGAAGTAAACAAACCAAGATGGATGTCCAGTGATTGACACATTACAGGTGGAACATTGCTCCAGATTTAAAAACCTTGTATCCTGCAGACACAGTTCAAAGCCTTACCCAGGGTGACAAATGTAGGAGACACTAAAAATCAATGACTATCAGTTGAATTAACAGATGTTTTACTCATCACCCACTAGAAAGCTGTGTTGTTTGTGCTTCTTTTGTGTAACAAAATATGATTAATGTACAATAACTTGCATGTAGGCAACCTCCAGCAAATCCTCCACATAACAGTACTGCTGTCCACTATATTACCACCAGCTGCTGATAAATTAGACATGGCTTTGAGGGGAATTAGTCAATTCAACCTGGATAAGTAGTAAAAAATGGCTTACTGATACCTGCAGTACTGCACTGGGCATTCAATGGTAAATACAATATAATAAATATAGTATAGCTGACTATACATATCTATGGCAGAAGGGATCAGTGCAAATAAATGGCAATCTTTCTCTGTAACATTCCTCTCCTACTGACTGCCCCTGTGGAGAGGAACTGCCTGAGCTCTGGGTTACAGGATAAGTGGAGTGTGGATGGAACTGAAAAATAACTCGCACCAGCCCACTTACAAAGAAAATTCTCTAAAACCTGCATCTCTCTGAAAGGATCTGAAATGATGACACAGGAAACTTACAACATCTATTTCCATGGACATGACTCGAGGATAAAGCTTTTTTCAAGGATCTTAGAGGGGGTCAATCAAGTGCCCTTGGAGAAGAGGGATTAATAGAAACTGGGCTTAAGACAGAAGACAAAAACTTAAGATAAGAAGAGCTTCAGATCACGTGAGGCTTGTGATGGGTCATGCACGAGCGGAGGCTGGCCCTGTAGGCCGGGGCGAGTCGTGAGGGGTGTGGCTCTCTGCCTCGGAGGAGCTGGATTCATCGTCGTCATCGTCTGTCTGCTCGCTGCTGTGATACAGCATGAGGGCCTGGGTCTTATGGGTGATGGTGATGGTGCAGGGGCCCTGGGCCCAAGGCTCTCCATCCACCTGCATGGGCATCTTGGAGCTCTTGAGAACCAGCTACAGGAGGTAGGACACACAATTCTTGAGTGTGAAGATAGTGTCAATAAAACAGACATGTGAAATAGCCTACATGTAAAGTATGAAAAAATAACAGCAGTTCAATAAATCCCTAAAACTACATACAAACCTAAAAAAAGTATTCAACTGTAACAAGTGAATTTCCCCGCCATGGGATCAATTAAGTTTCATCTTATCTTAATAGAAATAAAGTAAACTCAATCTCATTTGAGCAAAATCATTATCTTTAAAATCTTGAAGACAATGAACCCAATATTTTCCACTCTGCATCATAGACTGTTTATTAAAAAGCACTGCACACAACGTCCAGCACACAAACAATAAAAAATGACAGTTTATTGTGAAACTGTTTCAGGAGGAACCACTAACGACGAGAACTAATTCCTAAGTTCAGAGTACTAACACAGGACTGACAAATGCTTTTTTGGATAAAATAGAACAAATGGTTCACAAGGGCTTCATTTCACAAACTGCTAGCCTGGGTTTTGCCTCTCAGCACTGTGCTAAAGTTAAACGCAATATATTCCCTTCTAATTATGTTTGTGAAATGTGTAATGAAATTCCCAAGCGCTGAGAGGAACCAGATGGCAGTGAAAACTAATTTGGCGCCATCATTGTCTTTCTCCATACCCACTAAACAGGAAAGTGCAGCCCAGCGGTGTGTGTTTGTGTGTATGTTTGTGCGAAGTGTTGCCTCACCCTGACAGTGTGGGCTTGTCCCAGCCGCACAGGGTTGGCCAGCTTGACCTGGATCTGAGCACAGTGGAAGGAGCCAAACACACCCACCACCTCCATCAGGCCATCATCCAATCTGCAGGGAGAGACAGGAAACAACGCTGCTGCTCACTCTTGGTTGCCATGGTACCCTGGAGCAGTGGATGCAGCCACCTCAATAAGAATAAAAGCGTCTTGGCAATAACTGGAGGTTAATTATTGTCTCTGTGGGTCACTTGAAATGTGTACGACTAAAAACTGTAAAGACCCTCACACTATACAGTCATCTCACCTTGTGGGTGGGCAGGGTTCATCCCCCATACCCTCCCAGAGTCTGCAGCCTCCACCCCAGTAGCCGATGTTACAGACGATGATGCCCTCCAGACTGGGCAGCGCCACCCTCTCCCCATCCAACTCCAACTACAACAAGAACACATACACACAAACGTTTGCTTTTTTTCCTACAGGCTGATGAATAGGGGTGGATTTATGAGGCCGATATTGTCATGCGCATGCACGCCCGCATAGTTTGTGTAATTCATTTTGAACAAACAAGTCAAACAATGACAAAAAAATCTTCTAAAGTGACAGTGTTGCTTCCGCACACAGACAAGGCTACTGTACCTCAATCCTCTTATCCAGATCCTTACATTCCTGCACTAAACAATCTTTGGTGCCATACAGGAAATACACGGCCTGAGGAAAGAGAAGCGCAGACATTAATACAGACAGGTGGCATATTCTGAGTCCATGCCTTGAATTCATATTCAAATTCCAATACAGGAGAAAAAGAATTTGCACATGATATACATGTTCAAATGAAGTGGTCCAGACCTTGTTGATGATGCGGCTGGAGAAGAAGGACGGTGTTTTCTCCCGGTGTGTGTGAAAGTTCAGAGCCATCAGAGCGTCGGGCCCCACAGAGAAGTAGTTGTTCATGGACAGAACCTGAGGGAAGCACGGAGGACATGTTTTACTGCCTGTAATATTAAGTGTGTCAGTGGATCATCTGTGATCTATTGCTCTGCAAACCCAAATCACAACGCTTCAATGACATTAGAATTAGAGCCCGACCAGTTTATCAGTTGTCTGATCAACCAGATGTGAGTCTTATATAGACATAGCAATATAAATGTTTATGTTTTACTGATAATCATCCACATGAAAACTTTCATCTGAAAAAATTAACAATGTATAAAAGATGTGCATTTATGTTTCAATTGTATGTATTTGGTTGTATTTGCATTTCCCTTTAATTTACAGTTATTTATTATACGTTTCTGGTTTAACTGTAAAATATACATGCTTAAATTGGATTTCTTTCTCATAAGGGTTTAATAACAGCATATCCGGCTACATTGCTGATTATCAGAATCCGACATTTCCGCCCCCAAAAAATCTGTCTGCCTATACGTTTAATAAAAGATTGGCAGAGATCAGACTCACCTTTGGTTTACGAAAGTAGAGGACTTTAGAAGCAACCTGCACTTTCCATCTGAAAACCATAATGGAGTAAATTAGGACAGGAGAAAAACAATACACAATATAAAAACACAACAAAGACCCCACCTGTCCATTTTGACCAACTCCGCATCAAGGATGTTACGGAGAACCTGTTCCACAGGAATCTCCCCAGCATACCCAGCGCCCCAGCCCAGAGTGTTGGAGAGGTCATTTCCTGTGCCCAGGGGCAGGATGGTCACCCTTGGGACAAACTGGTCTTGGCCCTGACAAATGAGAACAAAAGGAGGTTTATTATTCACTCTGCCGAGAAGTGGTGATAGAAACTGCAGGTTGAGACACTGAAGCTGTTTTCAAACATGAACTGAACTCTGACATTGAAAGAGGAGCCATACATTTAGAAGATGCCGGCAATGAGAAACTTGGTAACTCCAGAGTTCATGTCTTTAAACAGCTAGAGTCTGTTTGCCCACCACCAGATAGCGGGCACATGCTTGAACATTGACACTTGTACCTTGTGGTAATTACGAGAAGCCACTTGAATACTTGTTAGCCCCGTCTCACCTTTAGCTTCATGGTATCGATGGCATCCAGCACCCAGCCCACCGTGCCATCACCTCCACACACCAGCACCCGGACGCTGCCGGGGGGCAGTAGGGTGCACAACTGGAGGGCTTTAGAGGGAGTCAGCTCAGAAAGGTCAAACACCTGGAGAGATGAGGAGAGGAAATACAAGTTTCACCCATGTTTAGTGCAGACAAATGAAAACGCTGCACAAGCTGCAGACTGACCTGCACTGGGTTAAGGATGGAGCGAAATTCTCCCAGCAGCGCTTCCCCCATGTTGTTACCGCTACGTGTGTTAGCCAAGACCAACACTGGAGTCCAGCCACTGCCGCAGGAAGACGCCAGCTACGGACACACAAGCACACAACACCCGCGTTGCTTACAACAGCTCTGGGGAGATCGCACAACACTCACAGCATGGGCCTGCTCAGGCTCCCCGTTAATTTTCCAGCACCTTGCTGTACTCCTCGGGTTGCCTGCAGCGGAGTTTGTTGACACAGAGGAGGTAGTGAGGAGGGATGATCAGGCTGTGAAACTCGCCCAGGTCACACAGGTCGGTTCCCGCCAGGCTGTCCATGCAGTCGTCGTGCACCGTGGTCTGACACCACACACACCTGAAGGAGGGACAGAGAGACAATCTGTCAAAGCAGAAGGAAAATACACAGAGGCAGTCCCTGAGTCGTCACTAGCTGCAGGGGTGCTGCTCTGGCTCCGACCTCTGACCTCTAGAGGTGGGCGGTGTGAGAGGGTCACTGTTAGGATTAGCAGAGGGATTTATCTGACAGATTATACCAGTTTGTGCCTGCCATCACAGAGAGCAGGGGTCCATTAGAGCGGATTAAAGACAGAATCACGTGAAAGGTGGTTGTGCAGCATTATAAACAACACAAGCCTTTTCCTCACGGAATATTCCGTTGGTTTTCATCTGCTACCTCACCACTAAATGTCACCGAATCCTACCCACTGCTACTTTAAATGTGCACCTCACTGAATCCGGAACGGTGATGGGTGTTAGACACTGAATTGCCCCCTCTGTGTAGGCTGTGGCCCCTTTAAATCCACCACTCTCCCCTCACATGAGACCACAGCGGCAGCACCAACATCTGTACCTGAAGTCGCAGAGCTTCGGCTGGGTTCCACACTGCTGTTTGCACGCACGGCAGTAACTAGCGAGGGGCACATTCCCGCGGACCCAGCGGTGCTCCATGGCTCCGTCCGGGCTGCAGGGGCCCATGATCTCCTTGCAGGGCAGGCTCCGGTCGGCCCGGCGCAGGCACTGGTCGTCTGCGCACACGCCGCAGCAGTCGCAGAACGCCCCGTGCAGGATGTGCTGGGAGCAGACGCAGCAGTAGGTGGGCTTGGTGAACAGGTCGGTGTAGTGCCAGCCGTGCTTGCTCTTGCGAAAGAAATCCTTCATGTGCGTCCTCCGCTTGGAGCGCTGGGTGCTGCACCACAGCGTGATGACCACCGGGACGATGACGGCCACAGAGGTCCAGAAGAGCAGGGTCCACTCCTCCCGGGAGCCGCAGTCGTCCTGCGCCTCGTCCCCCTCCCTGTGCATCACTGCTGCTGGACGGTGAGGATGCTAACGAGAGGAGACCAGTGGGGAGGAGGAGGAGGAGGAGGAAGAGAGCTCTGTAGACACCAGCGGCCGCACACCGGACGCACTGCACGGCCCCTCCATGTTTACACACACCGACAGGACCCAGAGGATGATGCTCGGTGAGCAGAGAGGAAACGAGGTGGAGCTGAACACGGGAGCTACTCGCTAACGTAGCTTCGTCAGAGAGTGTTTACTCGTCAAGATGAGTCGCCACAGCACATCCGCACAGCGGCGAACCCACGTGACTACAGCCCCTGTTCTGATCCCTTTACTTCACTGAGGTCAATCTGAGGGGTCGTGAAGATTCATGGGGTAATCAAAAGTTCTGACACTATCTGTATTCAGATTGGTTGTTTCCCAGTGTGACCCTCTTCTCTTGGTTGATCGTTTCCTCCGGATTTCTGGACTGGGAATAACAGGGTGGCCACAGCTCCTTAAAACATGGAGTTATATCCTTCTCCTGTCTTCATTTAATAAACACCAACACAGCAAAACAGTACACTTCTCACGAGGTTCACACAGGCCTCTCACGCGACTCTAGCATGAGGCTGCTCCATGTTACACTCCTACTTGTCCCGATGAGACAATGGCTGGCTAGATCAACTCCTTGACAAGTTGACGTGCAGCACCAACTGAAATGCTACACATGAAAATATACATACAAAATACTAATTAAAGTACTTAAGTGATAATGAAACGAGTAAATACTTAATAATAGACTTCATTTCGTAAATGTAAAATAATGCTGTGGAATTAAACTAATATACATATAATACATATATAGTATATAAGTAATGTATATAATACATTGTGAACACTTACACGTTAAGTTTTTACAATAATTTAAGTTCTTAAAAATGTAAAAAGTCTCAAATAGACTCAAATAAAGGAGAGGTAACCTGCATTAAAACTGCTCTATAGTTGACAGTACTTGAGTAAAGGTTATTTATGGAAATGTGGCGGAGATGTTACTTTAAATGTTACACTAATACAAGGGCCGTGTACACTTGTGATTTTTAAAGATTATATTTTATATTTAAAAAAAAAATCCGGGGACAGAAAACAGTGCAAATAGTCACTGTAAGCAAATGGAGGTTTAAAGCCTCAGCCGCTTTTTCTCTGATAATGAAAACCACTGTGACATCACAGAGAGACAGACTTGTTCAGCGAACAAGGAAGGAAATACAGATGAAGTCTCATTATGTATTATCATCTCGGATATTAATCGGTTGACGTTCAGTCTCAGCGCGCATGCGTCGTTAGCTGCGTAGCGCACATTAATCATGGCACAAGGGAATACAAGCTTTCGAAGCGCCAGATAATAATAAGGTAAATTATTATTAAAGTCCGCACGAGGGCAGGAGACACATGCGTGATGGTGCACGAAGCTCGATTAGATGCGGAAACGGAAAACGTGACGCACAGTGACGTCTTCCCTCCCTGTCACTGGCAGGCAGCCAACCCATTACCATGACTTAGATAAAGGAAAAGATTAATGTATACATTTATACTTTGACAGATACATATTTAAACAAAGACTGTGGTACAATCCTGCTTTAATCTTGAGATGTTCATTCTTATTATCATTTTTGTTATTGTTATTATTTCGTAATTTTGTAAAATTTTAACTGGAAGTCTGCTGCTTACTGTATATTATATGTTATCTGGTAATTTTCTGTGTTTTTAATAAACCAAAAAAGAGAAAAAGAAAAAATGCTCATTTGACATTGGTCTTTGTTGTAAATAGCCTTGTTCACCCATGATACCAAACCATTGCAAAACTGTGTGTTTACACTGCCACCTAGTGGACAGCATGCTCACTGCTTCAGCCAACCTCATACAGTGGGTTCGTGGATCTCAAACTGGGGGATGGGCCCCCAGGAGAAATATAGAGCCACTGCAGGGGGATGACCAGAGGAAACCAAGTTGAAATTACCTGATATTTGAGGAAAATAAGCAGTTGGGTGATGCTATAATTCTGACCTTTAGTAAAACTCTCTTTTGGTTTCCTCGTCTTTGCTTTATGATTGTTAAAGACATTTTCTAACCTTATTTCAGATTGTGAAGATGAACCAGTATGTTTTAAACTTTAGAAGTTTTATATTGATCTAGATTAATTACAGATATGTGAGTTAGATTTATTGTCACTGATGGGTTTATTGTTAATATGGCCTCAGTAACACACAAGGTATATGGGATAGTTTGTGGCTGGCATGCAGGAGGAGCAGGAGGTGGAATAGGAGGAAGAGGAGGAGGAGAATTTTCCCCTTCACCCCCACTGGACTCTGGTCAGGACCTCAGTACAGAGAAAGCTCAGGCAGGCAAACCAAGTGTAGAAGATGAAGAAGCTGGTGGTGTTTGTGCTCGGCCTGGTCCTGTTGACTGCTTACACAGGTAGGAAACTCCCAGGGATCTGCTGACCGACGGGAACAACATGTTCTGTTAGGTCAGAAACGGACAAAGAGGAATAGTGAATAATGAGGGTAGGATAGTTTTGTATAATTCCCTGTCTTTCTTTAGTTGCATGGCTAATATATTATAGTTATATAATGATACAATATAACTATTATTGCATAGTTAAAAGTTTCTAAATAAATGTGTTTTTGCATAACTGCTAAAGCAGCAGATTTGAGTACAGCCCTGCAATAAAAGGCACTTTGGTAAATATTGAGATGCAACATAACGATAACAATAATGATGCAACGATAAACGGACACTGTGTAAAATACAGTAACGATAATAAGAGGAGAGGGTGAAATAGGAAACAATAACAGCAATATATATATATATATATATATATATAACTATTAGTCATGCACCAATATATACTTTATCATGAAACAGTTTTTCATTACTCATTTTACTTTGATGATTGCTGCATTTGGTTCCATGGTTTTGCACCAATATAAAATTATACAGCCATTGTAATCTCATGTATACCTGATCATTTTTTTAGCATGCATTCTGGCTTTGGACACAAATTGAAACTGCACAGATCTTCACAGTGACTTATCTTTCAAAATGAGACAGCTGGAGTCTGTGTTAGGTGTTTTGCCACGTTGCTGTGAGGGCCCAGACAGCAGCAGCAGCAGCAACCCTCTCTGTATCTGGGTTCCTTTCCACAGCAGCTCCCTCTGGCAGGAGAGGGAGAGCGAGGCAGCCTGCTGCTCACTGGGGTCACGTGCCACACAGGCCTTACTCCCCAGGGAGTGAGAAGGATGAATGGGCACTTTGTTACCTTCCACCAAATACCATGCTTCCAAATACAGGCCTAGGTTTAGAGAGAGGGAGACAGAGAAGGGGTCCTCACTCTGCAGAGGCCAGTGTTTGTCTGTGCATATGTGTGTTTGTGTGTGTGTGTGTGTGTGTGTTAGAGAGAGAGAGAGAGAGAGAGAGAGAGAGAGAGAGAGAGATAGAGAGAGAGAGGGAGAGAGAGATAGAGAGAGAGAGAGAGAGAGAGAGAGAGCAGCTTCCTTGTGCTTGGCCTTGTGGAATAAACAGCCTCACATGGACAAGCTAAACAGATCAGGTTAGCCACAGCCCACCAGCAGCAGCAGATAGTGGAGAGAGGCGGTTTATTCATGGGCCTGAACACAGCATCCACTGAGAGGAATGTTATCCTGATTAGCCAATACGCAGCTGCCAAGCAAACGGCTGTTATGTTAGCAGCAAAAACGAAATAACTCGAGCAGAGTTCTTGTAAAGAGGAAGTGAAAATAGAGGAAACTGCCAACACACACACACACACACACACACACACACACACACACACACACACACACACACATTTCTATCAGTGATATGTTCATTCTGTCAACTCTATTGAATTGTCCTCCCCAGCACTATTGGATGTCTGTATCACAAGACGTATGAGCAAACATTTTATCTCTCAGGCGGTGTCGAACTCTTATCTGTCTCTCTACCTCAGATGCCAATCCTATCATCAAGGAGAGCCTTGCAAAGCAGCTGCTCCGCAGCAAGAGGCAGGATCGGCCATTGAAGGCCGGCCACCCCGATGAGCCAATGAGGGTAAGGTTCATCCAGAGCAAAGAGCACAGATATCGTATATATGTTGATTCATCTGATCCTATCAAAATCCACTCTGTGCAGCATTCGTAAGCACTCTATCAACATGATATATAAAGTGTTATTTAATGTATATGATGCTATCCTGTTTACCTAGCAAGTTATGATATAACAAATTATAAGAACTTTATAGTGTTCTATGGTGCTTATTAATAGTGAAAAGAACACAAATATTTGTTTAGAATTTTGTTCAGTATCTTATTGTTTTTTAGAATCATTTATAATAAATGAGTAACTCTCTAGATATAAGTTATGAAATCAAATCCACATCAGATTAACAAATGCTCAGAGCAACATGACCAAAACAGTCAGAAAGACAAATAAAAAATGAATAATACATAAATAAGTCGGTAAAGGTCATTTTAATAAACATAAAGATAGTGAACACAGAAGGATAAAAACCTTATTATTCATAATTTGACATTATATTTTAAATGATTTAATATCACCTATGCAAAATGGGTACTATGGTGTGTGTGTGTGTGGGGGGGGGGGGGGGGTTGAGTTGCAACTTGTTTCATTTATCATAAAGTGTGTCATTGTTGAGATGAACTCACAGCCTCAACCTCCAACTAATACTGTTCTGCTCTCATGATATTCCAGACACCCGTCATTATTGGATGCTGATCTGAACCACCTTATTGAATTTGACTGTGTCATTATACTTGGTTGTTGTGCTCTGACCTGATGATGCCATGAGAGCAGCCCTTCATCATTTTTCAAGTCCAAGCATGTTTAGCTCCAGTCATCTCTGTAATTTCACTCTGGCTGCGCTGCCATGGTGACAATGACAGCAGCGCGACAAATAGTTCTGAGTCAGTGGAGTTTTACTCTGACTCTGTGAATCCCCTGCTTAGAATTAATTTTCATTTGTGCAAATGTGAGTCACAGACCATTTCCGTGTTCTTCAGCCTGTCTTGTCTTGCTTCTTTCAGTGTATTTTCGTTCTGTCTCGGCCCTCCTCTTTATTCAACCAAGCACATCTGTCCCCATGCAGGAGCATCTGCTGCACATGCAGGCCCTGGATCAGAGAGCCCAGGAGACCAACATGGAGTACTGGCTCAATCCTCACTGCCCCCCTCGCTGTGACAGGAACTACGGACACCCCGTTTGAGGATGATGACAAAGGTCGCTGCCATTCTGGACAAACACCTAACACCCCAAAATGTCAATATGCAAACGTTTTCCAACATGACAACCTTACCATTTCTTTTCATTAAGTTAGAATTTTAGTGCCACACCATAGACTCCTTTCTAATTCAGAATAAGGCTCACATCATGTTATATCGTTTAACTTTTCTTGTTTAAATCATTCATAGCACAAAAACGTTTTAAATAATAAGTATTCAATATCGTGAATAGACGTCAACATTAAGGTTAAGTCAATGTTTTAAGGTAATTTTGAGTCTCATCATCACTTGTTTATGTAGAATGTGACGCTGTGGATGGTTGATAAAGCAGGAAGAAGATCCTGGAAACAGGTTCTTATGTTATACTAAATAATAAATATAAGTAACTTATCTTCATAATAATGACCATGAGTCCGATTTATAATAACTCCTTTCAAATGTGCCTAGAACTGATGTAAGACAGTTGTTACTACATTGTTTTATCTTGTCTTTATACATTTATGGCTTTCCCTAATTATTTCAATTTGTCTCTCTTCACACCAGGACCAGACGTGACCACAAGGACTCAACAATGGCATCAGTGAAAACTCTTGACAACCAGAAGGACAGAGAGACTCTCTCCTTCTCCCTAAATGAAATGACCATGTGCATGAATGGTCTTCATGCTTATATAACCTCACTATAACAGCAGTGTAGTTTGCTGTTTCCAGTAGTTTCAACATGTATTCTCTAAGTTGTGTAACAGATTGAGAGAACAGTGAATGCAATTACAAATAAATCAGAATGCATGAGTCCCTTCAATCTGGGTAACAAAGTTGATTCTGTTTTATTTTGTTTGTTCCATTACCCGTTTTCTATTAATAGATGAAGATCATATTTAATTCATTATAAAGTATTCACCACCATAGACGTCAAAGGCTTGATGTTTAAGAAAGAGCGGCTCATCCTGGTGCTTCTATTTGCTTGTGTATCACTTTAGACTTACTTCTCAGTGAGTCATTAAAAAGACTGTAGCACAGGAAGCGTTTATTTCTCTAATGTTTTGTAATTGAAGATATCAATTCAGTTTCTTTTTGCTTGTATAGAGAGAAATAAAAATGGCCGAGCAGCAAGTGGCAGATCAGCGGAAATAGACCCGTATTCCCCCAACAATAAGAAAGGAAAGGTCAAATATTCTCTATCTCATTAAACAGCTCGTCAGCGGCTCTTTATTTTCTTAGGAGACAGATGAAATTTGGTTTGAGCACCGGGATCCTCGCAGACCTCTAGCGGCTGCATCCCACTCCGGTGCGGGAAACGATGCGCTCCCAGACTCGCGGTGATCCAGGACATATACCGCACCAGCATCGTTCAGGACCGCAGCTTCCAGCACATACCCTGTTATCTGTCTGACTCGGGATGAGCGCTGCACGCACCACCAGCCTGAAGAACACTGTCTGCTCACCTCTTGAAAATGCGCAACATATCCCTCTACAGCACACACGTGTCACTTTGTCACTACATACAACAGGCCGACTGTATTTGACTTGTTTTTCTGCCAAGCTCTTTAGACTTGAAATGATTTAATTGTTGCTCTTATCTCTGTGCTGACCCGCCATCTTGACCCTCTGTTAATTTACACATCACAAATACAAGTTGAAAGTTGAATGTGTTTTAAAACCCCACTGCAGGGGTGACCAGTGCAAACCTGCTCAGGTTATAGGTGTCGGCTATTGGCATTGATTTTTGTATGCAGTCTATTTTCATCTGGATATAAACAGCGTAGGTTAATTTAATCCATACAAAGAACGCGTCTTCTGGAAGGATAAAAGCTGATTGGACAGAACAG
The DNA here is from genome assembly GCF_949316205.1 of Platichthys flesus. Taxonomy (NCBI): domain Eukaryota; kingdom Metazoa; phylum Chordata; class Actinopteri; order Pleuronectiformes; family Pleuronectidae; genus Platichthys; species Platichthys flesus. The sequence continues at coordinate 4,824,252 of NC_084949.1, forward strand.
AAGGAATATGGCCCCCATAGGGGTGGAGAGCAGATTTGGTTTCATTTATCCAACGTGAAGTGAATTTAAAGTGGCCTGTGAGGATCGGACACGAGCAGCATTAAACATGTTGTGAAACAGGTTATTGTCAGCAGGTCTATCGGCTGATTTGTTGCGGCCTTCGTTTTAACTCATTTCATGCTTTCTCACCAAGCCTGAGGCCTCTCACTTCTACTGATCCAACAGCGGGGATGTCTTATATTTATTTATTTAAAAACAGCGCATTTCCATACACATTGACCTATTTCAGAAAATAATGAGATTAAAATGTTAAGAAAAATAAAATCTATTGATTTAGATGGAGGCCTCGAAGCCTGGCGGTGTCAAAGCGATGGATAAAGCTAATTTCTTTTTATGGCTTGAAAGGCCGACGGCGCAGGAACAGAGACATACAAAATGTAAACACAAGGAGAAGCGAAAATCCAGTATTTTATTGAAAAGCGTCTAAAAAGCAAAACGACACCAGCTCTGTATTTTTCTTATTACATCAATGCTTCATAAAGGTTTTCTATGAAATTCAAAATATAACGTAGTAAATATGAAACATGAAGTGTCCATGTTGGGTGAATCAATTTAGTTCACAATTAGAAATGTTAGAGACATTACAAATGGTCTTTAACCACAAACAAATAATAGCGGCTATTTTCTTAATACTTTAAATTCAAAGTGCTTGATAAATTATTTTTTTAAATATAAACCTTAGGAAATCGAATAAGGTAACTTCAGTCTAATCAGTTCAAATTATGGAGAAATATTCAATCCACAGACTTGATTTAAAATCCAGGCCTCACTTCTCACAGATAACTAACACCAGTTCAGGCTGACAGATAAGAGTGAGAAAAAATACATTTCAGTTAGTTATATTTTCAAATCGTAAAATTCACAAGCTCTGTACAGAAATTAGCCAGCTGCTGCAAAGGAAACATGCAACTCACTCATGTGAACCAATGCATGAAGTAAAATGGACTTCAGTTGATTTGGTCGATACATTAAATAGATGTCAAACTTTGTAATATATACACATATGCACATTATGTACTTCATTTTCTTCTTTGTTCGGGTTTATTATGGATGGCAACCAACTTCAAAGTTCATTACTGCCCCCAGCAAATTATGTAATCTGCTTTGAAACACTACGTACAAAAACACTTTAATGATGCTTATGAAAATCACAGAGAACAAAGCCTCATGGTGTAAAAAAAAAAATAGGCAGTGAAAGAAACAATCAATCATCTTTTGTCTTTGAAGAAGCCTTTAGACGTGTTGCTCTCTTTGATGGTCACAGTTAGGAAGTTGGTGGTCACGTCTGTCACCAGGACCTTCTCTACACTGCCGAGGGAGGGCCTCCATGACACTTCGTCCAGGTCTTCATTGAGCCGGGTCGGGGACGGCCTGTCCAAGAAGTAAGGCTTTTCCATGGGTGGCAGCTCAGCAGGGCGACTCAGGCTCTGGCTCATCTTGGACTGGTGCTTGAAATGTGCAGGCGCAAGGAAGCTGGGTCCCTCCTTTGTCCTGTGTGTGTCTGTGTCCATCCTGTGAGGATGCAGGCTACGGTCTGAGTAGACCTGTTTGTAGGAGCTCCCATCAGAGAGCTCCTTGTTGTGTGGTTTGTGGTGATGATGATGGTGGTGTCGGTGGTGGTGTTTATGGCTGTGACCGTGGTTCTCTGGATGCCTGTGGGACGCTTTGAACAGCCTCATCTCTTCTGCCATGTGGTACTTGGCCAGTTTGTGAGGGCTGTGGCTCCCCTCCTCGGCCCTCCTCTTGTGTGGCTCGGAGGCCTCAGGGCTGCAGCTACTGTCCTTAAAGCGGGGCTTTGGCTTCGGGCCCCTTTTTTTGGGTGCGTGGATGAGTCCGTCAACCCTCAATTGCTGCAGGGACGGCTGGTGCTCGCGGGTGCTAAGCTCTGGCGGGCGGACGCGTATGCTTTCCCCACGGTTGACAGTGCTGGGTGGGAAGATGGTGGGAACGACGGCTCTGAGGCCCTCTCTCGCTCTGGGGGTGACGACGGGTTCTGGAGCCGGATAGGTGAAGTGCATCCCTCGCACTGCTTCACTCCTGAACTCATAGGACCTGGCTCTGTCTTTTGCCTGAGCCTATTAGAAAATAAGAAAATTATAGGGACATTTTATTCAAAATTATATTTAAAAAATGACAATGATCCCTTAACGCCCTTTAATTTGTAATCCTTAATAAATGGAATTCGAAATGCGTCGTATTATTTGTACCTCTGCTTTCCCTTCTCATGCATCAAAATGAATTCCACGGAAAGGCCTAATGACAGTTTGAAGCCAGAAACTATTACAGTTAGTTTATATCAAACTTTAAAATGTGAATAATAAGTGGAATGTAATTACAAAACATACACTGGTAGGTTTTCACCTCTGCTGCAGCAAACAGCTCCTGTCAGGCCTCAGTACTTATTAGTGAGATTTAACTGCTGCCACCGTTAAACAACAGTCCTGTGCGCGGAGATCCTGGTATTTAGCTCAAGACAAACTATTGCTCATTTAGCAATTTTCACGGCTCATTGTCCTGAGAAGCTGGACCCTCTTCAGGCTTCTATCAAACCATTAACTCGGGACAGAAAGATCTGAGTTTAATGACGAGCTGATAACAATTGAGAGGATTTTACACAGAGAGTAAAGAGTTTGTGAAGAACTGCTTCTGAACAGGACTGACTGTTTTTAAAGCTTCAGTTTTTCAACATCTCAACATTAGCTAATAAACAAACCGAATACACACCCGCTAATGCGCTGTTTCCAATATGCGTGATTAGCGTACTTGGGCTCACCACTACACACAATGCGGTTAATTTACAGGATCTGTCGGTGGACAGTTTGACAAGAATACACATTACACAGAGAAGGAAACATGCAGGGGAAATAGACGTGGCCCTACGTCGTGACAACATTAAATAGCGCTGATGAGTTTACCTTGAGGAGGAAGGTCTTGGGTTTTGGTCCTCTCTTCTTGGGCCCGTACAGCTCCCTCTCCTGCTCCCTGCGGAACACACAGCGACACACTGTCGGGCTCGGTGTCACGGAGCAAAGTGCACGGAGACCACCGGGGATTTACTGGACATGCGTTACATTCGGCGGCTCGGGCCGCGGAGGCCGAACCCGGATCTCTTACCTCTCCTCGAAAGCGGCGAACAGCCGGGAGTCCAGGATATTCTCCTCTGGTTCCCAGGTGCTGTATCTGGGAATGAAAACCAGCGGTCAGACCCAGCACTGACACTGACACACACACAATGTATATAAATATAGAGACAACAGTGGGAGGATGGCCGCGGCGTTAGCCTGCGAGCTAGGATCTCCATCGCGCTGTTACACCTCATTTTTTAATCCGGCTGCCGTTAGCTCGGGTGAGCTAACGGCAGCCGCGGCGGAGACAGTCCCCACCGGAGACAGCACCGCAGCGGGCTGACAACAGGCAGGAGACACAAGGAAGCTGCACTTACTTGGGAGACCAGCCCTTCCATTTCACTAGGTACTCCATGCGACCCTGCGTGCCACCAGAAACAAATACAAACCAATTGGTTAGCTTGCAGGGGCAACACCACTGCTTTACACTCCAGGCTCTGGCCGGAAAATGGCTGGTTCCATCTCGCACTAACCTTCCGTATCCTGCGCTTGATAATGGACTCGGCAGCGAACACCCTCTCCCCGACGGCGGACAGCTCCATGTTTACTCCAGTGCTGCCTTCAGTTAGCTCTGCGGTGGCTAACGCTAGCGCAGCGGATATTTTTCTTCGGTCCCAGCCGCTCTGGATTCCCGACAGACCATAATACTCCCGAGCAGAATGGACGTCAGCGCATAGTTTTTTTCTCCACCGCGTTGCTAGGGAACCGCAGTCGGTGGAACCCTCCAGGAGAACGCCCATTGGTGCAGGCGTTGCTACGTGCTCGGGTTGCTAAGCGAGGGGAGGAGCCAGCGGCTGCGAGGATTCTTTACGGGGGGAGAAAATGGAGGCTCTTCTCCCTGCTCGACGACCGACACGTCTCGTGCAAGTTATGGGAGACATTAAAAGATGCACGTGGTCACGAGAAATGACCAGATAGGTGCACGAGGCAGCGTGGGCGCGCAAATAGACAAACTAGAATATAGAAAATAACGCGTGTTGTTTATTTATTTATTGAGATTGTGGCTCATTTTCATTGAACTCTACCAGCGCAATATATGAATAAAGAGTATATTGGTATGATCACAGGCTGTGGCAGTCATCTCCTTACACATGGCTTTTGTTTGTCGGGCCGAACGTCGAAGATCGGTGAACTATCACCGTCCGTCGGGGTATTGCTGGTCATTTGGTTATTTTATTTTCGTTGTTTTTATTTGTACTAATGACATGTTGTTTGAAATATACATATAAAGTCGTGCTACAGATTTACAGACAAATACCTGTTATCCACCAGAGAAAAAAGTATATGTGGTCAGGTGGAGGAACCGTTCGATGAGGTGATTCATAAATGTTAAGGACATGAAGTGGTTGTTATTCGCCACAAAAGTGATGAAGAGATCAGCTGATGTGAGTGAAATCTTTCCAAATATTTTGTGTTTCATGTGAAGGGTCCGTCCTGTCCTCTTCCTCGAAGACCGCAGCAGGAGAACATGTCGCGCTTTGCTTCTCTGAGCTGTTTTAATGTCGGCATTTTCTTTTCTTTTTTAAGCAGCATGGCAACTCTCACCTACATTGATCTGAGAATGCGGAAATTATCGGCACGGGCTTTCATTGGGCCTTTTGTTTTTTTGAATGCACCAAACAAAGCTTACAGGTAAATAACCAACAGCCAAACACCGGAGGAACAGAACTATTTTATTAGCATCTTGAAATCGGGATTTTACAGAATAGCCCACAACAGCATAAAAAAAAGATCACAAGATCAGATCAACCAAACCCAGTTCTTTTTCTTAAGCTTTTTTTGTGGAGTAAAAATAAATATTTACATTGACGTGAGTGAGCGTCGTGTTTCAGCTCACTGTCCCTGCTCAGGCCTCAGGTGCACGATCCACTCACATGTAGAAGGAAAATAAATAAAAATATATAACTTAAACATTTAGTGATAAAGCAATATGTTTTATTAGGTGAACTGATACATAATTCACAACATCATATTATAATTAAAATTATTGACATTAATATTATAATTTTGTTGTTATTATTGTTATTATTGTTATTATTATTATTATTTTGATTATTATTTGGCCCATAAATTATATTTTATCAAAGCTGGCACCTTAGTCATATCAGTTCATTTAAATTAATTTTAGTTAATATAATATTCAAGGCAGAACAATGCTCCAGTGACGATATAAATACATATATATAATAAAATACAAATAAGAAAACAAATGGCTACTACTACTACTACTAGTCGTTTAATTTTCTATGTGATAAAGGATTGAATAGTCTATTAAACAAAATAAATATCCGTTTCATCCGTTGTCTGCGTTATGGAGCGCTGTTGAAGGTAATAGAAAAAAAGTCTACCCAATTGACTAATTCAAGAAACCTGTCCTAACTTATTATTGTATTTATTCTTATTAATTATTATTATTATTATTATTAGAATGACTATATTATATTATTATTATATTGTTGTTGTTATTCCCGTACAGACTCATCGCGTAGATGGAGAGATTTAAAATATAAAATACATTCATTTAAAAGCAGACGCATGAAGCATGTAGCCTATTTTTATAAAACCTGTCTTTTGAAACCGTTGTCCCTGTGGCAGTGTAGAGTCACAGTGCAGTTGTATGAACTGAACGGTGTAATATAATAATGAACAGCTGTACGTGATGAGGGTGGCAACACACATTTAAAGAGAGCCAATGAAACGTGTCTGATATGATATAATCGTTAGCCAGTCGAAACTATATCCTTTAAATGTAATTCAAGACAAGATCAAGCGACAGTGGCAAGAAGAGCTCAGTTTAATAAACAGACTTCTGAATCAATTCAGATTAGAAGAAATACTACAGAGGCCATGAGGATGGAAATTAAAGGTTCAATGATTTATTTAACAAACCATATTTAGTCCACTTATCCCACTAAATCAGCAGGTATAACCCACCTTTATGATATGAAATACTTTGCCGTTTGCCCTGTGTAAAAAGGTTCATTCTATTAAGGTCCATGTTCGTTTCCTGTCAGGATGGATCAGTTAGAACTGCTGCATAAATCACCGACTATATGAAGACCTCCAGTATCAAGGCTAACGGTCAAATCTAAATACTTGTGTCTGTCCGAATTTCATTCTGTGGAAATATCAATGAGTAGAAATTGAATCCTTCTGACCAAACATGTCTTATTAGGTTTGATAGTGAGTTTAAGGTGTACGGGTTGTAATTAGAAACACCTGAATTATCTGATTAGGTACATGTTGCAAATCTTACATCGTTGTTCCTATCCCAACTTTAATGAATGAAGACGTGTTTTAGATATATAATATCATACCCATGTTCCATTTTAAAAGTCTCCTCAGCGCATCCTTTCCTCGGTGCACACACTGTGCGTGTGATGGGCGCAGCTCCTCACTCTGGATGCGATTGGTCTCGGCGCGCCTGCAGTGCAGCGCCGCTGCCGCCGGTACAACACTATTGGCTGCCCTGTATCCGGGCAAGAAGCGAGATCCCGGTGAGAACACAAACCGGGAAAAACCGGTGACATTTCTCGTTCACATGAAGCCACAAAGACTGTTGTTGGAATGGTACATTTAAATGTCAATTGTGGGGAGTTCGTATATGAATTAAGAAACAAGCTTTACAATATTATAGGACATTCACCCTTTTTCTTTGTCTGTGTTGTATTATTATCTTAGAGCAGATTCACGACATATATGTACTTATCATCATCGTTCATACGTAAAACCATCTGAAAATATCCCGTAAGGCAACTAAATATAAATAGTTGGTTTTAAGGATGGGGTTCCTTCCCTTGGATTCAGACATCCCCATGATCTACCGGTTGCCAGGGTTAACCACGTCCAATCGACGCAGACAACAGCTTTGCGTGTGTCCGGTAAATGAATATACAGTGAGGACACATCTCCATCTATCTCAACTGAGACACAAGGATGTGGGCCCGGCGCGTGGACCCGTCCGCGTCCTCACACACGTGGACCAGTCACCGCCGCGTCAGTTGAGGTTTACTCACTTGTTTTGTTGGTGAAGTGGATGAAGCTGCGTGATGCCCAGCAGGTCCGAAACCTGATCCCTGCAGCTGTTTGTCATATCCAGTTGTTTTCACGCCCCAGCACCCTCTAACCTGGTTTTATAAAAGCCGAGAGGCAAATCTATAAGTCTGTAAATGATCTGCTTACTAATGCCATATTTTATACAATTTCCTCATATGCGAATTATGTGAACCACATCTCACAGTTTATGGACTTCACTGGACTCTACATTCATTTTATAGTTTGTATCTGTGTCTGTGTTTGTTTTTGAATTCATTATTATATTTCCTTAACCCTGTAAAGTAGGTTGTGACTCTTCTCTGTAAATAGTGCTCTGAAAATGTTCCTTACCTACTTACATGGTGAAAACATATAGTGATTTTGTGAAATACAAAAATGTTTCCTTTACTGAATTAATTAATTTGAACAATATTAAGGAGTTTTACACATGTGAGATAACAATTTTGGAGGTTTAATTTTTGCACTTGTACATTGTCACCTGAGGTAAAGGGCATGGAATCAGCTATAGTGATGGTATATTGTATATTTCTCTACTCCTCTGGTGTGTGGCTGGATTTAGAAATCTGCTATGAGCTCAAATCTGCTTGCGTGGCATGTATAGGCCTATCTTATAATTCTGTGCATATAAATGTGTGGGCGGTTGTGATTAAGGCCTCTACTGGAGAGGACTGTATGACTCAGAGTTTATATTATGTCCCTCTGAAATCAGCAGCCTGTATATTCCCTGAATAGCTGTGTGGTTTTGTAAATCAAAAGCATGGTTCCTGTGAGTTTATGGTGTAAAAGCCAGTGTGTCATAGACCATTAACAGGCCATAACTCAGCCATGCATGCACAGACTGAGTATGATCTGCAGAAAAGAGGGTGAGGAAAGGAAGGTGGATCAACTGGTTTTATACAAATGTTGGTTAATTCAAGGGATTACACAAGTAGCTCAATCACAGCCTGGCAGTTTATTCCCCCTGTTATAAATAAATACACTTATAGGGTTAGGGTTAACCACAGTACTGCATTAACTTGAGTAAAAGTGAGTGCGTGTAGAGGGAAGCCCATACCCTCATTAAATCAATTCAGTTCAATTTAATTCGTACATTTTACAAAGTAGATAACATAGTTACATTGTTCGAGACCTATGGGGAGAAATAACTCAGTCATTAGAAGGATGAAACCTCTGGCAGAACCAGTCTTGGTTTGGGAGGCCAGTTGGGATAAGTGATAAAATGAGGAAGAGAAAGAAGGTGGATGGAAAAGAGGGGAGAGAAGAGGAGCAGAGAAAAGAGAGAGAGAGACCAGAAACAGATGTGCACCTGTGAAATTTAAGCTCTGTCCGACTGATTGTTATAATGAAAATAAGAAGTGATATTTAAAGATAATGCAACAGTCTACCACCTGGTTATGGCTGAGTCTCTGCCTCTTCTGAATCCATTTCCGGTTTCTTCTTCAGATGCTGCTGCCTGCTCTGATTGGATCAGTGGTGGAGTAAAAGAAATAAGTACCTCAAAATAAATTAGCTTAAGTTAGGCACAGACCCATGAATAATGTATCCAAGTGCATTAACAAAGTGAACATTGTACCACACTCAGATTGTGTGTAAAAACCTGAGCAGCAGAGGACTGGGCTTTCATTCACATTTTCCAGAGGAACAGAAAGTGAAACTAAATCTGGGGTTGAAATGTGAGAAAAGAGGCAGGAGACCGTTAAAACATGGAGACAACATCCTGAGTTATGTCATTTTAAAATGAACATGGAGGTGAAGCACACAGAGTCCCTGCAGTCTCCCGCTGTGCCTCCCCTGGTATGTTAGGAGGATTTATTCATCTGACATGAACAGCTGTTCGGGTCAAAACCATGAGCCTCAACCGAGGCGACTAAGATCTAATAACCACCTCACAGACATGTTTAAGTCTTAGTTCAACCATGAAGCAGAATTTCTTCAGCCTGCAGTCAGACCTTTACCATGTTATTCTCAAATTCAAAAGTAGCTGCTCACAGTTACTCAACAAGAAGTTCTAATGTTACATTCACAAGATGATCAGTGGCGTTGAAGGCCACAATGAAACCTACATGTATTCATGTAGCACAGCTGCTTCCCCATTTAATGGGTTGTGCAGGGTTTCAATGAATGGGAACACATTGCTCTCCATATGTAGCAGTAAACCAGGCCTGACCTGTAGCTACAGTATAAACAAGGGGCACGTCAATAGTTGGCCCTGGGCAGCCTGCAGGGCTAGATGATGCCTATCTGAAAATAAACTCTCTGTAAGGCTCTGTAATAATCCTCACGGTCTGCAGTCTACAGACACAAATAGAGCCATGTACAGATTTAGCAGCTTCTGGAGTGAGGTTAATGAGATCCTTACAGCAGCCGTCTTTTCTTAAATCTGTAGCTCCTTATAGGCGAAGGTCAGATATGATGTCGGACTCAAGCGGGGGGGTTTCTTATGATCATATATATAAGCATAAACAGTGGTGGGATGTAGCAAAGCACATTTGCTTCATTGCCGCACTTTAGTACATTTTTCATGTATCTCAACTTTACTTAAGTGTTACATTTTCACATTATTTACTGTATTATTATATATATAAAAGTAATCAATAATTAGAGGCGAATTTTTTCTTGTCTTTAACTAAATATACACTAGACACAGTTTATGAAGTAGTAAACTATTGCATTAGAGAATAGGCTACACTCTTCGAATACTTTTACTTTTAATATTTCAAATATATTAAAAGCGAGTAGTTACTTAGGAAGAAAAGTTATTGAGGTACTTTTACTTGAGTACATTTTTATCTTTTTATCTGTACTTCTAACATAGTAAAATGTTAAGAGTGCTTCCTCCACCACTGAGTATAAAGAAAGAGACACACTCCATATTTTACTTGCAAACAATTTTATTATTGCAAAAACGTATTATAGGAAGCCTTCACTTTTTAGTCTTCAGAGAAATCATCAAAAGTGCGTCTGGTCAGTTTTCAACAGAGCAGTTCAATGCACCTCAGACCACACAGTGCTGAGAGGGAAGGAGAAGAATGAATGAACCCAGGGAACAGATCATGACAAGAGCCTGCGTGTGCTTATACGTACGTTTAGTTACACAAAATATGAATTATTTTATACTTTGTCCATCTGTGTCACACGCGTCAGGGTGTGAGAGAACGGAAAAAATTTGAATCATGAAACCACATCTGGTGATGCTAAAATGTTAGATTAGATTAAGCTGATATAATTAAGATTATTATTTTAGTCACTGATATATTTTCGCTGCAAAACATGAAAATATATATGGTTGAACTTCAACTGTGTTAATGGAAGTGACGTGTGCTCAATATTCGATCTTGAGATGCGTGACCCAGAAAACACATTGAATGGAGACCAAATAATAGGAGCATATATCAAACGTTAACCGTTAATAATCACCTCTTCCCTTTCAACACAAATCACATTTATTGTTTAAGCACGCCTAATGGCATAATCTGTCCAAGCAGCATCTATCCTTGTTTAAACCTGTCATCTTGTTCACGCATGCACACACACACACACACGCGCACAAACACACACTCGCATCCACACACACTTGCAAGCACATACACTCGCACAGTGTAATTTACCATGATTCAATATAATTTCTCTTCCTTACAAAACTCTCCATATGGCCTACATTTTTATCGTTATCGGAGATGTAGACAGTTGAGGGTATAAACCAAATTACATCCATAGAAAAGTGAAAAGTATGTACAAGGGTTAAGTGCATCTTTAATCAAAGATCCAGCATCTATTTATGATCTAATTTTGCTTCTAACTACGTTTTTAATAGCGTAAATTAGAAACTGCATGTGATAGAATCTCCAGAAATAACAACAGATAGAGCTTATAAGATAAGAGGACAATATGCAAATAACGCAATAAAAGATCAATTATGTTATCTGAGCTTTACAAAATGAAAACAACATCGATGGTTAATTTGTACATTCAAGCATCTTTAAATTAAATCTCTCTAATATACATATATACAGTGACACAGTTGGTATCCAGCGGGATCACGCCGTTATGTATTCCTTGAAGGTTACAGTGAGGCAGTTTGTCGTAATGTCTGTGATCACTATATTCCCGAGGAACGGCTGGAAGGAGGGAAACGTCTCCTCTTTTGCCTTGTCATTGTCAGAAACAGACAATGAGTCGACTCTCACCTTCTCTGCAGCGCTTTGGGTTTCAGTCTGGCGCTGCATTTCTGTTTGCGAGTCCGTTATCGTGTGTGTTTCAGCTTGTGTGTGCGTTTCCTCTTGTGTGTGTGCTAGGGTTTCAGCTTGTGTGTGTTTGTCTGGCTGGCTCGCCATGGAAGCTGCAGCTTTAGGCCTGGACCTGTCAATGCTCAAGTCAATAGGCTCGTCTTGATCTGCGTACCCACAGACCTGCAGGCCGATGTGGCCCCCGTGTCCGTTTTGGTCGAAGCCGATATTTTGGGCGGGTGAAGATACCATGTTAGGAACGCTGATACTGCTGGAACTCAAAAACCTCTTAGTACTCCCGTGCTCCTCGCAGTCTGTGTCAGAGAGGGGCCGCTTTAGAGTTTGAAATCCACCTTGGGTTCCTCTTTTGTCCAGTGGAGAGGGAACTCCCCTATCCAAAGGCAGGGAGAGCAGATTAGGCTTGGTTGTCAATTGTAAAAGCTGATCCGCTGGAAGCTGCCCCTGACCCCTGACCTCGACATGTTTATGCTGATCCGTAGCAGTTGGCTCCACTTTGGGGGACTGTTCCTTTTCTTTTCGGCGATCTACGCTAAATCCAGTACTTGGAGTAGCCGGTTTGTCTTTGGGGGTTTTCGCAAATCCGTTCATGAGTCCGAGCTTCTTGACAAGTTTCATCTTTTCAAGGTTGTTCTCTGTGCTGATGTCCATTTCTTGCGTTGGCTTTTCTGCAGTTTCACCGTTTTTAATTTTAGCTGTCTTCATTCCATTTTCCATGTACTTACTCATGACGATAACAATCCGCCCGTTCTTGTTTTTGTTCTTCACGATCTTTAGCTTGCTACTGCTGACACCATTAGACTGTGTAGAAGCATCCTCTTTAGGTTTAGCCATCTCCGGCCCTTTGTGGTTGTTGAGGTCAGCTGGAAGGTTCTTCAGCTCCATAGTGATATCCTTCACTTTGGTCAGGCAGCCAGAATCTTTGTCCCGAGCCCACTTTTGCTGCAGCACAGGGGGCACATTGTACCCTTTGTTGGGCAGCTCTGGGGCTCTGACGTCTCTGGGCTTGGCAAACATGGGCTCGTGCACCTTGAGGTCGGGCTGGTAGTGGTGGTGCTTCTTGCTGTTGAGCTGATAGAAGAATTTCTTGCCGTTGGTCTGCTGCTCGGCCTCGCGCTCTCGGCACAGCGGCTGATACTGGTGGTGCTTCTTGCTGTTCAGCTGGTACTGTTGGGCCTGGGGGCGGAGCATCTGGATGGGGTTGGACTTCTTGCAGCTGTCCTCGTCCAGGGACGCCCCATGGAGGTCAGCCAGAATGCTGGATCTCCGTGCAAATGAAGGGACCTGTGAAACAAAATAGAGATTAGTGTTAAGAAACCTTAAAAATAAAGATGAATGAACATTACATGACAAATTATTGTATTTCTTGTGTGTAGATGAGTCTCAAAAATAAAGGGTTTCCCTCTAGACAGAGAATTTGATTAATAGCGAAACTGTCTCTAGTATCTATACATGTGTCTGTGTCAAGCCACAACAAAAAGCCGTGGTTCACTGGGGCCCATGAGTTGAGCTGTGCTTGGAATGTGTGAAGGGGCCCTTCTGAGGCCTGGACTGGAGCAGTTTATTTCAGGTGCCTTGGTCTATGTTCACACAGCCCTCCTACAGGTCCTGTGTAGCTCTTCCAGCCACCAGCCCAGGCCCCACAGTGATATTTCCAAGTGTCTCCTGTGGCTCTGACCTCAGCTTGGAAGAATGTCACTGGCTGCTTTGTGTCCTGTCATTGACTTTATCCCACGCGTTAGCACAAACACCCTCCTGAGAGGAACAAAAAGCCTCCTCTGAGGTGGTCCCCTGGCCTTTTGGAAGGGTGATGGATGCACTAAATGTACAATTCACAGTCGTTGAGCTACACGTGTTAGGTCAGGGGACTGTCCATATAAAAAATTCAAGTAGATAATAAAATGTATGTTTCTAATAAATATTTTAGTTTTCAGAGTGCATGCATATCCAACTCCTGAAATTAAGATGAAAACCACCAATTAATCGAGAGAATTAGTTATCTAATGTACGCTGTAAAAACAGTCACATCACTCCGACAAACTTTGAGGTGCATTATGGGAAATGTGCGACCCAGCATTTTCAGAGCTTGATCAATACTAAAGTCAAAAGTTAGGATGTATTGGCCTTTCGCTGGTTAATTTTGACATGTATTTTAGTCCCCCTTGTGGCCTGCAATATTACATATCTGGAGTATCTAATTTAACCTGCCTTGTCTGAGAAATTCATTTTTGTCTACATTACTTCCTGGGATTTCATGGATTTCAGGTGGAACTGTGTGTGCAACAACAAAGAGACTTGTTGAGTATCTTCTTACCTGGACCAGAAGGTGCTTGGGCTTGGGGCCTCTCTTGCGATATCCCATCAGCTGCTCCTGACGTTCTCTGTGGGACAGGGAAACAGCAGCCAATCAGTGAAACCATCTCGCAGAGATGAGTTGCCGTTGCCTGGCAACACAACGTCATGGGTGTCCTCCTCAGGATCAGTTAGAAAACACTGAGCCCATGTTACAGTTTGGAGTTACACTCCCTGATGCACCGTGACAGTCATTCAACACGCATTAAAGGAGCAGTCATTCTCACTCATTAACATGTATTTATCTTTTCTCTCTATCCTTTAGTTTGTAAAGCATTGACTCTTATCCTATCGGCCTTAGCTTTTCCCAGTCAACAGTCTCTCTGAGGCAGTAACTCAATACCACAGACAGGAGTGATGTAAGTCCCCTCCCCCACCCTACTCCATCACATCTAATTACAATGACGACTCCGTGTATTTTCATAACCTGGCATTCAGACGATTCGGCTCCCCGGAGAGACATGCAATTAGTTTCAATAAAATCTCTCCCCTTAAGAGGTAGAGGGGTAATTGCAAAAACAGACGCAGAGCGAGATGGTGTTTTGATTTAACGTGTGACCTGCGCCTGGAAGGTTTTTTGTAAGTAGGAGCTGAGAAAAGCCAGTGACAGTTAAACACGCCGTGCTTTGAAGATTTTCAAATACAGTGTATTTCATGTGCAGTTGTCTGCTCAGTCACTCAATAGACTATTTAGCAATTAGCTAGGCATCTAATTTGACCGTGGTAGCCCACTTTGAAAACTGTAGACACAAGGCCCCTTCACTAAAGAGAAACATGAGGAATTTTCTCTGGCTTAGATCTTGAGACGGGCATGAACGTCTGATTTATGGCGATTCCTGAGCCACTATTTAGTCCCCTGCTTAACTAAATCTTCATTTCCTCAAGCCTTTCCACTACATCACAGGTAGATTAAGAAAACATGTGCACCATAATTTAAATCCTACTCCAAAAATGTGTTCCGCCTACTGTCCCTTCACTCAGAGGTTTGATCTTCATTGTGCAGGATGATGAGTGTGCAGGGATCCGCTGCTCAGTTTAAATCTCAGGTTAAAATCGGCAGGTACTATCATGACTCAATGACATCACCCACATGGTACTGTATGCAACTTCCACAAGTTTTATGTGGAGACTTGACACCTCTGACACATTTATAATGACAACTAA
This sequence comes from Platichthys flesus, assembly GCF_949316205.1. Lineage (NCBI taxonomy): Eukaryota > Metazoa > Chordata > Actinopteri > Pleuronectiformes > Pleuronectidae > Platichthys > Platichthys flesus. The sequence continues at coordinate 4,839,253 of NC_084949.1, forward strand.
ATGGCCTGGCCCATAAATGCATATCTAAGCTTCTCAGGCCCCTCTCCATTCAGGGATCTTTCAGATCTACTGATCAGTTGATCCTTGCTCTTCCTTGGTCGAGGTTAGAGGCTAAAAGTGTGACTGTGCGTTTGCTGTATAGCTGCCCCAAAGCTTTGGAACAGTCTGCCATTTACAAATAAATTATCCATTTTGTCGACACATTTTAGACTAAATATAAGACCGTTTTGCTCTTTGCAGGCTTTTGGGGGCCCTTAACTTGTTTTTATCTACATCCTAACACTTTTGCCTTATTTTGCCATTTGTTCTTAGCATTTTGCACTAACTTGTTTTTTTGTGCAGCACTTCGGTTAAAAATGTGCTTTATAAATGAAGTTAAATTGACTTGAGAAGTAAATCAAAAGTGAAGTAGGAAAAATCTGAAGTTCAATAGTTAAACTTTTGAAATATGCAAATTGCATTTTAAAGCATCTGGATTGTTTATAGAGACAAAGAAGTGGATTTAGTTTTCTCAACCAACAAGTGTCCCTACCCTCAGCTGGCGGTTGGCTAATTAACATCAAGCTAGTGCAGAAGACCTTCAAAGATAAAGTATAAGGGATTTCACAATCTGGTCCTTATTTAATTTTGAATTTTAAAATGTTCATTTCAGAAACATTATTACACTCTGCCTGTTTTGAAATGCCCCCTCACATGTTGAGAGGGGGTCATCAAATTTGTATCAATAACAGATCACATGAGTAAATTCTGAACATTTAGCCACACAGATCCTTTGTTTTTGAATTTGGAATAAACCATAATATGTGGCCTATTGTTTATTGTGATTGGTTGCTGCCTCCCGTGGAAGAGGACACAGGAGCATCTGGTGACTACATGGTGGGAGAGCAGGATAACCTGATGCTGACACTCAAATAACTATCAGGTGACAAAAAGTTGATGCTGGACAAAGTGTCACCGTTTGCTCTGGTAACCCTGACCGGAGTTTAACCCTAACCCGACCCACTGAAGTCATCAGTGTTAATCCTAATCCAAACCCCCTCTGGGCACTGAATATGACTGACACATTGTGTGGACAGTTTATGGTCTACATGGGATTGTCCCCATAGTGTGATCAGGGTGTATCATTCCTTATTATAGACACTCAAAGAGTTCCTCCTTTATAGATGACTGATAGTTACATAAGTGAATAGGTGGAGCAATTGAAACCGGTTTGGTCTTGTTATTGTGTGGATCTCACCACACGTGAGGCTGTTTTTTCCAGCCCTGCACTTACCTGTCTTGGAAAGCATCAAGCAGCCTTGGGTCCAGGATGTTTTCCTCTGGCTCCCACGTGTTGTATCTATTCAGAGAGGAGAATGTGGACAGTTAGGACACACCGGCCTGTCAGCAGCGGAACACTTTCATAAACAACGGCTGATGATTTCTGCAAAACGAGCCTCGACAGACTCCAACCCTACGATCATTATAGTTCTCCCATGGCTCACATTTGCAGTCCTGTGTTCTACATGTGTAAACAACAAATGGAGACACTTGCGCTCCCTGAGGATGCGCGTGTAATAAATCACGAGTAACTTTTACGCACGGCGGTGGGGGAGGTGGGTGCAACGGCCGAGCCTCGACTCAACTGTAGACACTTTTCGTAAACACTGGGTTCAATTACAGACGTGTCTTCCTCTAATTGGAACACTGGGGATAGCATTCATTGGAAGAGTACATCCATCATCGAGGCCAAACACATCGAGCGGCCAAAGCAAGGACGCGCAGCCGCCCATATATGCGCGCCCACATTCGACAAACACACACACATATTTGTATTGTGAATGTTGCGTTAGTGGTTGTGATGTTTGCTATGTGGTGTGTGTGGGGAGGCACTTACTTTGGAGACCATCCTCGCCACTTGACCAGATACTCGACCCTCCCCTGTGAACGGACAGAAACGGGATTATCGTCTGAACGTTACTTTACGCAGCAAAATGCACTGCACCGTCAGCCTAAAAAACATGATCTGGTGAAAGATAAACAGACAAGGGCCCACCAAAGAGAGACCCTCCTCATCTCCACGTGCACGATGCGTGATAAACATGTCCTTCACCGCTCTGCACACCAACCTTTCTGCTGCGCTTCTTCTCGATGCTCTCCACCGCAAAGACGTGCTCTCCCGCGGCGGGTAGTTCCATTTTCCGATCCAAGAGGAAGAGAAGCGGCTCGTCTGTGTGTTTTTTTTCCTCCCTTTCTATCCCCCCCTCCTCGATGTGCTGTTGGAAATATCTGACACGTTCTCCTCTCTTCTTCCAGGCCGCGTACTCTCCCTCTGCTCCTCTGATGTGAAACACAAGAGCCCCCCGCTCCTCCTGTTTTTTCCCTGCGCTCCCCCTCGGAGACACCCGCTCTGCAGCCGAATCGAAGCTGCAGCAACCAAACACTTCATGCAAATAGCCGTGCGTGTGACGTCACGCTAGGGGGGCGGAGATAGGGGGAGGAGGGTTGTTCCCGTGCTCACTTCAGGTGCTGTCGGGAAAAAAGACGGAATTCTTTGAGTAGATCTGTAGGGATCCCAAAAGAAATGTAGGCATCCAGTCGTGTAGAGGTTCAGAGTGTAGGATTAGGGTTAAATGATTTATATTCAAAGAAGCGGGTCCGCTCTATGGAGGCGGGTCCGCTTTATGGAGGTCGGGATGTTTTTTACAGTAGTCCAAACTGGACAAACCTAACACCTTTTTAGTTTTTTTTGTATAACTGAAGGCTACCACAGGTTCCCCTTCACGTTAGAAAGGGAAGGGTGAGTTGAGGGGGGTTCAACTTCAAAATCCAACTTCAACACACAATTGTACACGCTGAGCCTTTACAACACATTCAGGGAAAACAAAAAGCTTAAGAACCGCAGAGGTAGAAGTGAACATGAAGGTATAAGGCTCTGTAAGTAGTGAAAATAGTCACATATAAGAAAATATTACACCTAAATGAGGAAAACGTAGCATAAAACAAAACCAAGCCTATGGTGCAATAACTTTATTCAGCTATTCCAGAATGAAACCACTGGAAAAAGGCCTCTCTTTGGTGCTATTGGACAGGAAACCATATAATAATATGGTTTTCATGGCAAATGAATCATCGCCACTCATTATGACCCATGTGCACATCATTATATGATCTTATCATCTTTACAGGGTCCTTTCGAAAGCAAGAATATTTAAAACAATTGGGGGAATAAATGTGCTTGTGAAAACCAGGAGCTGAGACGGGACCCTGAAGGCATCACCTCTGCCTCCGTGTCCCTGGATGTGAAGAGGTCCAAGTGCAGGAGGGGGGTGGAGGAGGAGGAGGGCGTCTTTCTGCAGAGCTGTGGCCTGAAACGTGCGGCTCACACACCTGAATCCAGCCGCTTTGGGCCTTTGGCTCCATGTTGTATTTCCACTGACAAAACACCACAGACTGTGTTAGTGTCTGGAGGCTTTTCAGTCTGTGCGCCCCCGCATCCTTCACCGACAGAGCCACCCGAATGATCAGGGCTCATGATTCTGTTGGGTGTGTTTGCAGTTATCTGTTCACAATCAATATTAAAAACGAAATGTTGTACACACAGGCCCAGCTCCCAGTCAGAGGCACCGTGTGTCTGACACTGATCTATCCCTGTAAGGCCTCTTCAGCCGCCGCAGGGAGTCCTGGGTAAAAGGGAAATCATCCGCATCTTAAATATGCTCTTGTGATGATGGACGCAGGATGAGGATGAAGGTGAAATCGGCCGCAGTCATGCACATCACAATGAATAGATGTCCATATCCCTTCGAGTCAAGGTCACACAGCGAGAAGACATGTGGCGGGGATTTTCTGCTCGATTTTCACGGTGTTAAGGGACCCCCCCCCCCCCCCGGTTGAGTGGCAGACCCGATGTAGGTCAGCATGTCCTGCCCCGCCGGACATGCACATACTTCTGACTGCGGAGCCCCGACAGGACAGGCACCAGCCGGTCCCCCGTTTCCTTTGGCAGTTGCGCACGGAGAGCGCGCAGAGAACGATGTCAGCGCAGGCCCGACGCAGAGCTCTGGCACCAAACCTGGGGATCTGCCTGGAAATGGCAGCGCGGCGGTAGCAGCTGAATGAAGACTGAAATAATTCTGTATAGCTGCACAGAGAGATGGTGATTAATCACACATACAGATGTTAAACAGCCACTGGCGCGAGTATCCAGCTGTTTGCTGTATTTAAGCACATGTAGATCTAAAGCAGGGGAAATGTGTTTTCAATGCATTTCGTTCGAATCGAAAATGCCCACATGCCTACGTGCCGTGCTCGCATTGTTTCAGGCGGTGGCAGCAAATAAAATTCAGCAGCGAGAGGGTTAAAGAGCAGCGCTGCAGCTCTCGGCCTATAGCGGAGCGGCACGATGCTCTGTCCTTATAAGGCAATGACCGCAAATACACCGCAAGAAATATCACATGAAATCTGCATGGACACGCATGTGTTCGCTTCACACACCGTTTGATTAAAGCACAGTGAGGGTCCACACATCCATGGGTGTTCACGGTCTTTGCTGTATCAGGCACGGTTCGCGGGCTCGTGCGCAGTGCCGTGCCCCGGCTGCCATAATTCAGCTGCGTCATTCCCAAAATGAACGACGAGAGACGGGGACAGACACTCGATCGGGAGCTGGAGGGGTTTGGTGGAATGTGTTGGTGTAAAGAAACCGGCTCGAGTGCACCAAGCGTTTATCAGACGCCCAGGGCACGTGCCCCCAGTCCGCTGCCCCTGCACCAAACACCAAATGATGCCTCACACTGTATCGATCAGATATGACAGGCCCATTCAGTTCGATTACATATTCGATCGATTACATGTAGCTGTCTCATGATGCCCAAGCGGCGCTCGTGAGACATTTAAAATAATTTGGCACGTGCGTCATGCGCTGTGGCAATATGATGCCGCATGTACACGTTTTATTTATGGCGCCTTGCGCTCAGAAAGTTCACCTGAGCAGCCGCAGCAGCAGGCGCGGATCCCGCTTCCGCACGTCATCCTTTTTTTATTACGAACGAAAAAGTGAGAGCAGGTTTCAGATCCACAGCAGCACATCTGTCTGCAGCTGAAATACCGCAGACCGGTGAACGAGCACAACACAGTGACAGACGCCGACACATCGGTGTGATGTCTGAATAACATTTTCGATCTATCTTTACAGCTTAATCCATCTCGTCTTTTGATAAAATATCATTACAGGAGCGCGGGGAAGTGGCAGCCAAATTGTCAGGAATAAAAAAGACATAAAGATTAATTTCTTACTTATCCTTCTTCATTCCTTCGTGTGGGACCACTGGGTATTATTATTTGTTAATTGCAATGCGCACTGGTGATTATGACCTGACTTTCCCACATTGAATGCAACATGTGACATGAGCTCATTTTATTGTCGTCCGGAGGAAATGTATCCTCACACTGTCATTAACGCTGTGACGTTTGGGGAGTCACTGGAACATAAGGCAAGGCTGATAAAGCAGGTGACTCCATGTTTACAGTCACTTAGAAATAAGTCAACTTTACACCTGCACCTTACGTTCAAGGTAGATAACTCAGTGACGTCAGCATTCACATGAACACTGATCATGTCTATGCCTCAGTCAGGGAGACATGTGATTTTTCTCTGTAGCCAAGACAGTGATGGGAGACGTTATGGACGAGATGTGAACATGAGACACCTTCAAAGATACATTGGGACTTTTTGCTTCCTCACAAATGCTGGTCCGAGCACTGACAACAAAACACTGACCACCGAACACTGACATGGAACCAAACATTTGTAAAAATAGGGATAACGAAGAGAGTTTAAAGGGACAGCCCTTGGATCCATTAATATATGACAATTCCACTGCCCTTTCTTGTAAGTGGCTACATCTGATTGAGATGACATCTCCATGATGAAATGACGGTCCACATGCGTCACAGCACCGGTCTGCAGGTCAGGTGGCAGCAGAGGAAAAACAAGAGGATGGAGGCGAGACAAGGACTCGTGAACCTGGAGCTTTGAGCCCAGCGAAAAGGATTTTTGACAAATAATATATTACATAAAGAAACGCAGACACCCACAGGGGATGTTTCAGATCACCTGCACTCTTTACAGAAAACCATTTCAAGACCTTAAACCAGAGACTCACATTGTCTCGCTTTTCTATAAATGAGTCTTCAGACCTTTAGAATTAAGTAGCAGAATTTAATTGAAATGGAATTGAATGGTTCTAAATGAAAAATATTTTCTTGCTATCAAGGTTCAATCATAGCCCCCCATGCAGGGTTTTGTTCCTGCTCACAAGTGGGTACAAAGTGCAGCAAAGTGTGGCTGCTGACAGCATTTGAATAAGCACTGGTAAAGAAAATGTCTTGGTGCTAAAAGATTTTTATTTAATTAACTGAACAGTTTATTAACATGAAAAGAAAGCAGATAACCACAGGTAATCTGACAGACCTGAAAGTAAGAATCAAGGACCTGCTTATATAAACCAAATAAGTATTTCAACATAAGAGGAAAGATCCCATGATCCCATGTTGTCTTAGGACAATGTTTTCAAACCTGTTAAAGTCTCAAAGTGCCTGAGGGTCTCTTCTGGGAAGGGGACCATTGTGATAATGTGAGAGTTAATGTTGAGTGGGGTTAGTTATAATGCGAACAAAGCCGGTTCTGTCGCTCTTCACAGATGGAACATTTCCAAAACGGTCATCTTCGTCACTCTGATGTGTCACTGCTCTCTGTTTTCAGCCGAGCGTCACAACGACGGTTTCTCACTGGAATTAAAATCCAACAGGTGAGTCACCACTGCCTCAGGTTACAGAGCACCACCAACAGCAGCTCTGCTTGGGCTCATCACCTTACCACTTTATCGATTTTGATAGTGATAAATGTACAGGAGGAGAAAAATATATATATTTTACCCAATACACATTTATTTATTTGATCCAAATTCACCATTTGATTGTCTATAAAATGACTGATGGCACAAAACTGTGATACATACAGTTGTGTTATAAATGACACAATTACAACAAATAGAAAATGGGCAGTTCGATTCCAGTCTCCGCACACTGAAGTGTCCTTGGGCAAGATACCGAACCCCTAGTTGTCCTGGATGGCTGTTATAGAGAGAGCGCTGCACATAGATGCACCATGATTGTGTGTTTGAATGGCAAAAACTGTAGGAGACTAAAATTGCTATATAAATTCAGTTAATTTACCTCTTACACAGCGGCAGTGGTAAATGAACACACTCCTCTAACATCTCACCATCGAGATTCGTCTCTCTATATGAGGCATTACAGGAAATTACAATGGGATTTCCCACTGCGTGCTGGTGTGTGACGGATGTTTTTGTCTTTTGATTCATGAAGTTCCGCTCATTACCTCGTCCTTTGAGTCTAATTCAAACGGTCGTAGAGACTCACAGTATCCAACCCTCAAAAATCCCCATCGTGCAGTTCGAGATCCAAGAGTCCTGATATTGAAGGATTTGTTTTAATCTGGAATGCGTTGACATGGAAGTTAATGGGCACAGATGAGTCATGGGTGAAATGAGTCTGGTGGGAGGTTAGCTTTGAATGTCTGCTTACGTCCGCAGCGTCCCTGCTCACGACACAAGCTGCCTGCGTCTCCTGTGCATTTAGACAGAGAGGAGAAAAGATGTGCCCTGGCGGCGCAGTGACTCACACTCCCATTTAGATGTGTAACTGATGAAGATGTGTACGTTCTGTGTGTACGTGTGTGTATGTCAGAGGCAGGTAGCAGTCACGACTGTCTGAGCAGTGACTCACAACAGATAGGTCCACATAATGAATCCTGTGCATTGACGTGGGTTCAGTCTCCAACTGAAACTATTCAACAGTAAATGAATTTTCCATTGACATTTCCGAGTCAACAGTACCTCCCCCACCTTTGTCTGACTCACCCACTATCAGCTGTGAAGGAGGACATGAGTTCATAGATGTGAATATTGACTTCAGTGTTTGCTTTATGACGTAAGCTGGCTGTGGTTTCCATTACCAGCTCAGCTCCTGGCACACAAAATGAAAACAAGAAATCCAGTGGACAACAACAGGTTGTGACCACAAACTGGTGCTTAACAGGCTTCTATTATTTACATCGCAGCAAAGCTGCTTTGAAACATACACTGAACTCCAGATAATCTCTGGACATTCTCTGCAGGGGCTGTATGTGAGAACGCAAATGTCCAACTGAGAGGCTCCACAGCCAGCCCCTTAGTAAGAGCTCTGGATAATATCCAGTGAGCTCATGTGATATCTAAGCAGGAGATCCTCTGGAGGACTCACAGCAAGGTGTTTGGTTGACATTAACAACACGCGGCATAAGCAACTTAAAAAAAATAACTGAATACAAATGTTTCAGGATGAGAAAGCTGAGCCAAACACTCAGAAGACCCCGGCGATGATGTCAAGAGAGTTTTCGGTGATCAGAGCTGATGCCAGTGAATAAATGAAAGTCAACCTCTGGATAAACTCTGGATCCAATTGTGGAGCCATTGGGCTTTTCTTGAGCTCTTGTCTAAAAACGTCTCAAATGATTCCTGGTGCTGATTGGTGACATTTCACCTCCTGTTCTTTGTTCACTTTAGGTCTGATGCCCATTGTGCCAGAGGAAAGCAGCGTAATCATGTATCTGGCGGGGAGGCTGGAACAGAGACGGTCTGGCTGCAGAGTTGACTCATGATTTCATTTGATGAGCAGGTCAGCAGGTCAAGAGCGGAGCAGACATGTACATGAACCACGGAGACAAACACACGGAGGACTCACACGCTCACAGAGAGAGCAGACGTTTGACTGGCAGACGTCATGGAAAACAGAATAAAGGCACATGAGGAAGTTACACCGAGGAGTGCCAAGAGAAACACCAACTCAAACAGTTTTATCACTCAGTCATGTCATAAAAGCATCTAAATGAAATTGGGCTGTGTCGTTATATTAGCCATGACATGACTTCTTTATTGTTTTAACATGCAGGATTTGGCCACAGAGCAACCGCACCAAATAAAATTCTACAGAGGAAACGCTTCACGGCCGGGGGAATAATGGTAGTGCAGGAGGCAGAATGCATGAAAACCTTACAGGAGGTGAGGGAGAAAAGACAAACAGATGCCCACCCTTCATGAAAATCTTCATTCTCAGACTACTTTGAGCAGAGTTTAGGGCACAATGCCAGAAAATTCAAAAAGGAGAGGAAAATGAAATAAGAACAGTTCATCCTCCTGAAGGTCACTGGTACACTGATACTTTTCCACCAACATAAGTTTGAACCATTTGGAGCATTTCGATCAAAAGTGAATTCTTGCAGATCTGTTTTTTGTCTGCGAGCTAAAACGATGGCCAGATCCACCAATTCGATGACCTGGGTTTGTATTGGTCATGATCTGATATTCAGCGATGGCTGACGTGTCTGTTTCAGCTGTTGATTCAGTATCTTGTGAATATTTCTTTGTGTCTCACAGATGTACTTCTTTGCACTTAATGCCATAAACAAGGGGCATCCTGTTTTTTCCAGCAGAGCTATTAAGTCATTTTTACATTAATCTTTCACTTACATTCAAATTTTCACACTCTGACAAAAAATACAGGGCATGGTTACTTGAGGCTACTCTGAAGCTGCTTTCAGACATGCCCTGAACTCCAGAGATCCTCCTTCGGAAATGTTTGTGTGAATGCAAATGTCCAAGTGAGATGCAACAGAGTTTCTGCTGCCCTTCGCCGCCGGGCCCACAGACACAGCGGATGAGCTCACGTGAGGACACAGCAAGAAATACTCTGCAGGTTTCAACGACCCCTCACCTGAATCCTCCAGGGGATTTGTTTTTGTTTTGAACACGACTCAGCGAGAACCTCCCGCTGCGTTGTGTATGTGTGAAAGGAAACATCTGGAGAAGGTCCAGACCCGATTCCAGTGCCTCCTCCTGTGTGAAAGGAGTGGGTTTCTCAGACTTTTGTTTACTGATGTCTCCCCAATTGACTGCTGAAGGTCACTGTGGAGACAGGCGCTCTGATTCAGAGGAACTGACACATAAACCCTATGTTTCTGATTAATATGAAAAGTGTTAGAAAATTAGTTGAGCTGCATTTTATGTATGAGAGGTGCTGTCGGATATTATTGTTATTTATTATTATATAATTATATAATTATATAATTATATAATTATATAATTATATTATTATATTATTATATTATTATATTATTATTGTTAATAAATTTGTATTTGCACTGGATTAAAAAAATACATACAACCAATAAACAACATGACAACTTCTGTGTTTCTGTGTGTGTGTGTGTGCACTGTAAAGTAGACTTGACTGAAAGCTTGCCTGAGAGGAACCTTGAAGCAAGCCACATAGAGGAGGCTGATAATGGAGCGGCCTCCCTCCCGGCTCCTCTGGCAGCCCTCTCTCCTGCCGAGGCTGCTGGTGAGACAGCTAGAAGCCAAAGCTATTTTACGCAGGCTGATGAGACTCCAGCCCGGAGATAACAGTAGGAAGCAATGTATGAGGAGATGGAGGAAGAGGAGAAAAAGGAGGAGGTGAACCACCTCCCCTCAACCCTCAGGACAAAGCTGCATCCTGCTGAATCTGTCCAAGGTGACAGCGAGAGAAGTGGTGGTGTGTAGTGGGCCTTGGGCCGAGGGAGGGAGCTGGAGGAGGAGAGTGAGGGACGGAGAGGAGTGAAAGTAGATTTTCTCACTTATAGGCTTGTGTTTATTGTGTGCGAGCGTGATCATGTGGAGTAAATGTTAAGAGTGGCCTGCAGCCATGCTGACAGTGCGCTGTAGGGGGCGATTAGTGCTGTGCCATCCATCTCACAGACTGACTTCAGCAGCAGTCAGCAGCAGCAGCAGTGGAGGTGCTGGAGGGAGAGAAGGGGCCTGTTTGGAAGACATGATGGAAAGGGTGGGGGGTGGTGGATTACTAGCCAACACTGATTAGCTGGCAACTTAACGACACGCTGTGTTTTCCATCTCATCATCAGCACATGACCTGGGGCTGATTGGTGGAAATGAAATGGTGTTTTTGATTATTTGCACACATAGAGAGAGAGAGAGAGAGAGAGAGAGAGAGACAGAGAGAGAGAGAGAGAGAGAGAGAGAGAGAGAGAGAGAGAAAGTGGAGTAGAGCTGGGACATGAATATTCACTTGAGGCAATTACAAGATGTCCTACTTGGAGAAAATACGTGAAGTGACACTGCACTGCTGTCGGTGCCTTTATCTAGCTTATCTATCTCTATATTCAGCCTCTCAAATGAAGGGGATATTACTTACACATGTTTTTTGTACTAATGTATTTATGATGATGTAAAGCTCCATTAAGGTGAGAAATCTGATATTTTCTATGAGTGTGTATTCCTCATGATAGGACATATCAGATTATATTTAAATTTGAGATATTGTATTCTCCTGAGTTATCTTGGTTGTTGTTGTCAAGTGTGTTGCAAGCCATACAGGCTGGATACAATGTGGTGGGGGACATGTAAATCAATCAATCATTCACTCCACAACATAATATTTCTTTGATTTTTGTTAAAGAATTATATAAACACAAATACTGTAATATATCTAGAAACTGGATAAACTGAGCAGGAATGCACTGTGCTGCGCAATCTCAATCCACGTCTCTATTATTCATCATGCTATTTTTCATGAATATGAGTCAGTGCTTTCAAAATGGTTGTTTTTATAATATGAGCATTCCGCTGTACATCTTATTTAGCCATAGCTTCTCCCGCAGAGATGAATGTGTCTGTGGCGTGGTGGTGACTGAGTGTCGTGCTTAGGAGGATGAATGGCAGAGGCAGCTCTGCGTTTTCTGGCTCATTGCTTCGAAATGACTCTCCCAGTGTCATTGTCAACGAGTGCTGGCAGGGGGAGGATCTTTATCTTTTCTCTTCTTCTGCTCTTTTCCTCTCCCTTTTTGTCATTTCTCCCTCGCCTCACCCTCTACCAGGCTCTCTGTCCGTGATCTGTTCTCTGAAGAAGGGAGCCCTCACGTCACTGCCTCCCTGGAGCTGCTGCTAGAGTGGGGGATGGGTGAGAGGGGGAAAAGGGAGGAAGGGAGGGAGGTAGGAAGGAAAGGAAGGAAGGAGGAGGGAAGGGAGGGTGAACAGATCAGTACAGTCTGCCAGGCTCGCTGGGAGGCGGTGGAATTCTGCAGGTTGCCACGGTGAGCCAGTCGATAGCACATTGAGCCACTTAGCTGCCGCACGCACAAGAGCCTATTCTCCGCTTTTCACCTGCTAGACTGTAAGGGAAGACAGTCGTGTGTGTGTGTATGTGTGTGTGTGTGTGTGTGTGTGTGTTTATTAGGCCCTGACTCCCTTAGTTACTGTTGCTACGCCCATCTTCCTCTTCAACAGCACGTATGCAGCTCACAATGACAACAGTGAAAGATTTTTCACTTAAATTTCAAAGTAACATTGGAAACAATGGCTCCTTGATTTCAGGCACATGGAAACTCATCGTACTCAGCAACTGTTGATTTAACTGACAGAAATTACTGTTGCTGGTAGAGTTATCCTATCAACTGCTGTGGCAGTCCATGCAATTATCATTTTTTGGATGAATTTGAAAAAAAAAACTGGAGAAGCCATACAACGATGTCATGGTTGCTTTGTTGTTAGTTTAATTTATTTCAACACAAACTAACAAATTTGTTTCAGCAAATGGTCGTGGCCGAATCTTCCAGAATAATGGACAATTGCTCTAAACTCTGATATTCATCCCAGGTGAATTTACCTGTCCCAAAGGAAAATTTTTATATTGTACCTTTGTCTGCAGTATAAAACACATCCATGCCATCATGGGCTGACACATCAATCTGCCATGATGTGTTACTGTCCAGTTATACTCCAGGGTCACTGCTTGTGACCCTTTAGCTCCCATACTATTGAAATCTCCGTCTAATGAATTTCAAACCTATGAAGTCTATAGCTTCTTTGAAATCCTTCTTCTTCCTGCTTTTATTTATACAGACTATTCCTATTAATTTATTCAAATACATTTTATGTATGTTATTCTTTATATACATTCTATGCTTTTATTTCTTTATGCAAAGCACTATGTGACAGTGCTAGGAAAAGTATATTATCAATGTTATTATCATTGTTATTGATGTAATTACCTCAGAATATAGGTACTAGGTAAGTGTGATTTTATAAGCTAGTTAGCTAAACATGCTAACTTGAGTTGCTTACATTAAGATTTAGATTAAGATTAAGATTAAGATGCATTTATTATTCCCAAACACATGCACAGACATGCAAAGGCACACTCATGCAGGTAGGGAAATTTAACCTCTGCTTTTTACCCATCTGGTGCAGGACACACAGAGCAGTGAGCGACCATGTACAGCGCCCGGGGGGGGAGATGTTGGGGGAGTAAGGTGCCTTGCTCAGGGGCACTAGACAGGGTGGGGAGACTCTTGGATTTTTGGACAGATCAATCCAGGTTCGACTTTTGTTGTCTCTCCGTGGAGTCGAACCAGAGACAAACCAGAGACCTTCTCTGCCCATAGTCCAAGTTTCTGCCACTGTTCAGTTGATTTTTTAAACTTTGCAACCTGTGACAATGGAAAGGATAGAAGATACCAAACTATTTGTATGCTAAATGCTGCAGGCCCATGTACACCGCTTGTGTTGATGACTCCTACGCTTGACTAACCTGCTATGCCTAGTTACTGACACTAAACAGAAATGGACAGTTGGCTCTTGGGGGAAGAATTAATGAACAGTAAATTGCATAGCACCCATAAACAAACCAACATCCGCCCACCAGCAGCAGCAGCAGCAGCAGACAGGAACCAGAGCATAGGGCCACAGTAAATTGGATTAATGTGCAAAGGAAACTTCACATCTACACGTTGTGCTATAAGAACAACCCACCTCTGCTTTTACTGCATTTTTCTCTCCATCTTAGTCTGTCTGTGTGTGTGTGTGTGTGTGTGTGTGTGTGTGTGTGTGTGTGTGTGTGTGTGTGTGTGCGTGCGTGTGTGGGTGTGAGAGAGCCTGTGTGTGCCTGCATTGTGTATGTATGAATGTCCTTGTCTTTACTCTGTTATGGAGAGCAGTAAGTGTGTGATCATAATATGCATGCAATAGTGTTTGTGGCCGTTCTTGAGAAATAGATGGCGTTGGAGAGAGAGAGAGAGAGAGAGAGAGAGAAAGAGAGAGAGAGAGAGAGAGAGAGAGAGAGAGAGAGAGAGAGAGAGCTGCTAACTCGTCCACTGTCATGCAAATTACGAGCTCTGGTCCTGTGTTGGAGGAACAAGGCCATTGATTGGAGTACCTTGCACCACTCGATATCCTGTGGGGGAGCAAATTTGTCTATTGTGATTGTATTTTAATTATTATTTTTTTGGAGGGTGCTACATGGTGTGGGGAACTGAAAAGAAAGCGAAGGAGGAGAAGAAGGAAAGAAACGACACAAAGAAACTGAAAAGGGGAGTGAAAATGGCTGCCACTGAGAGGGCTCTGGAGAGACCTCCGTGTAAAGGGTTTTCATCAGACCAGTTTAAGGAGCATTGTTAAAATATAAAAGCAATTGAACCATATCTCTTGTGTGCAAAAAAAAATAGTTATTTTACTCTCCTCAAATAAAAGGGTATTCTCATAAATTACAGTATATATTTTTTAGATGTAACGTTCTATTTAATATACAAATGCATTGGAACTATCAATGTTTTTAAAGGGCGTAAAGAGCATATAGACATTTGGTCTTGATCTTAGAAGGACACAACTACTATATTTAAATTGCTTTTTTATAAAATCATTCAAACCTCTTGCTATACTTTGAAAGTGTTTGATAATACCCCCAATTACACAAAAATATTCAAAACAGTTTGAATGATGTGTTGTATCAAATACCTGTTTCAATGCCTGGGTTATTAGAGCTACAGCATTTAAAGTGTGTTTAGAATGAAGGAGATGCAAAGACTGAATGAGAAGTGATAAAAGAAGTACTTAGAATGGATACTTTGCAGTGGAAATAAAAGACAGAGCGCCGTGGTATGAGTTCCCTCTCGGTGCCCTTTCAGCGCCAGCGCCTCTCTGCTGCTCGTATTAATCACTGTTCTTCACAGCTCGGCCCTGTGCTCCTCTCTCCTCACCCACTGTATTCAACTTGACCTTTTCCTTCTCTTGGCCACTTCCACTCAGAACCCATGGAGCCTTTTGATATGTGGGAACATTTTCTCTGACCAGACATCTCGCACCCTTGGTTACACTCTGGAGGAGAGGAATGGGGGGAGAGGGGTGGTTGAGACATGAAGGAGGAGGAGAGTTGAAAAGAAGGAGTGAGATTGGAAACAAGAGAAGAGAGGAAAGAGTGAAAAAATAGAAGTCGGAAGTGTTTTAAACCTTTGAATATGTCAAGAATGTCAAAAAGAATCAGGTTCCTCAACTGCCTACCCCCTTTTCTTCTAAAAAACAATGAATGTTTCTCTTTCAGTCTGCTCACACTCTAAGTCCGAAAAACAGGAAGACATGGATACAAAAGAGAGGTATAACCAGAGAGAGCTCACCAGAGAGAAAACAGAGCATTAGAGCACTAATACACATTAGTGAGAGAGACAGTGAGAAAAATTTGATTTGATTCAGGGGAAGATTTTTAAATTACACTTGAATTTCACTCTGTGAAAAAAGAGCTGCGGGTAGATAAGAGAGGTGGAGAGAAAAAGACTGTGTTGAAGCGTTAATTCCAAATTAGCAAGAGTGGACCTGAGAGATATAAAATTTAATTCAGAGGCTACAGTAGAGGAAAAATTCGAATTACCCCTCAGATCTGTGGAAAGAATTGGGTATGGGCGGATAGAAAAAATAAAATGAAAAAGGGGGGGGGGGGGGGGGGCTGTAAGGATGTGAAGGGAATTTGAAAAAAGAGACGGAGAAAAGCTGACCTGCTTTGGCAGCGACTCTGTTGAGTGTGCCGTCCTCTCCACCCAGCCCTCTGCTCACCTCTCCAGCCCTCCTCCCTGTCCCCTCAGTGTGTCTAAGACCCTATAAATAACTCACAGTCCCATCACCACACAAAAGACAACAAGACGCTCTCCTGCTGCTGTTTTTATTTCAACGCTCTCTACCCTGTGCCGCTGTATGGAGTCTGAAAAACATCATTAAAAACCAATAGCACGCCATTCTCCACCCCCTGCATTGTTGTGTGTTAATCATGTTAAACAACACAGTGTTTGGTTACAACACGTTCCCCATAGGCCTAAAACAGGTGGCCGTTAATGGGGGTCAGGCTCAATTGGGGTTCAGAAGCTCGTTAAGTGTGAGTTTAGAGTGTGTTTTGTTGAGGAACATAAAATTGGCAGGAGCACGGAGAAAATGTCAGCAGTAAACATCCAATAAGAGAGAAAACAGCGGAAAAAAATAAAATAAATAAATATGGACATGCACAAGCAACACACACACACACACACACACACACACACACACACAACTGATTGCTGTTGATGTAAAGAGCAAAGTGAGGAAGCAGAGAGTTGGTGGGAGGCCAGAGAGGGAGGGCTGTCCACAAATTCATAACCTTGTGCAAATCCACACAGCCATAGAGAGAGAGAGAGAGAGAGACAAAAGGCCAATCTGGCAGTTAAGCACACGCACAAACACACATCCACGCACACACAAACACGGTTTTTCTTTTAATTTTAATTTTCTTTTTGATGTGTTGCATTCCACAGCACATACCGCTAACCATAACCATCATAACTAAAAAACTAAAGTTGTGAGGGCCGACCAAAGTGAACGACCCACAAAACACACACACACACACACACACAAATGGGGGAGTGCGGGTGGCATGGGACCAGGAGGTCTTGGCTGTGTCTGCTCCACGTGTCTGAGCTGTCCTTGGGTTTCCAGCCCTCTCAAGAGAGCTTGCTGATTTATGAGTCGGATCACTGTTAGTGTGTGTGTGCGTGTATGTGGGTGCGTGTATGTGTGTGTGCGTGGGTGTGTGTGTGTGTTGCATTTCAGGCTGTTTGAGAGTGACTGAGATGAATATATTATGCAAAAGTGGAGAGTACATATTATGTACATTACTTTATTTAAAGGGGAAAGTGGTGATGATTTCCATTTTTGACTTTTACAGCAATAAGACTGTTAATGAATGAGTCTAAGGGTGGTCTGTAAAAGCAGCCTATGATAACCTTATCCCAACAAAACTGCTTAAAGAAAAGACAGAGTCAATCCTGCACTGCTGATCATTACAAATAAAAATCCTGGAGTAGGTTGTACTAGACCAACTGTTTCCAGCTCTTAGAAACAACAATAGTTTCGAGAAATGTCTAACCCAGTCAGCACTGCAGATTCTGATGCATGTTTCTAATATATATTGCTTGTGAATATGAGCATATGAGCATTTAATATTGCAGTGTTTCCAATAAGTTACATAATCAGTGGCGACCCGTCATTTTCTAATTTATACCACAATAGTTTCACAAATTTTGACACATTTTCTCTGTTGTTGCCTTGTTGCTGCTGTTGTCCAGTTGTTATTCTCACTCTGAAGCCCTCATGGTCAAGAAGTCATGGAAGTGCTGAGAAAAACCAGAAATCTGAACATCTCCCAGTTCATTACAACTGGACAACTCCATCTATTGATGACGACTGCGTGAAGCTCTGGAAAAGATGCCAAGTGGACCTTCAAGTAGGGTTGCAAAATTCCGGGAATATTCAAAGTTGGAAACTTTCCATTGGAAAATACGGGAATTTACGGGAATATACGGGAATATACGGGAATTAACGGGTAATTTTGTGGGTAATTTATACTAACTGTATTTAGATTAGATTAGATTAGATTAGATTCAACTTTATTGTCATTGCACAGTACAAGTACTTATACAACGAAATGCAGTTTAGCGTCTAACCAGAAGTGCTAAAGAGTTAAAGTGTATTGTGCGTATATGAAATGTAAATAAATAAGATATGTACAGTAGCAAATATATATGGAATAATACAGTATTGACAGATATTGTATGATATAAGAACTATGAGCAGTAATATTACCTTGTCATATACAGACATAAATATAACATTTGTTTTGTAATAGGCTGATCTGAGCCCCGAGGAAACTTTGGGCACTTGACTATATGCTTCTGGATCTGTGTCATTCTTAACATAGGTCTTGCAAATGTACACAGCCTTTTCTTCTACATTTGCTGGGGTGAACTGTCTCCACACATGAAATAGTGTACGTGGAATTGTTCTGTAGAATAAGCTGCGAAAAAAGCTTGTAAAAAAACACTAATGCAATGCTAGAGAAATAAATAGTTGGCCAAACAATTGGAATCATCTTTAAAAATATTTTACGATTGATGGATAAATGAATAGAAAGAGGCTAGATGGACAGATGAACAATCCTCAATCAGCATGTTAATATATTTTCCCCAGTAATATCATCGAAACTTACCTGACTAGTCCTCCACCCTACAGCAGGCCTCAATAGCCCTTCAGTAGTGTGCAGGATGCTGGAAATGATCTGTGCATGTGATGGAGAAATTGCACAGTGGAGGGTTGAAATTCAATGTGCAGCGTGTGCTGCATTCCATACATCTTTAGAATAGAGTTTTGAATGAAGTTTTTATTGCTCAGCGTTTAATTTGCTTATATATTTTTCCCGAGCTGAATATTCCCATGGAAAGTTACCGGAAAGTTTCCGAAAATGTTCCGCCCCTTTGCAACCTTACCTTCAAGTGACATTAACTTTATAAGAGTGTACTTTCAATCATAACAGGGGTCTTATTCTTGCAGATTGGGCCCTCACTTCTATCAGTTATTATAAATTGCACACAACTGTCAAATTTGTAACATATGGCTATTCACGTTCAGAGAATAGTCCTGACCTTTATTACCTCTGACAAGGAGGTAATGTTTTCATCTGCATTTGTTGTTTGTTAGTTATCAGGATTTCGCAAAAATCAGAGGACAGATCTCCACAAAACTTGGTGGAAGGATGTGGGTCAGCAAGGAACCCATTATATTTTTCTCAGATCCAAAAAGTTTGATCTGGGGGTCTTCCTTTAACAATGTAAGATGGGCCTTTTTTTTTTACATTTTCACTGATATCCTAGGCAAAGATTCATGGATCTTAAAAGAAATTGGCATATTTAGAGGAGGGATATCGATAGTTGTGTTGAATTCCATGCAGTTTGAATGAATTTAAGTTGACCTTGGAGTAGGTATCCTCTCAACTCAATGCCCTTCAAGTTTATAAATAACGTTCTTCATTCCAGACATTTTGACCTGTAAGAGTAGAAAAATCCCAGACATAAATAATAAAAATATGTCAGGATTCTTTTCAAATGATTCTGTTTCAGGGTCATGTTCTATTAACAACTGGGAATTAATTTTTCATGTAAAGGATAAAGAGAATTTAAACAGCAAATTAGTCTCTACCCTGCGTTACAGAAAAACTAATTCTGACAAACCTCCTACTTTCATCGAGCCTTTTTGTGAATTTATTAGTGCAGTGAATTTATCCCAAATGACCTGCAGACCCAGCGGGTTAGGAGGGAGTAGACTGTTCATTACATGCTTTTTAATTTGTGTGCCATGGTTTTCTCTTTGATATTTCTCGTGTGCAGCATGTGTCAATGGAAATCTTTTTCTAATTTGCATATAGTATCCTTAAAATGGCTTTTTTAATGCTTTGCATACATAATCATTAAAATGTGCAACACTTTGCATAAGAGTGTAATGTGTGGTGTGTGCATATAAATTTGATGTGTCTTTGGAAGAGTGTGATATCATTACATGTGTGTGTATGTGTGCGTGTGTTTGTGTGTGCGTGTTTTTGTGTGTGTTTGTGTGTGTGTGTGTGTTTCTGCTTGTAAAGGCTGAACCATATGTTTGTTGGTATTTTTCATCTGT
Organism: Platichthys flesus; assembly: GCF_949316205.1. NCBI lineage: Eukaryota > Metazoa > Chordata > Actinopteri > Pleuronectiformes > Pleuronectidae > Platichthys > Platichthys flesus. The sequence goes on from NC_084949.1 coordinate 4,859,148, forward strand.
ATTCAGTACCCTCTCTCTCCCCTCTCTCTCTCACACACACACACACACACACACACACACACACAGTGGCTTACAAAGGGAGAAATGGTGGGAGACGGGAGAGGGAGAGGAGCAGTGAAGCATGAATTATGGATTTTAAAGGATTTCCCATTGCTGCAGCAGTGTTGAAGTGAGAGAGAGGGAGGGATAGAGAGGTTAAACCAGAAAATGAGTGAAAGAGAGCAAGTTAAGAAAGAGAGAGACAGAAACAGTGCATACTGGAAAGAAATTAAATCTCTGTGCAAGGTGAACCGAGAGAAAAACCCTCGAATGGAAAACAGTGGTCCTGTATATTTGCTTTTGGGAGCTTCGGGGCCAGGTGAGAAGGAGCAGGGAGTTAAAGGGGAGACACGTGTGACCAGCTCAACCCTCTTTTTCCACCACTTGGACTTTCTCTTGTGCTGCTTCTGTCTGTCTTCATCCCCCAGGCTGCCGTGTGAAACGAAGCAGAGTCAGGTGGTGAATGCTTAACCATGTGTGGCAACAGATCAAACAACAAAATTCTGGTGAAAGCGCTTTAACATAAGCAGTAAAACTCTGGCTAGCTGATAACCTCTCTCTCTCTCTCACACACACACACACACACACACGCGCGCACACACACACACACACACACACACACACACACACACCCCAAAGCTGTTACCGTTTACTGATAAGATTTAGCGCCAATCTAAACACATTCCGTTCTTCGCCGTTGTTCTCATCCCCTTCACTTTTCTTTATGATATTATTCTTTTCTTCAACTGCATCGTCCAAAGACACACACACGCCCAAGCAGACACACAAACACATGACTCTCTTTAGGGTCATACTCAAGGCCTGGCAATATATCAGGGTGTCACTGCTACTCGATCCCAGCAGGTTATTCTCTAGACATACAAACACACATACACAGACTCACAGACACAGACACACACCCAAACACACACACACACACACACACACAGACACACATACAGAACCTTTATGTCCTTAACAGCTGTTAAGGCTGAAGGCCACAGCTCATGGATTCAGTTAAACTGGAAAATTACATCTGAAGATTCAATATTAATCTATTATTGATTGTATATGAAATATTTGGTTGTTTTTTGAAGAGTCCCCAGAATAAAGTCATAGTGAAACTATTCACTGGGACAGAATGGTTGGCAATTCTATTAATCAAGAGTGAGACTGACTTTCAACTCTTGTGTCAAACCAACAAGTTCCAGATCCACTCTGTGTTTAAACTACAACAAGACACTCTCATTAGTTCCAGAGCTAAATGTCTGCTTAAATATTTTTTTATTATTTTGAAACCATTGGCAGGACTGTGTATCCTCAACTATCATCTGAATAATAGTGCACATGCATGTGAGAGAATTTTTGACCATCCTGACACTTAACATCAGCTCATTCTACAGATACTCCCTTCTCTCCAAGCAGTACCCAAGGTCAGGTTATAGATAAAGAGCCATCTAGTACATTGTAGTATCTGGAGTTATTGAATGAAAATTTTTATCTGGGCCATGTTGTTGTTTTCTTTAGAAAGCCAAGTTTTCAGGATGATGAGAGGAATGTTGAAAGCTGAGGAGATGAAATAAAGACAAGATGGATCAAAGGAATCAAAGGGAAATATTGAAATACTTTCTTTGATCATTTCTATAATCATTTCTTTGATCATTTCAGGAAACAAATTTCACGCACATGTGTTTTTATTGGTGACAATGAATGCAGATATTTAGGGTGGAGATAACACAGTGTCTCTTTGGGTTTGGGAGGCAGAAGCCATCTCTACATTGAAGGTTCAACTTAAAAAATAACCATTAGTCAAAGGTTGGAAATTCTCCGGCCCACCGAACTACCAGTTGCCCCATAAAACACCAAATAAGTTTATGGTTATGATTTTTTTCACTCTTCATTAATTAATCTAAAATGCCAGTTCAAATTTACAAAGAAAAAGTTCAAAGGCCAGATCAAAGAGATGAAAACAAAGTAGTTCACGTTCGTTTGGTCCTTTGTTTATGAGGATGATTTAGGTGACAAACTATACAATCATATATTTATGATTTTAGATCGAAAAACAGAGCAAGCTCATTCGCCTCTTCTCAGTGGGCTCACCCCTCACTCCCCTGCAGGCCAATACCCCTACGGAGAATGGCCACATTGCGGCGTTGAATGATGCTTACATACTGATCCATAACGTCAGGATCTGAGTTTATGTGGTTTTGGTGAGTTACAAGTGCTCATGACTCCCATCATATCTATGTAATCATATTTAGGGAGGGATTAAATCGGAGCGTAGACGCCAAACACCAACCTGTTCTACTGTTTCAATAAACGTTTGAACGTGAGTTGTCTGACTAAAATATATTTTATATCTGGAAATGAAGTGAATGAGCCACTGAATTTCTTTCATGCAGAAACCAGGGGCCTATTGATGTGTCAGGCAAACAACAGCACTATAAGCCCCAAAAGATTCATGTAATGCACATCAAAGAAAAGTATTTGTGTTGTTTTTACAGAAGCACAAACAAGAAAAATTAAGATTTAACTTATGAAGCTTTTGCAGTCACTCTATTCATAAAGAAAATACAGACATATGGGAGGGGCCCACATAAATTACATGTGTGCAAAACAGTGCAGCATAAATTGAAGGATACCACAATCAAGAAGAAACTACTCAATGGATTATAAATAACAACAAATACAGCATATATATATATCCTGTAAAAGAGCATGTGTTGTTTTTCGTGTTTGTGTCCAGTGTTGTAGAAGTGTAGGGCTTGAACAGAGCTTGTTGTTTATATGTGAATGCAGCCGGCAGAACGATCAGTGGAGCGTACAGACAGTGAGCACAGGTCTGGATCAAAATGACTTCAGGCTATGTTAAACCACACTGAGCAGAGTCATCCACTGCAGCCTTCACACTGGATGAGTCCCCAGCTCCACTGATGCTCTCAAGAGAAGAGCGTGTGGTTTGTGACTGTGTCTGTGTGCGTGTGCAGCGGAGAATAATAATCTTAGCCCCTCAGATACACTTCAAACTTAGCCAGACGTGACATCTCTAAACCACAGAGAAAAGCATGCACATGTGTGTGAGTGGCACTCAACGTCGCTCTGTCGGAGTCGCTGGGAGAAACAGACTGTACTCACAGCTGGGGAGAACACTGGACAGGTGTGTGTGTGTGTGTGTGTGTGTGTGTGTGTGTGAGTGTGTGTGTGTTGGTGCGTGTGTGTGAGTGTGTGTGTGTTGGTGCGTGTGTAGAGGAACGCCTATGTGCGTTTCTCACATCTACCCCCCCACCTTCCTCTTTGTTTTGTTTACTTCTCTCTGTGGAACAGCATACCATCCAAACTGCTGGAGCCACATGACTCTGCTGCTTGGAATCCACAGCGGGTCAACATTGACTGAACCTCGCGCAGCAGCGGATTCTTATCTCAACGAATCGGCTTCAGCAAGAGTTTTTATCACTTATCCAGACCACACCTAATGCTGATGCTGTGAGCTGATCTGCTTACATCACTTATCAGAGGTATAAAGGTGAACAGCAACACAGCTGATGGCTCAGCAGTGTCTCTGCAGTCCACACGGAATCAATCTGCATTCATGCTTTGTAAAAATAAATAAAATAAACATCTTATTGAGAGTTATTTTCCAACAGTGGCATTTATATATTTATATGATTATTCAGATGAAAAATTATACTTTCATTCTTTGGATATTTCTCAAATGTTATTACTGCCTTTATTATTTTTAGACAACTGACATCACATGTGGAACATGATTTCCCATGCGGTAACTTCATATATGAACACATTTTTTACCGGAAATATATGGAACCTTATTAATTTTGCCATGCAGGTATGTTTTCCACTACAGTCTAAACAGTTGGTTTATATAAATGTTAACAAGTTTACGCAAAAACTACTGGATGGACTTCCACAAAACTTGGAAAAATTATGTCGAGGACGAACCCATTACATTATGTTGCAGATTTAGATCAGCCGGTAAAAACATTATGCCATTTTTTTGGGGAGCTTGATGAAAAAATTAAGGAACATTGAGGGGACTGATTTGTGCAAGTGTGTACAATGTGATGCAGCCTGATTAAATGCATGGGGACTAATGGGCCATGGCACATATGTGCTCTCCTGAGTGCTATTCTGGTTTTATTACTCCAACGATAGAAAATGGACTCTGAAGGCTGACAAGAGTAAAAATACATTAACTAATATTCCATATTTAAAATGTCCACAAACCACAAGTATGAATATATCACAATTGTGTAACAAAGCTGGATGATAATGCTCACGATAAATATGATGATGATGATGATGATGATGATGATGATGATGATGATGATGATGATGATGATGATGATGATGATGATGATGATGATGATGACGCTTACTCCCCCAGACTTACAGAATGGAAAATTATACATCTCATTCAATAAGCTTTCCATCCATTATCTATACCACTTATCCTTTGAGGGTTGTGGGGGTGCTAAAGCCAATCCCAGCTGACATTGGGCAAGAGGCTGGGTTCACCCTGAACAGCTTACAGTGTTTAGAGACAAACAACCATTCATGCACACAGTCACTCAGGGTTAATTTAGAGTGTCCAATGGCCCTAACCCAACCTGCGTGTGTTTGGACTGTGGGAGGAGGCCGAAGTATCTGGAGAAAACTCATACACACACAGGGGAGGGGGGGGGGGGGGGGGGACATACTAACTCCACAGAGAAAGAACCAGCATTTGACCTGAATTGCTGTGAGGCAATAGTGCTGACCACCGAGCTGTCCTCGATTAGATATTAGGAGCAATATTCAGCGAACTGAAAATCCTGTCTGACCTGAAGCATGGTTAAAGGTGCTGTGAGCGACTCGATGGATCATTATAACACACTTGGAGGTGCTGTGGCCATTTATGTAAGGGCATCTTTTACATCCATTTAATCAAGTCACAGTTGAAACATTTTTAAAACCTTGGCTCTGAAAAGGTTTCACAGGAATTTCAGTGAAAGTGAATGTTCGGCGTATAATGAAAGGACCTGCTACATCCTGAGCTCACTGATGTTTTATTTTCATATACAAATTCAGAGATGATCCTTTCAGTTGAACTGTGTTTATCTAAAAGAAGTCTGTTGAACATTTTTTATCTCTCACAGCTATTAAGTGATCCTACAAGGGCAAACAAGACTGACTGACATTTGTGTAACAGAAATGACCAAATAACTGTGTGTAGGAGTTCGGCTTTAGTGATCTGATAAAAAATATGAGAACACAATGTCATCACATGGTGCTTAGTAAGAATTTAAACGATTTTGTTGAACACGCCTTTCTGTCTGGTCCATGTCAAAGTTACATTTATGGCACTTCACACTAAAACCCCTAATGTTAACTGAACTCTTTACAAAATGCATAATTGTTACTGGGTAGTGAAAAATCGTGAACAGGACAGAAAAGCAATTCTTCTCAGCTGACATCTCTTCCTGTCTGAGAGTTAAAACGTGGGCAGTTGCCATAATTTCTGACGAGCCTGGTCACTGATTTACTTTCACGACTTAGAAACAGATGCACAGGAATGTAATTTTGTTTTATTTTACTCCCCATCCATCAAAAAATCCATAAGAATTCTGGAAGTCTCTACTTCACTTTCCTCGCTTCTGGTGAAGGATCTTTAAGATAGATCATAAACACTATTCGTGTTGCTTTTGAGAAACCTTTTCTAGCTCCAGACAAACTCCTGAAATGTATATACTAGTTCCCTCTCTTAATGTAGCCAATTCCTTGCTAGTAGCAGATAACAAAAAATCTGCTAGTTGATAAACTGGTGCAGTACCCACATTATGGAAGGCTGCAAAGATTGACTCAAATATTAATGTCAGCTTATTCTACTTTTAGAAGGCTCCAGTCTGGTTGTGGCGGAAAGCACAACATGGTCACTGCTGCCACTATTGATTTTAAATGAAATTATTTCACCTCTGTAAAATAAGAAACACTTCAAAGCTCTCTGAACTTTGAAAAGCATTCAATACATATGGCTCTGCGTAACTCTTTCCAAAACCCTCAAAATATAGTTTCTGATTAAGTTGTATACGACTGGTTGCCTCTCCTGGAACCGTCACCTTATCGTGGTGGAGAGGTTTGCGTGTCCCTATGAACCTGAGGGCTGTGTTGTCTGGAGCCTTGTGCTCCTGGTAGGGCAGAGTGGTCTCAGGTGAGGGGCCAGACTAAGAATGGTTCAAAAAACCTCAATGAATAACGGAAAAAGAGGAGATGTGACCTGGCCCGGAGGAAGCCCGGGGCCCCCGTCTGGAGCTAGGCCCAGACGGAGGGCCCGATGGCCACGGAGCCCGGTCGGGCATAGCCCGAACAAACTACGTGGCACCCCCCTTCTCTTCATCCCATGGGCCCACCACCTGTGGGAAGACCCGTTGGGGTCGGGTGGAAGGAACACTTTAGGGAACTCCTGAATCCGAATAACACGCCCTCTATGTTGGAGGCAGAGCTCGAGGTTGATGGTGTTTCGTCGTCAATTTCCCTGGTGGAGGTCACTGAGGTAGTCAAACATCTCCGCAGTGGCAAAGCCCCAGGGATTGATGAGATCCAGCCAGAAATGCTAAAGGCTATGGGTGTTGAGGGGCTGTCATGGTTGACACGCCTATTCAACATCACGTGGGAGTCGGGTACAGTGCCAAAGGAGTGGCAAACCGGGGTGGTGGTTCCCCTGTTCAAAAAGGGGGACCAGAGAGTGTGTACCAATTACCGGGGTATCACACTTCTCAGCCTCCCTGGTAAAGTCTACTCCAAGGTGCTGGAAAGGAGGGTTCGGCCGATCGTCGAACCTCAGATTGAAGAGGAACAATGCGGTTTTCGCCCCGGACGTGGAACTACGGACCAGCTCTTCACTCTCGCAAGGATCCTGGAGGGGGCCTGGGAGTATGCCCATCCGGTCCACTTGTGTTTTGTGGATCTGGAGAAGGCGTGTGACCGGGTCCCCCGGGAGAAACTGTGGGAGGTGCTGCGGGAGTATGGGGTAAGGGGGTCTCTCCTCAGGGCCATCCAATCTCTGTACTCCCAAAGCGAGACCTGTGTTCGGGTCCTCGGCAGCCAGTCAGTTTCGGTCTCAGTGGGTGCTGGTCTCCGCCAGGGCTGCGCCTTGTCACCAATCCTGTTTGTGATATACATGGACAAGATATCGAGGCGTAGTCGTGGTGGGGAGGGGTTGCAGTTCGGTGGTCTGAGGATCTCGTCACTGCTTTTTGCAGATGATGTGGTCCTCATTGGATCATCGGCTTGTGACCTTCAGCACTCACTGGATCGGCTGGCGGCCGAGTGTGAAGCGGCTGGGATGAGGATCAGCACCGCTAAATCTGAGGCCATGACTCTTAGCAGGAAACCGATGGATTGCTTACTCCGGGTAGGAAATGAGTCCTTAGCCCAAGTGAAGGAGTTCAAGTACCTCGGGGTCTTGTTCGCGAGTGAGGGTACTATGGAGCGTGAGATTGGCCGGAGAATCGGAGCAGCGGTGGCGGTATTGCGTTCGCTTTAGAGCACCGTTGTAACGAAAAGAGAGCTGAGCTGCAAGGCAAAGCTCTCGATCTACCGGTCGATCTTCGTTCCTATCCTCACCTATGGTCATGAGGGCTGGGTGATGACCGAAAGGACGAGATCGCGGGTACAAGCGGCCGAGATGAGTTTTCTCAGAAGGGTGGCTGGCGTCTCCCTTAGGGATAGGGTGAGAAGCTCAGTCATCCGTGAGGAACTCGGATTAGAGCCGCTGCTCCTTTACTTAGAAAGGAGTCAGCTGAGGTGGTTCGGGCATCTGGTAAGGATGCCCACTGGGCGCCTCCCTTGGGAGGTTTTTCAGGCACGTCCAGTGGGGAGGAGACCTCGGGGAAGACCCAGGACTAGGTGGAGAGATTATATCTCAACACTGGCCTGGGAACGCCTCGGGATCCCCCCGTCAGAGTTGGTCAATGTGGCCCGGGAAAGGGAAGTCTGGGGCCCCCTGCTTGAGCTGCTCCCCCCGCGACCCGACCCCGGATAAGCGGATGACGATGAAGGATGATGAAGGATACGACTGGTTGCAGAGTTATCTCATGGATAGATAGCAATGTGTAGCAACAGGAAAATGACCTGCTCTGTTTACTCTTATATAAAGGATATTGTTCCTGCATATTCACAAGGCTGGACAGTAAAACAAAATTAATAATTTTCACAATCTTATTTTCATCAATAGCAATAAAAAATATATCAACATATTTCTGATGCATTGTTTAAGCACAGTTAAGTGACATGACAAAAACTTAATCTTCCAAAGTAATGTATTTTGCTGTTTTCAAGTGTGTGTTCTCTGCTCATAAAAAAGTGTTTTTGAAAATTAAAGTTTTCCTGTGAGATTTATTGTGATTATTATAATAATTATAATTATCTACAGCCACTGATGTGAATTTATATTTTAATATAATGTTTGGCCCAAAATGTTCATTTTAATAAGACTGTACTATTAGCTGATTAATTTAACCATCATTGCTTTGCTGATTTCGAAGTTGAAGACGACCAGCATAAGTAAAACACAGACAAAAGACAACTAGGTCATGTTGTTGAAGACTCTGCTCTCAGGTTCTTCACTGGTGATTATTTAAACACTCGTCATTTCATTCTGTATAAAAGGCTTGTTGGTCCTCTCTCTATTTCTCTCTCTCTCCCCCCCTCTCAGAGAAGTGTGATTTGCATGAGTATTTGTTTATTTATAAGGCCCTCATTTGGGAAGCTATTGGCATATAGTACTTCCATGTTAGTTTGCGCCACAGGACCACATTACACTGGAACTAATCACTGCTTTACGCTCCATATCCCTCAAGTTCATACTGAGCTCGTAATGGATTCCACCTGGAATTCACTTTTCCAAAGAACCTTAATAATTCATTAGTTGGTAATTCACTGTAAGCCCATGATGTCAAACCTTTTAACTTGGTTTGTAACTATTTTAAGTGATGTTCTTTATTATTTCACATCTGCTCTATCTTATCATGAATAAAACCAATTATTTGTATATGTGTGGTCCGGCTATTACTCATGTCGTGGGGACCTAAAGCTGTTAAGACAGTCAAATTATGGGGACTTGTCTTCCTTATGGGCAAAAAAAGCAAATACCCTTAACATAAATTATGACACTTTAAGTCAATGTAATGACTTACAAAGTCATGGATACATGAGTCTGTGTACGTGTGTGTGTCGGTGTGACTAATCCTACAAATTATTTTCGGCTTTCTTTCTGCATGTCCCTCAGTTTTCTCCTTTCACCAGCTGGCTAAGGTTCTACCTTTAAGGTTTAAGTTGCCATTGAAAGAAAAACAATTGAATGCAGATGACTTTTGGACTTTGTGTAAACACACAACTGCTCAGTGACACTGAGACTGATGAGACATCGGGTTGAAGGACAGTCTTCCTCCTCACACTGCACAAACAGACGGTGCATGCTTAGTTAGGAATCACACTCAAACACATAAACACACCCTCCATACTGTGGTCAGTGCAGAATCAGATGTGCACTTTCACGCTTGTTTTCTGAAACAACACTGATGTGTGAAGAGTCGTGTGTTTGACTCCACTATGCTCTCCTCCACATCACATTTTGTCCTCATCTCCTTCCATCATTGTTAGGGATGACTCAGAGAAGCACTGAGTCACTGCGTCCTCCAGTTCTTATTCGAAACACACACGCATGCACGCACACACACAGACACACACAGACACACACACACACACCCACACACACACACACACACACACACATACACACACACAAGCACACACACTTTTAAGGCCCTTCTTTCCTCTTTCCCTTTACTGGAAGCAGGATCCTCTTTTTCAGTCAGAGAAATATTTTTGTTTTCCTTCCCTGGTTCCCTTTGCTCCCCCGGACTCTCTGAGGTACTGTGTATGTTTTTGTGCCTGTGAGTGTCTGTGTGTGTTTCTGTGTGTAACTATGTGTGAGTCTCTCTCTCTGTGTGTGTGTGTATGTGTTTGTAGTTAATTAAAGTTGGGAGGAGTGCTTTGGACGGGGTGAGCTGCCAAAGGCTGTTGCATAAAGTAAACAGACACACAGTCACATGCAGACAGCACATGCATATACAGCACACGTACACACACACACACACACACACATACACACACACATACTGGTTTCCATGGTTTGCGGGGCGTGCACTTTTTATCATAACCTGTGGGGACCACCCTTTCTAGAGGTTGTGGAAGTATGAAAAAAATCAGGGACACTAAGAAAAAATCAGTTAGTACATACACACCTTAAAATATCTAAATTCATGAAGTAGTGTTTTGACTGTGTAAAATGGGGACCTTAGAAAAAACGGGTAGGTATGGCTGATGGGGACCTCATTTACATATCATTTGCATGACTCACACAACTTGTTATAAGACTAATGGGGACCATACTTCAAAAAGCATTTTTATATACATTATTACTGATACCGTAAGTCCTTCCATTATTACATTTGTTAGAGCTGTTTGTTTAAAACTAATAAAGTCTAGCCAAAAAGAACAAAAGTTGTTGATAGAAAATGTAGAGATATAACATGATACCTGTAAATAGTGATAGGGATGCAAAGCATTACTTTGTACAGAAAATCTTGCTGTTCATGAACTCCGCCTTACAATGAAGCAGAATTTGATAGGACTATTAGTGTAATGTGGTTGAAGTGAATATAAACTTATCAAACAGTGAAGGGATATCTATATCCCTACAAAGAATAATTCTTATTCAGTCAAATTTGTAAGATATTTTTAATTTCAGACAACCACATAGCAACCGCTTACTGGTGGTAATCTTCCCATTATTTACTTAATTTCCTCTTGTTGGCTGTAATGCGGTTATATATGTAGAATTTCACATTCTGCCAGCTCCGGTCCTTAAGAGCTTCTGGATCAGCCCTTAAACACTTCTCACAGTCAAACTTTGCTGGAGCAATACAAGATGTGATGAATCGATTCATGTGCCTTTCCACTGCCTTCACGTCTGTCTCCTTCCAGGGTGTTTTCTTCTTTTGGGCAGTTGTACCTTTAAGTGGTCGGAAAAACACATTTGTAAATACAAGGACTCCAAAGTGTGTAAGAGTTATAATCCAAAGTTACAAGTTCTATAAAGTATAAACTAACTTCTACAGTATAAGAAAACTAAAATATACAATTACTCTGCCAAGAAAACACTGATATGTGCATTCTGACTGAAATTGTCAGTGGGAAAGAGGATTTTGATGCCATTTTCTTATAAGCTGAACATGCTGTGTTATATTAACAAATAAACTGTTCATTCTGATCAATGACATGGACTCACATTCACTGACATAAATTTCTCAAAATTGTCATGAAGAAAAAAACTGTATTTATAAAATGTTGGATCTGTTGGATAAATAAATACAATGTACTGATTCACTCATTAATCTAACTAACTATGGAATTGTGAGGACGTAGGACAGGTGTTTGGTATAGGGACTAGTTGTTGTTTGTATGTTTATACTATTAAAACTGTAACTGTTATGAGTCCTACTTTAAGCACCTAATATACTCTAGAATCAGCCAAACAACCCTTTATCTGATTATTGCAGGCATGAATATACAGATAAAACTACATTAAATGGGGGCAGCAACAGTTATGCGGCAAAGGTCTGAAATGACAAAGTATTGGTGGCAACATCTTAAGTTGGCAACACTGACAACAGTCTCTGATCTGGCCTTTTTTTTATGACTGCTATCTAACGATGTCCTTTATAGTCTGACTTGACCGGGGTTCTTCTACTGCTCTGGGGGCTTCAGGTGTAATGTTTTGACCATCCAAAATCATGTTGTCTGGTGTTGTATAATCGCAGACAGTGGGGCCCATTGAGCTATCAGGATCATTAAGAGGCAGAAAAGTGTTCTTAAAGTTTAGTTGAACTGAAGCATCACTGTCACTGTCACTTTCGGAGATGGTATCTGGTACGTGATCATCTGCACTCTCTGATGACGAATCAAATAGTTCAGAATCTTCCAGATCTGTGTCTTTCATCTAAAAAAGATTAATGAAAAGATTATAAATATGTAGAGCTGTAACAGGTAGATGAGAAATTATTCTTTGTGCTGTTTTGCAAGTTTTGTGTCATAATTTGATTATTTTAGCAGTTTATATTATAATAAGCAGAATATTTTGACTGTTCTGAAAAAAAAAAGACTATATCGAATTGCAGCAACTTGAAAAATTGAAGTGCAACTGAAAGTTTTTGTAGGCCGTCTTAATTTTGGTACAAAAGTCTCAGTTTCATTTTTTGAAGTCTGTAATCTGAAAATAAAGGCACATATGCAAGAAATAATTTAGTAAAAGTGCATATAAGAATTTTTGAGATCAAAGTTGTGTCTGCTCTGCTAAACTAATTCTGAATTCACAATCTAGAAAAAACATGTTTCACACATTTTAGACAACATTAGAGTTCATCGTGGGGACCAGTTTTATCTAACTTTTCAAAAACAGTTACTACTTGCACACTGTCAGAACGTGTGTTGTGGGGACCACGTGAATACAAAATGTAGAGTGATAATTTATCAAGAAAAAAAATACTGTGAAGTTTGAAATCGACCATGAATATACCTCTACCACTAACCTTCAAGATGCCATACTTGAAATGTCATTGTATACCAATTTACATAACTTCTGACCAGTAAAGCTATTTCTCATTCACACAACTTAACACATGCTTTGTGGGGACATTTTACACGCAACATTATAGTTCATTGTGGGGACCAGTTTTATCTAACTTTTCAAAAACAGTTACTACTTGCACACTGTCAGAAGGTGTGTTGTGGGGACCACGTGAATACAAAATGTAGTGTGATAATTTATCAAGAAAGAAAATACTGTGAAGTTTGAAATCGACCATGAATATACCTCTACCACTAACCTTCAAGATGCCATACTTGAAATGTCATTGTATAACCAATTTACATAACTTCTGACCAGTAAAGCTATTTCTCATTCACACAACTTAACACATGCTTTGTGGGGACATTTTACACACAACATTATAGTTCATTGTGGGGACCAGTTTTATCTAACTTGTCAAAAACAGTTTCTTCTTCTAACCAGCGAAGCTCTTTCTCGTTCACACAACTTAACACATGCTTTGTGGGGACATTTTACACACAACATTAGAGTTCATCGTGGGGACCAGTTTTATCTAACTTTTCAAAAACAGTTACTACTTGCACACTGTCAGAACGTGTGTTGTGAGGACCACGTGAATACAAAATGTAGAGTGAGAATTTATCAAGAAAGAAAATACTGTGAAGTTTGAAATCGACCATGAATATACCTCTACCACTAACCTTCAAGATGCCATACTTGAAATGTCATTGTTTACCAATTTACATAACTTCTGACCATTAAAGCTATTTCTCATTCACACAACTTAACACATGCTTTGTGGGGACATTTTACACACAACATTATAGTTCATTGTGGGGACCAGTTTTATCTAACTTGTCAAAAACAGTTTCTTCTTCTAACCAGCGAAGCTCTTTCTCGTTCACACAACTTAACACATGCTTTGTGGGGACATTTTACACACAACATTAGAGTTCATCGTGGGGACCAGTTTTATCTAACTTTGCAAAAACAGTTACTACTTGCACACTGTCAGAACGTGTGTTGTGGGGACCACGTGATTACAAAATGTAGAGTGAGAATTTATCAAGAAAGAAAATACTGTGAAGTTTGAAATCGACCATGAATATACCTCTACCACTAACCTTCAAGATGCCATACTTGAAATGTCATTGTTTACCAATTTACATAACTTCTGACCATTAAAGCTATTTCTCATTCACACAACTTAACACATGCTTTGTGGGGACATTTTACACACAACATTATAGTTCATTGTGGGGACCAGTTTTATCTAACTTTTCAAAAACAGTTTCTTCTTCTAACCAGCGAAGCTCTTTCTCGCTCACACAACTTAACACATGCTTTGTGGGGACATTTTACACACAACATTAGAGTTCATCGTGGGGACCTGTTTTATCTAACTTTTCAAAAACAGTTACTACTTGCACACTGTCAGAAGGTGTGTTGTGGGGACCACGTGAATACAAAATGTAGAGTGATAATTTATCAAGAAAGAAAATACTGTGAAGTTTGAAATCGACCATGAATATACCTCTACCACTAACCTTCAAGATGCCATACTTGAAATGTCATTGTATACCAATTTACATAACTTCTGACCAGTAAAGCTATTTCTCATTCACACAACTTAACGCATGCTTTGTGGGGACATTTTACACACAACATTATAGTTCATTATGGGGACCAGTTTTATCTAACTTTTCAAAAACAGTTTCTTCTTCTAACCAGCGAAGCTCTTTCTCGTTCACACAACTTAACACATGCTTTGTGGGGACATTTTACACACAACATTAGAGTCCATCGTGGGGACCTGTTTTATCTAACTTTTCAAAAACAGTTACTACTTGCACACTGTTAGAAGGTGTGTTGTGGGGACCACGTGACTCCAAAATGTAGAGTGATAATTTATCAAGAAAGAAAATACTTTGAAGTTTGAAATCGACCATGAATAGACCTCTACTACTAACCTTCAAGATGCCATACTTGAAATGTCATTGTTTACCAATTTACATAACTTCTGTACGGTAAAGTTATTTCTCATTCACACAACTTAACACATGCTTTGTGGGGACATTTTACACACAACATTATAGTTCATTGTGGGGACCAGTTTTATCTAACTTTTCTGAAACAGTTTCTTCTTCTGACCAGCGAAGCTCTTTCTCGTTCACACAACTTAACACATGCTTTGTGGGGACATTTTACACACAACATTATAGTTCATTGTGGGGACCAGTTTTATCTAACTTTTCAAAAACAGTTACTACTTGCACACTGTCAGAAGGTGTGTTGTGGGGACCACGTGACTCCAAAATGTAGTGTGATAATTTATCAAGAAATAAAATACTGTGAAGTTTGAAATCGACCATGAATATACCTCTACCACTAACCTTCAAGATGCCATACTTGAAATGTCATTGTATACCAATTTACATAACTTCTGACAATTAAAGCTATTTCTCATTCACACAACTTAACACATGCTTTGTGGGGACATTTTACACACAACATTATAGTTCATTGTGGGGACCAGTTTTATCTAACTTTTCAAAAACAGTTTCTTCTTCTAACCAGCGAAGCTCTTTGTCGTTCACACAACTTAACACATGCTTTGTGGGGACATTTTACACACAACATTAGAGTTCATCCTGGGGACCAGTTTTATCTAACTTTTCAAAAACAGTTACTACTTGCACACTGTCAGAAGGTGTGTTGTGGGGACCACGTGACTCCAAAATGTAGAGTGAGAATTTATCAAGAAAGAAAATACTGTGAAGTTTGAAATCGACCATGAATATACCTCTACCACTAACCTTCAAGATGCCATACTTGAAATGTCATTGTTTACCAATTTACATAACTTCTGTACGGTAAAGTTATTTCTCATTCACACAACTTAACACATGCTTTGTGGGGACATTTTGCACACTACATTATAGTTCATTGTGGGGACCAGTTTTATCAAATTTTTCTGAAACAGTTTCTTCTTCTGACCAGCGAAGCTCTTTCTCGTTCACACAACTTAACACATGCTTTGTGGGGACATATTACACAAAACATTGCATTTCCTTGTGTGTACAAGTTTTACCTAATTGTTCACACACAGTTTCTACACAAACTCGGAACAAAGAGTGATCATATAATGATAAAACAGTGATGGACATGAATTTACCTCTTCAGGTGTGATCTTTGGCCCAAAGGCACAAGCCATCAGACTCTCTGAGTGGACAGGATCTGAATCATCCTCCTCCATGGTGTTAACAGTGATGCTGGTCGTCTGTAAACAAAAGTAAAACGTTCCCAATATTTACTTATATTATATTCTAATATTTCTATTCAGATAAAGTTTTGAGATTACATCCATGTCATAAGCAGGACTGGATACATTTGGCAAATGACCCTGATTCTTTAACATATAAAGTGATAGCATTTCAATGCTTTTTAATTATGCCCAAACCCATTACCCTAACCCTACCCCTTGTTTTCGAGGGTATTCTTGCCCCTTGAAACAGAGGTTGAAATCTTCCCCATCTAATTGGGACAGCCCTCCAAGAGCTGTTACATAACCAGTGGTCTTCGCAAAAACCTGCAACGACATCAGTAGTCTTTGATGTAAACACAAGCGACAAAAGGTTTTGCTGGGTATGTCATTGTAAAAACATTATTGAGATCTCTAATGAACCAATGCTATTGTTTGCATTCACTAAAGTGACAAACCTATAATATCCTAATATCATCTATGCTAATGCAGGTGAATCAATGACTTTTCCATTCATCCAATGGAAGTTGAAAAGTTTGGACACTCTGCACTATTTCACATATAAATCATAATCAGAGCTTCAGGCTGCTTGCAGAGGTTTGTAGACAACCCTGCTAGGATGCAGTGTTAATAGAGGATCATTCAGTTCAGTAACATAATATCTATAATGATCTAAACTGACCTTCAATAGCTTCTTAAAACTTTTGTAAATTAGATTCCTGTTTGTTATTTCATGTTCCTGTTATTTTCACTACACTAAGTGGTCGCTCATACATAGCAGCTTAAAGCAGCTTGTGATAGGCAATCCTGGTATTTTTTGTATATGTAACGTGTACATGGTTATAACAATATTAATACAGCCAAATTAGGTCCACATATTTCTCATTCTACAATTTGTTGTGATACTTGACTCATTGTATTTGCTGTGTTCTGTGCTACATACCTGTGTTTGCCATGGGCAGTCTTCACCTCCATAGTTATAGGCGATTTCTTCTCCTTCTTTGATGTCATCCAGAGCAAATAAACAAAGGTGGGGTTCTCCATTAACACCAATTGAGCCATCTTCTCTGAAGGCATCAATACTTGAGAAATTGGAAAAATTGAAAAAGAAAAAATACAAATGTCACAATATATCACAATAAAACCAGAGCCCCACTTAGTATAACTTAAAATAGTATATGGAGTGTAGTTTAGGAATTCTTTAGTCCACTTGAAGGCAAACATGAATGCAGCACATCAGGGGTGGTAAAGTTTTCTCCTTCTCTGGGATTCTGCATCACTTATTATATCCTTAAAATGCAGATGCAGATTAAGATGCATTTATCAGTCCCAAACACATGCACAGACATGCAAAGGCACACTCATGCAGGTAGGGAAATTTAATCTCTGCTTTTGACCCATCTGGTGCAGGATACACAGAGCAGTGAGCGACCATGTACGGCGCTCGGGGAGCAGATGTTGGGGGAGTAAGGTGCCTTGCTCAGGGGCACTAGACAGGGTAGGGAAACTCTTGGATTTTTGGACAGATCAATCCAGGTTCATCTTTTGTTGTTTCTCCGTGGAGTCGAACCAGAGACGAACCAGAGACGAACCAGAGACCTTCTCTGCCCATAGTCCAAGTTTCTGCCGATAGACCACCGCCTCTAGACCTCCCCCCTATATATAACAAAGTCTCCTTTGCAAATTGGACCCTTTGCAAATATACCACATCCTGCAAACAATAAAAACATTTTCAATAAAACAGGAGGATCCATTAATTCTATTCCTTGACAATGAGTTTATGCTAATATATACTACAAAACAAACCAAAATTGACCACTGCAGCATTCTAGTCCCTATTAAATGTACTCTGGAGCTTTTCTTTTGATTTTAAATGATAATTATTTATTGATTATTTACAGCAGATACCACCTTACCTTTTGCTGCATAAATATACTGGACCTCTAATTTGCAGATGTGTATCATGCTGAATTGCTGATCCGTGGTGGCATTTCTGAAGGAAAAGATTAAAACAAATGAGTTTACTTTAAAATAATTGTTTGATTTGTTTGCTTAGTAAGATTTTGTGGTACTTCAAATTGTTGTTGTTGCCTAAAACCTCATGAGGATTGTTTTTCTTGCAAAATTCAACTACATAAACATTCTCCTTCACTCTCTGTCATGAGTAACGTTCCTGCCTACAGGATGATGCATACTCCTGTGCGTTGTTGCATAAACTATACACATCTACAAACATATATGCACCGTATATCTGTCTTGTGCATGTGTGAAAGCTAAACCGGGTCAAATCTAAAGCCAATTCTTTAGATTTTACCTGCAGGTCATGCCTGAAAACACCTTAAATGAGAGATGATTATGTCTGAATAATTATGAAGGAGTTTGGCTTTCACATATAAAGAACACAGCAGGAGAATTCAGACAGGAGGAGGCGCCTGGGTAGAGCAAGCCAGAGGCATGACATGATGACAAATTCAGTATCAGAGAGCATAGTATTTTTTTTTACAGCACATCAAAGATGATGGCAAAAGAATGTAATTGTATTTAGTTTTGCATTTACACCAATGTTACAAGCATTTGAATATGTCCTCATTATCAACAAAGAGTCAACAGGGAGATTTTTCATGCTGAGATATTTTTATTATCCCAGTCTCACGTGTGTGAGCTGTTAAAAACACTATGAATTTGCCTACTCGCCGGCTCTGAATCCTCCGGATAATTTCTACTGTATTTTCTCAATGGCTTATTCGGACAATCTGCAGAGTTTTTACTGGGGGGGTGACAGAAGAAACTCTGGATTATCCGGAGCGTTTGCGTTTTTACAAACTGCCCCTATCTGGATAGTCTCTTGGTATCATCCAGATTGCAGTGCATGTTTAAAAGCAACTTAAAGAGAGTAAAGTAAGAAGGAAAACAAAGCAGCAGCTATTTTCTGTTGTGATTTTATATGGGAAATAGATGATTCACTATTTTAACTTCATTTAAATTCAACAAATGTGGTGTTATTCCCACATAATAACTGGTAGTGTTGACACCTTTTCTCTTATCTACCAGGGCAACACAGAACAGAAGTGGGTTAAATGAAAACCATGAAAGAATTATCCATAGACTATTCAATATTATTAAGATTAAGATTAAGATGCATTTATTTGTCTCAAACACATGCACAGACATGCAAAGGCACACTCATGAAGGAAGGGAAATTTAATCTCTGCTTTTGACCCATCTGGTGCAGGACACACAGAGCAGTGAGCGACCATGTACGGCGCTCGGGGAGCAGATGTTGGGGGAGTAAGATGCCTTGCTCAGGGGCACTAGACAGGGCAGGGAGACTCTTGGATTTTTGGACAGATCAATCCAGGTTCGTCTTTGGTTGTCTCTCTGTGGAGTCGAACCAGAGACGAACCAGAGACCTTCTCTGCCCACAGTCCAAGTTTCTGCCACTAGACCACCGCCTTATGAATACAAATACACCTTTCAATTACATTGACCTCATCACACAATAACTTCTCTCTCCCCTGCTTTAGCTGTACAAACACTTTAACTTTCTATCTGCAAAAAAAGTAATATTCACAGTAAAATTTTTCAGCTTTTACCTGTTTATTTGCCTGACGTTAATAACCTACTGCTCTACTTTTCTATTCTAGACATTTTATCATATTAGTGACTTGTCATTTGTGATTGTAGATAATTTAACTTAACTGCAGGTTTTAGATTTAATCTTCTATCATTTAATTCCAGATTTATGCCTCTGACCATGTTTCTTTAATAACCTGCTCTGCCTCTTCCACATGAACCTGCCCATGTTAAATAAGAAAATAAGTTAAAAGGGCCGGTTCATAACCAGCTTCCAAATAGAGGTTATCCAGAGCAGCCAGGTTACACTTCCTCTGTTGTTTAAAATTTAAAGCCCCTCAGCAGAAGCTACAGTCAGACTTAAATTATTCTGTATAATGGTACTGTGTAAAATGAGAACAGCTGTAATTTGAATTGTCTGACTATAGTCAAAACCTGTGCTCTATAATGTTCTCTATTAATTAACTTAAACATACTAAATATAGCATAACAGGGCTTATATTGATCTTAAGTTCATCATAACAAAATGAGACTCAAAACTCAGAAATGCTTAACTTGATTGTCTCCTTCAGTTTACATAAACTCCTACACATATGCATCATGCATGCAAGTAGTAATAGAAATGCAGTAAAACATTTGAGGTCTTACACTTAGCCTTTGTAGCTAATCAGAGCTATTAATCATGCTAGCTAGGTACAAGTAATACATGCAATTTGAGGATTCAACACTGCTTATAATTATTTAAGATACAACTGTGCTTACCTTATGCTTTACTTTTGCTCCTCTGCACATGTTCTTATCTTCTTAGCTAGTTTCTCCGGCAAATAATCTTCTTTTACTGTTGATAGCTACCTCTTGATGCTGAAAATGTCCTCGCTGCTTGAATCATTCCTAATGGGGACAAGGAAGTGGGTGGCACCCAACCATATTTGGAAGATGTGTGTGTGTGAAGCAGTGGGTGCAGTACTAACTAGAAACAGTAGGGCCACCAATGAGCAATGCTCACACACTCACACTCACCAAAAAACATGTCGTATGGGCCAATGCTTAAAACTTCACGGGCACCTTCAGAGTAGCTCTAGTAGTCATTTAAAAGGGTTATCCTCATGGGGACCGGGATTTTGGTCCCCAAAGCGCAACCGGTCCCCATGACGTGACTGTGTAAACAGTCAACGGTCCCCATCGCGTGATGATTACCAGAACACACATACACACACACACACACACACACACACACACACACACACACACACACTGCAAACCTCCTCCATGTTCTGGCTGTATGTTCAGTGAGTATGATTTACAGCACAGGGACTGTTTTATAAATGTAAAATATGTTAACCATTTGTTAAAACTTACTCAAATATAATTATTGTTCTGACACTAACACTCTTTTGCCCCGTTAGACTAAAGTACAACACAATTCTTCCACCTCTTCAAATCTTCAAGACTTTCCCTCAGCGTCTCAACTTTTATGAGTCGAAGCTAAAAAATGTGGGCCTTTTTTTAAGCATTTTAACATTTTCCGACCGAGCGGACAGACTCAAGGTGTAAACTTTAACTCTGTCTGAGTGCAGCCGACAACAGTTTAGTGGTTGTACTGTAGCCAGCACGGTAAACACTCGCACCGGAGCACCAGCTGTTCCGCTGCACATTTTTTCCATTTTTGAGAGATGACTTTACAGACATCTTTGGTCTGAATATTTCCCACCGTGGAAACTTCCTCCTGAAACTATCTGCAGTATCTGGCTTTCATGATTTTTTGTTAAGGCATGAAAAAAACCTGCACTCTGGTGGAAACATGAGATCGTTAAGCCCGATCACGTTTATGAACACCGGACAATCAGCCAACAATCCCTCGAGAGGCCATGGGTTTGACCACAAACCTCAAAAATGTTGGGGTCATCCATTTTAAGTAAATAGTAAACACCACAGCAAATAATAATTTATCACAGACATTCAACCTCAAATTAAATCTCACATATAGCTGTTGGGGTGGGTGATCCCGATTTAAACCACAACGTTTAAACCTGGTCATTTGTATATTTTACTTGAGGGTTGACATGTTGACTAGGTAAAGTGAGCTTCGACGTCTTGGCAGAAAGCCTCAGTGAGAGCAATCGGACAGTTTTGAGAATGCATGGTCATAAATCTGAAATTAAATCTGTTTTTTATTAATTCCTGAAAGGATATTGAAGATAGAAGTGTCTCATCATACAGCAGAAATTCCCCTTCTCGTGTGTCTCCTCTCTGCTCCCCTTCTCTTTATTTGAATCTCCCCCTGCAGGCTTTCATCTGTTTGTTTCAGGCTGATGCCTCATGAAGTTGGACAACCGGTCTAGTTCAATCCAGAGGAGCACGGTAAAGAGTGGGATACAGTGTGTGTGTGCGCGTGTGTGTGTGGTTGTGTATTTAAGGTGAGCCACTCGGCTTTCAGGGGGAGAGGTTGAGAGAAGGGGGCTTTAACATGCAAATCCCTCCTTGGGCTTTATCTGCCTCCTTATATCGTCCATAGCAACACGGATATAGGCCGTAATGAGGAGGACACACAGGTTAACAGTACTGAGATGTCTGAGTGGGTGTGGTTGACATGCTCATGAATGCAAGTGAACACACACAGACACACACACACACACACACACACTCACACAGCAGAGCAGGGTGTTATCAGAGAGAAATCAAGGAGGTGTGTGTTCACTTAAAGCCACAAACAGACAAGATGATTCGGATGATAAGCCTTGTAGGACTGTTGGCAGCTTGAAACCTTCCACACTCACTGACACACACAGACACACACAGACACAGACACACACACACACACACAGACACACACAGACACAGACACACACACACTCACTCCATGCTCTCTTTTATTTGACACAGCTCGGTTGGGTTCGATTTATGAGTGTATTAGCACCATTACCCGAACACGTGTCAAGGCTCTGCTTTACTAAGGAGGCAGAGGGTCACGTTTGACAGCACTTACACATACATGGACACACACCTACACACATACACACTCACACGCACCTCAGCTGTTATAGGGAGAGTGAAAGAAAAAGGTGGTGGGGGTTTTATTTGGATCGATTGTGGCTCGGTTGCAAAAAGAACAACAATTTGCTGGTGAACAAGTTTATTTTTCTATTTTTAACACCTGTTTGTGCTTGCCAGACTTTGGGGCAAAATTTGACCTCATTCATTGTGCTAGATTGTTTAACAAATGGATCTATTTACATGCTGCTTTAATTTGCAGTTTTTGCTGTTTTTGTTTTTGAGACGTGTTCAATGTAAAGTGTTTTTAGTTTTGCTTATTAACAATGTACAATAATTTGTTTATCAGGAACAGGGCACATAGATCAACATCAGTGTGATTTAAACGAGCCAGGTTGAGAAAGCCTAATTTTCAACTGTAGCCTCTAAGCAGGTTCAGTTATTGAACATATAAAGGCCTAAAAGGAAAATAATCTGGCATGAAAATTTAGAAATGATAGCAGCAAATAATAATTTTGTTATAATTACCAAATTGAAACACAAAATCCAAATTATGAGTTATCATGTCATTCAATCTACAAGGATGCTAGATTATTTTTGACTCATCATCTTGTTTATAGATGGAAAAAGTTAGTTGAAAAATTAGTCATTGTCTTATTATGTTGATTTTCCAATATAATAAAAACCATCATGTCCAGAATTTGTTTTATTTAGTCAAAGATCTCGCTGAGTTAGGCTTATTATCCCATGCCTGTGGTTTCCTTTATTTTTTAATTTCCAACATTGTAAATGTTCACAGTACAGAATAAGAATGATCCCAGAAAAACAAGAGGCACCTACAAGTGGACGTGTCAATTATAAGTAAAAATTCAAAAGAAAGTAATGAACATGCACGACTCATAAGTCAACACGCACATAAGAAGATTTCAAGTACACTTGACAGACATTAACGGATAAAGCGAAAAGATGTTGATCATGTTGCCATTGTTGTGTCTCCTGGAATGACATTTGTATCTTTTTAATTATACAACAGGATGTGGAGTCTCTGACATCAGTATATGGAAAGTAAAGTGAATGCATTACTTCCTGTGTGTGTAAGAACCTGGTAACACAAAGCGTTGAGGAACTACATATACATTGTTAAAGGGTTTTGAGAAAAAAATTCGGCATATTCATATTTTTAATGATGTTGCTCTATCTTTGACTCGAACCATATATACTTAATAATCTTTTTTTTTTTTTTTACAGATTTGAATACAAAAGGTTTTTACACTATACCTACAGAGTAAACAGACTGGTGTCCATGCTAAAACAACAGTGTGGCAGCTATAGCGACCACCATGCTGGTGATAATGAGGGTGCAGAGTGGTGCCTCGGGCCGTCCCTCCAGCCTTGGAGGGGGGTGGCAGGTCTGGCTGTGGCTCCCTCGGTGCGTGGGGATGCATCGCTGGAATCATTTAATTCAGACCGTAAACGTGACAGGGTTAATGAGTGGCAAAGAGAGCCTGGGGACCGGGGGGGTGTATGTGTCAGTGTATGTGTGGGTTGGTGTGTGTGTGTGTGTGTGTGTATGAGGTATTATATTTGTGTGTTTGTTGTAGGAATGGTGTTAACATGATAGGCTGAAGCCAGGGTGCTGTACCCTGCAGTCATGACTAATGCTCTTTAATTCTTGGTTTGGATGCTCGTGGCTCACAGTGTCACTCCTCAAAAATGGCTTGTGTTTGGTGTGTGTGTGTGTGTGTGTGTGTGTGTATGTGTGTGTGTGCGTATGACAGGTGTTTGTGATGTAAAGAGGGAGACAGAAAGAGAAAGAAGAGTATCAGGTTTAGGGTGAGACAGATGGCGAAGCCTGGGTGTAGTTTTTTTTCTTTTTTTGGTCGTCATTGGTTTTTGTTACCAACCAAATCCATATACAAAAACAGTACATCAGTACACACATACTCAGTTTTTACATGTATTAAAACACACCACTGACAGACTGCATGCGCACAGGGAAGACACAATAGCACGCTTACACTTTCACGTGTCATCAATGTCCTCTCCGAAAAGAGACACATTTTGTGATCAGACACCGACAGAGAGGAGAATGCTGGTGAGGGAAACGAGTGAAAGAGAGGTTAGGATGGAGGATAAAAGCACGCACTCTGTGGAGGAGAGAAAAATGAGTGAGGACTATATTGGCTGTGTGGAGTGATGGGAGATGGAGAGGAGAGGGGAGCGAGAGGCGATGGTGACGGATGAACAAATGGCGGGTGCATGAAGGGGCTACGAGGAAGGGAGGGAGGAGGCGATGTGATTCGCGGGTCGGAAGCACCAGAAAAGAAAAAAATCCCATCTCAGACCTCCCCTGCCTGCTTCTCCATTAACACTGCAGTCTGGTAACACAAGCACTTATTGCCTGTGAGGCATGCAGTTTACACTCGCCTTTGCCCCAGACAATTAAATCTGGCATCAACTCACTGGATGGCTTTCCCTGCACACGGTGCTCTCTCCTCTGATGGAGGTGTGTGTCTGCGTCAAAAAGGAAGAACATTGGGCTTTGTTAACAGTTTGTGTTTGCAGCTTCCACTTTAAGAAAATAAAATGGCACTAAGTAGTGCGCATACCTCTGCCAAGGCCCAGCAGTCTCCTTGAATCCAATCAAACTCCACTGAATTCCACGCTCTCAAAGAAATCAGTTCCCTAAATGTGTCTGATGTTTTGCATCACGCTCCATGAATGGTGCCCTGGGAAATTTGTCAAAAATGTTTAAAAAATGCAAAACAAATCTCACAAAATCCTAGACAGGGTCACCAACATATTTTCTCTCTGGTCAAAAGAATGAGTTGTCTGACTCAAAATGATAAAATAACGCATTTATCTCATTAAACTGTTCATGATGCAGAAAAAAAGCTGCTTGTTTGCTTCATCAAAGCTCTGGTTACAGTGACATTAACATTTCCAGTATGGCTTCTGCTCTTTACGTTCCCCCTGCTTACCCTCTACCTCCATGCCTCCTTCCCCAGGGACCCTATCAGGACATGGAAAGGTCAGGGGTCTGGCAGCAGCACAGCAGTACACACATATGCACATAGACACACACACACACACACACACACAGGGCCCCTGCAGACAATAGTCTCAGTGGCGTTTTGATTGATCAATAAATAATCCCTTGTTCAAACTGTTGTAGACGGATGTAATCAACACGGTTCATCAGTAAGTCGCTTTGACCTTTCTGAGGTGTTTCCATTCTATCGTTTGTTATCTCACTTTTTCAGTAAAGGCAAGATAATTACTGACAGCATGTTCCTTTTTCAACTAATTTGCTTCACAGTTGAAGATGTAATGTCATGTAAATATAATGTAAAGATACCGTTTGGATACTCAGTTCACTTTACTGTTGGAAAATTAAACTTTCACCAAAACCTAAATCCCTTGATGTAATTCTAAGAGTTTGGAGTGTAATCAAGAGTCCCACTTGAATATCTATTAAACAACACAACTGTAGAGTGAACAGAACAGTGAGTCAGTGCTCGTGAGACTCATGAGAAGACACAAAATTCCTTTCTTTATCCCCCTTATTCTTCTGAGAAATAATATATTCTCTATTCTCACAGTATTGAATCCTGAAAATACATCCTAAACACTCAATACAAATATGTCGTTTTTAGAATATTTAAAATATAATTTTCCTTTCTAAGCTGCCAGAATTGACCTCTCCCATTTCTTCATTTGTACAAAGCAGCAATGTTAGGAATTGTTTTGATAAATTAAGAAGACACATACTGTATGTCATCCTTTTTATTTTCCAAATTTGGACTTGACTGGAACCGCTGCAGGTATTTCATAAAAATATCGCTAGAAGCCTATTTATTTTTAAGAAAATGAGGTGGATGTTCAAAATATTTCACCTTGTTTAGCACTATGAGGAGAAATTTTGATTTGTGTATTTCTCTTGGTCAACCAAGAGAAATGCACAATTTCTGAAGGATTTGATTTGTCAACCATATCGCAGAGAAATGATCCCCTTACAGTGGTAATCCCTCTCCTGCCTGACCACGCCTGAGTGAAAACACAGCAACAATTTAAAATGGACAAAGTTCCAGACATATGACTTTCAGCAGTAAGCAGAGGAGCCTGGAAGGAACTGGTCGCTGGTTTCCATTGTTTACAAATTATGTCTGAAATGTGAAGCTAATATTGTAGGATGTCTGCCTTTAATGTTCAAATAATGTTTCTATATTCTTAGTCACCTTTTCATTGTTGTGTCTCTGTGGAGCTTCTTGCTGCTTGAAAACGTTGACACTGTGATTGTACAGTTACTGAAATTGTACATTATGAATCTATTTCTAATCACATTATCATTAATGTGTGTGTGCTTTTGTTAGATTAATGACAATAAAAATCTCTCTCTGCCTCCCTGTCGAACACTGGCTCAGGAGAAACAGGTTGGCCCTGTGATACAGTATCTACTTAAATAACACATCTCATTAATCCTGCTGACTAATGAGGTGATTAGCCTCCACCACCGATAACTAGCGTTAGCCCAGCGTAGCGTTAACGGCTCTCTCCGAGGATTTAAGCACAGTGATTCAGATGGAATGGCTAATATGGCTGGTGGTTCAGGCTTTTAATTGCCTGAAAGCTATTAGAACTAATGTGCAGATATGTGAAGGACAAATTACTTTAATTAGCCTCTGTTAATGTGTTTGCTCGCAGAAATATAAGCACATAACGTCAGCGGGAGAAACCGCAAAGAGTAGCAAAGAAAGGCTGGGTGCCCTGCTTTGGATTAGGGGTGGAGAGCCTCTTTCTGTGTGTGTGTGTGTGTGTGTGTGTGTGTGTGTGTGTGTGTGTGTGTGTGTGTGTGTGTGTGTGTGTGTGTGTGTGTGTGTGTGTGTGTGTGTGCGTGTGTGTGTGTGTGTGTCAGGAGCTCCTAGGGAAGAGCAGGGGGGCCTCAGCAGCAGTGAAGTGTGCCATGCCTATTTATAGGCCCAGTTGATTGCAGATTTATTCCCCTAGGAAGGAGTAACTCGGAACAGTGTGTGTGTGTGTGTGTGTGTGTGTGTGTGTCGTGGGGAGGTGCAGGTTATGAAGAAGACCCACTGTGGGAGGAACAGCTGTCTGTCAGGAGGAATCTGTCGGTTAATTTCCTTTGGGGAAGAGGCAGAATTGAAGGCTGAGACGAGACGTCTCAGGCAAACAGAGAGTTTTTCTCATTTTGATATAATCGAATATCTTTACCTTTGGATTCAGTAGTATTTAATTTCAATGATGCAAAAATGTCAAGTCAGTTGATGACAAGTCTTCTATAAGTAAACAGATGTTCAGGTGAAAGAAATGCACAAATATAAAAATTAACATTAACAAAAACATCTGGCTTTTGTCTGCAACGGGAATGGAGGCATCTTAGCTCTTGCTTCTATCGGTTGTGATGAAAACAAGACATTCGGGTCAACGCGCTGATGTTGACAAGACAGCGAGGTGAGGGAACGTTTTGCTTTGTGGTGCATTTGTGACTTTGTTGCCTTAACTGGAATTAAAACAAGAGACAGAAAGGCAGTTTTATCTACAAAGAACATTTCATACTCAGTGTCAGATACATGGTGCTGTACAAGGAAATTAAAAACAACACAGAGACTAAATTAAAAGAAATTGTTGAGAAACAGTTCTAAGCAAAATAGAAAGGAGAAAAATAATACAAATAAAAATTGATAAAATAAAAATGGAATAAAACACAATGACCTCGTAAATAGTTTACGGTAGTGAAAGGCACTTGCAATGGATGGGACATTCCTAAAACCATCAGGCAGTTGGATCCGGTGCTGCATAGTGACTTAAAGCCTCAGGTTTAGTCTTTGCCCTGGGTACCACTTGCCGGCCACTCCCCAGTGACCTCAGAGGTCTCATAGGGTTATATTGGACTATCATGTCTGTTATGTATTATGGAGATGCTCCATTAAGAGATTTAAAAAATGACCAGTAAAACCTCAAAATCAATCGTGTGGCTTACTGGCAGCCATTGTAGAAGCTGAGACCAAACATCAGTTCAGTATTAAAAGGTGTTATTATATAGTGCAATGAGTTCTTACATAGATTTGTGTTTGTCTCCACTGTAGTCATGGCTGCATGTGTATGCCAGGCCGGAGGAATAAAGCAGCAGAGTAAACAAGGAGGTGCATGGGTCTGGATACAGCTCTGTTTTGACAGGGGGATGGGAAATACTGCTGCTGGGGCGGGGATTTAGATGAATTCCTGACTGCTGGCATTTATGGCACAGACAGCAGTGAGCAGGAAGGAAGGAAAATCTATAGCTGATGTTGACACAGTAAACAAATGCAGCATAGACGGGCACATGGTTGCTTGTCGGTGACACGTCCAGGCCGATGTGTGCTACTTTATGATGGTGTGGTTTTGTGTGGGAGTTGCCTCACTTGTCTTGACATCTCTCTCTGCTCCTGATCTATTTCTCACAGGATTTCAGACGACAAAAGCTGATCCAGCAGTAGCACAGAGCCAACAACAGCCTGAGAGTCCGACTGCTTTCAGAGCGACTGAATGACTAAAGTGTTTCAGGCTTAACCCCGTCTCTTCCTGAACTCTGTGGACCCAGTTGCGGTGGGACAGTGCCAAGAAATGTGAACAATGCCAGTGAGCTCAGCGCTGGGTTAAATGAGCCATTCAGAGGACGGACGCAGTTAAAATTGAAGATCAGAGCTTTGTTCACAATGTGATGCAACACAATACACTCTTTTGTAGGGTTTTATACGAGTAATTAAGGTTTTCTTCGCTATGAATTGCATTGCTTTTGATAGACTGTCTATAAAAGGCTACAGAAAAGATGGAAGTTGGTGCTGATAAATCTTTGTTTTTCATATTTGAACAGCTGTCAGAAACATTTCTGCAAACGTTTTCTTCAGGTTTTTAAGAAATCCGTGCAGTGCCCGTTGTAAACCTGTCTGTTCGGAATGTTCTCTTCTCTTGTCCTGTGTTAATGCTGTGGAGCTACCTCACTATTATTCCTTGTCATTACGGAGTTTTCCTTAAACAGTTCTACAATATGCTGTCACTATATTATTTGTGTGCTGGATGTTGTGTCTGTGTGGATCTATAGTGAAGAGTCAAGTTACAATGCTTTGTGTTCTTCCTACCTGGTTTATCTTCAGTGAAAATATTATAGTCACTGTTTTTCTTAAAATTAAACTGAATGCCCTTTTTTACTGTTCATTTGTGTGGTTCATACATAAGTAAGAATGTGAAGTGAATTGCTGTTATTTCAGGTTCACAACTCTTCAAAATTAAATACACAGGCCGTAGAAGAAGACACGTTCTCGGCCCACAGACAAGCACTGACAGATTTCTGTGGAATTATTAGGTGGATTATACATTGTAAAGAAAACTGAAGAACATTTGATAATGTAAAAATGGTTTCAGTTGCAACAGTACTGAGCTCTTGCTGACCTGTAAGTACACACCACTGTGGCTTGTGGGAGAACAAAAAGAGTGCTGTTTACAGTGACAATGAGATGAGACAGACACACACACACACAAACACACACACACACACACACACACACACACACACACACACACACACACACACACACACTCACACTCTGATACCGTCCAAGGGGACCAGGCCTTTGCCTGCCTGGCACCTCTGCTGTTGATGCATAGTGTGAGGTTGGCAGAGGCTCCTCACAGTAGAGTTATATGGCGCTGCCAACAAAGCCAGCATTACAAATACCAAACATTAGGGGAATTATGTCTTTATGTGGCGTCTTTAGCGGGCAGGGTGAGACAATGGGGCGAGGGAGATGGCGTTTCCGTTACAATTAGCTGCATGTTAATCGGTTTTTCTTCATCTTTTTTCATCTCTCTCTGTCTTTGTGCCTTACGGGCATCAGCACACAAAAACAGGAACGGTATGTGACACTGTAACCACAGAACTGTCTGCAATAATCTGGAGAACAAAATGGCTCTGTGAAATAACATTAATGTGTGCCCCAGCATGACTTTAGGGGAGAGATGAGCATATATAACATCTGCTCGGTATTTACAAATGTCTGGAGATGCTATCATTTCAAATGTCTTATCTTAGAATCTCGTCTTTCATAAAATAAAAAAAAAGGATGCACTGTAATAACATGTACACAGACACAGGATATTCCCAAACAAACGAGTGTAGGTGAAGGTTTCTCACCCTTCACTTGAGTGCAGAAAGGACCTGCTGCCCTTTAAAATGTAATTTCCTGAAACAAGACACATGGACCAAATGGGGCCGTGTTTTTCTTCCCTCCTCTGGCTGCCCATTACTGCTGGTACAGCTCTGTGAAAGCCCTGGCCAGGCTTTCCGCGGGCACTTTGGCAAGCATGAGCATCCAGTCTATTTTTCTCAGATAAGGGGGGGGGTGGGCGGTTGTCTGCCGTGTGAGACGGAAGGAGGAGGAGGAGAGAAATTAGAGGAGGAGTGGATAGAGAGAAAGAAGGAGGTAGGCTATAGAGGTAAAGCAGACGATGCAGCAATGTGGAAATTGGGGTGTGGTGATTGCACAAGAAAGAGACATAGACAGCTAATCAATCAGCATAGAAAAGAGACCAGATTTTAGACAGCATAGATGGATATAGAGGCGTACAGAACGCTGGTTCTCCGTACACACTGCTGTCCCCTCCCCTCTCCCCCTGGATGTCCAATCTGCCTGTCTGTACCTCTGGCGTGGGATTTAGGTGTTGCTGGGACATAAGCTCGAACATCCTCTGAGTGGTCCTCCAGTGCAATTTGAACTCCCAGCAGAGACTAAATGTGGTTTTAGTTTTTTTTTTTTTTTTTAGGTTGAGGACTGGTCTCAGAGGAGGGAATGGTCCTTGAGGAGAAACTAATCTCACTGCAGCTCAGGTGCTTCCTCGCCTGCCTGTGTTTGTCTTTTTCTTTATTAGCACAGTAACATGATGAAACAAATTGAGAGATTTCCTTCTATAAAATATCATACATACAGTATGATCCATTAATGATTCATTCTGGTCATGATGTCCCTGAACTGACCTGCTAATCTAATCATCTTCATCATCTTCATGTTACCGACTGGATCAGACCCTCCTCAGTTTTCACCACAAAAACCTGACATCCTGTGGTGTGAGAGGAACTGCGATGGAGCATTGAGCAGACAACAGAGCGAGCTGACACGTGTCATCAAACGGATGCTGTGTACTAACAGTCAAAATGTATTTCCAACAGTGGTGGGATGTAACAAAGTATTTATTTCATTACTGTACAAAATATACTCTTGACACAGTTAATGATGTATGACTGTTGCAGTTGGTAATAGGCTTAACTCACCAAGTACATATACTGTGGTCCTTTAATTTGTATTTAATACATTTTTTGTTTCTTTTTTGTATTTTTAAATGAGTAACATTTTAAGTATTTCCTCCACCACTACCAGCTCAGGCTGCAACATGTGAACCATGCTGCACCAGTCCTTCAGCCACTACATTATTTCCCTTCATATTTTGTTATCTTTTTTCATGTTAACCTCTGCTTTACTCTGTTGTCATTTGATCAATGAGTCCCTGGAGTCACTCCTCTGAAATTACAACACAAAGAAAACACAAAGTCCATCTTATAAAACTGTCTGGTTTGTCTGTTCTTGCGATTAAAACATACAAAATTGAGAAAATCAATACAAACCTGTTAATATATGAAAATCCTCCTGTGTACACCAAGCCTGATTGTTAGTCTTTTTTTGCAGGCTTTTGAAAGGTTTGCTTTCAGATGTGAAAACATGACCTTTAACATGGCTGCATGTTCTGCTGCCGTTATCAGAGAACACATTGACTGAAAGCCCAGTGGACTTCCATAGCCTGAAGAGTTTCTATTTTTGAAAGCTAAATTAGGAAGCCAAAAATGGTATGAGGGGTTTTATTATTGTCCCACTTTTTTTTTACTACTTTCCTCCTTTGTCCTTTGAAATGCTTGTACACTTTAGACACAAAACATCATTTCTATGTCTTTCATTTCAAAGTGTACTGTTATTTCACATTAAGACCCTTTTCCCAAACATTGACTGCACTTGTTGAGAGACAGTTCTGACCTCTGTGATAGAGATTGTGAGGTAAACTGATACCTCACATGGTTACTCAACAGGAAACTTATTGCCCTTAAAGTTTGACCTATAAAAACATAGGTGTCAAGAATACGCCTTCCCACACCCTATCACCCTGTAGGGGAACACGCCTATGAAGGTTTGACAAACAAATAAAACAATACAAACAAACACTTGGAGATACCTCTGCCAAGAGTTAACAATCCCATCATCATGATCAATCCGTTACTTTCAAATGTTAAAAAAATTGCCACATCTTACAATAAATAATAATAATAAAAAATCCTGGGTCTGCCCCTTAACCTGATCCATATTGATCCACATCTTCCTATTACTCCTTTTCATAAGTAAAAGTGTGCTTTGCAAATATTTTCAATCTAATTCATAACCTCGGTGAAAAACTAAATATGAATTAGGATCAATGTTTTTCAAAAATAAATATACAGACACAGCAAATAATGACGAATTTAGACGAGACATGGTTAGATCTGCTTTAAATAGGCAGTCAGACAAAATTAAAAAGGGTGGAGATAAAAATTGCCACCAGGGTAAAGTGATTTAATAATCTCTCTCCTCTTCTATAGACTTGAGTGGACTTCAATCAAAAATCAACCTGACCTATATAAGCCTGAGGTAAATTAATCTCCTCTGGAAGAAGCCTGAGTAGCTGGAAAGTCACGGACGGGAGCCTCGTGTTTTGTCCCCTGAATGGAGCGAGAGGATATGGGAATGTGAAAGGTCCAAACCTCTAAGTGGCTGATTTGCTCAGGAGAAACTACGATTCTCTGAATGCCCAACTGACAAAGATACCGCAAATGAATTCAGTTCATACATATTGAAGGGTAAAACCACCTTAACCCAGTTTACCCATAGAGCTCATTTATTCTCAGAGTGAGATTGGGGAATATCTTTGTCATTTACAGTTTCATAATGTGGCAGCTGTAAATCCTTTTGAACTAACACTGAATAAAGCCTATTGAAATAACACACGGCTACATTTCAAGCCCAAAGGTCTTAGATGTACATAGCAATTGCTATAAAAATAACTCTTCCTGCAACAGGGATATGTAACCGTACCTGGTATTAAACATGTATTAAAGGGAAAGAGATTAGTTTTACATACACACACACTTTCAGACATCAACTCTTTAGAATGTCCGCCAATTGGGTCCGGACTTCTAGTTTGCCTTTCACACTTAAAGCAGCTATAGAGTTGGAGGAAAGCACAGTTTTCAACAATCATTATCATTGTTCTTTATCACCCTGACAGAGTTAACTTACCATAGTTAACTTAACTATACAAACATGGGTTCATAATTTAAAGGAACAAGCCAGTGTTTGTTATCTGAACTACTGATCAGGAATTCACTGCTTCGGTCTCGGAGGTGGATTTAGGGATTTGGACCCTGCGGGCAAACCTCCACATAATGCACTGCATTTACTTTAAGGTCAATCTGTACTACGCTATACATTTTATCTTAAAAAAAATCTTCAAGGCCATCTCTATCTGGCGGTGTTTTTGTTTTGATGATTGTCACAGACTGGAGGTCAGGGATTACACACCTCTTTATCTGCCACTGTATCACTGCAGATGTATAACAGGTGGAACAGCATGTCCCAGCCTGGCTCAGAGCCCAGTCAGGTTGACAGAACATGTGACAAAGCTTGTGCGGCTGCCTCTCAGTCAGTCCCACTATTCCATTTTCTCAGTTCTTAAGAAAAAACATTTAGCTTCATTTAGCCTTTAGGAGTGTCTTCCTGTCTGCTCATAACTTCTTGGCTGGTGCCAGCCTGAAAATGTGCCTCTACATGAAAACATGCCATCATATTTATTGCCCTGTGACTATTAAAGCTGTTTTTATATTTGGTAATAGACTTGTTTGCTGGTGTAGAGGCCGTGATTATATCTGTTTATTTTTCACACTACCCCCCAGGAGAGATTTAATGTGTCTCATCCTCTAAAAGGGAAATGGGATGTGATTGCCGGCTGCATTCTAGAAGCATCTCACATCTGTCATTCAGTGAGGGGACAAAGGGAAGCCCCTCACTGTCTGTCCCGTTGTGCTTTGCTCTGATGGCATTTACATGTAAGCCAAATAAAACAGGCTATTTACACGTGAGCTGTGCTGACATAATGTCATGTGGCAGCTAGTTATAGACACAGTGGGCAGGCACACTGATTTATTGACTGTTTGTCCTGAGAGGCAGCGCATTAAAATCTTTATTCCGTGTAGGGGAATAATAACACTTTGATTTTGAACATACATGAATACATCAAAGCTTGTTGTTTTCATTTAAATATCCCTATGCAGAAAACTGCTCCCACCACATATATTCTGTCATGTAACATTAGCACAGCATTCTTAAGACGATGAGATATTATTAAAGATTTAAGAACTTGCTTACTAAAACCTCCTGTCTCATTAACAACCACCTATAATTCTGTGAGAATTAAAAGGACGCCCACCAATGACACCTGGAATAACAAGCACACTTGCCTGTAATTCGTAAGTCAAGGCTGGTAACTAAAGCCCCTTTTCCAATGGTTAAACAAACAAGTATCTGGGTTTTGTCTGCTATGAGCATGGAGACACTCCCGGGTCAAATGACTGCAGTAGATTGTTTGGCAAGACAGTGAGGACAGAGATCAGTTTGTGGTGCTAGTGTGACGTAGACCATGACTAGGAATTCAGAGTGTTAAAGTCCTACACTGGCAGTGGGAAAGGAGTTTATTGCCTTCTTAGCAGGTTTAATTATCTATTAGCAGGTTGTATTATCTATTCTATTTTTGTTATGCCTTGTTTTTTCCTGTGTTGTTTAACACCCATGTATTTTATAAGCACTTTGTAACCTTGTGCTATAGAATTTTAATTAAATTATTTTCTATTATCGTATAGTTGGCTCTATGGACACCTACCAACCCAATGAACTAAGATAAAATATTAGCTATGATTTATTCATTATTATTGTCAGATTTATTCACACACTTTTCACATATCCAAAAATTTGCAGCAGTTATAATATCAACATACAACGTGGAAATAAAATAAGACCATAAAAGGAAGAGAAAAACAACAACAGCAATAGCAAGATGTTGAAATATTCAGAATACTGATGTGATGTGAGACAACGGGCGCACATTCAAATGGAATAGCTGAGAGCTTCAAAGATGACCCCCCCCATAAATACAGACGCTGTTTGTCTGTGAGACCTCAGTGCATTGTGACTGTGTTTGTGTGCGCATGGTGTCTATGGGGATGATTGCGGCCAATGTGAGTGTTTGAGGCGGCGTGATGCAAAGAGAGAAAATATATGAGAGATAAAAGGGATGATGCAGGGATCAAGATGGGACGGAGGGAAGGGAGAAGAGACGAAAAAGATGGAGGGATGGTGCTAGGCTCTTCTTTTGTCTTGAGCTGCAGCCTGTTTCATTAGCACACCAGCCAGCTCCTCCTCCTCCTCCTCCTCCTCCTGGCTGGCTCCACAGCCCCAGACAGAGAGCCCAGTTACTGTCCTAATGGCAGCTCTGTATTCATTATCACCTCCACATACGCCTCCCCCCCCCCACACACACACACACACCCCCACTCCGCCCAGGATGGGGGGGTGCGGTAATTGATAATTAAAGAGCAATAACACAGCGGTCAATGCAATCTCACCACAGGAGCGCCTGAGACCCCCACCACACACGCACACGCAAACACTAGAAAAAAAAGGTGTCACTAATCGTTATGATTCACTGGCAGACAACCTGTATGTGCACACAAAAAGAAACATGAAAATACATCATCTCTTGGCACCGACGCTGAGAACACCAGAAGACATCTGTGCACAAGTTGACGTGTAAATCCAAATAAACACACGCCCACTCGCTCACCCTGTGGTAATATTCAAACCTATGATCACACATAGAAACGAACACACACAGAGAGGAAACAGAGGGATGCAGAGCCTTAGGAGGGAAAAAGAAACAAAACAAAGACGCACATGTTAAATTAGCAGCACAGGCAGATCAATATACGCAGACTTGGAAGCGAGGCCGCTGCAATATCGATTATGAATGGGGACTATTCTCTTATATTGGCAGTGCAAGAGTGTGTGTGTGTGTATGTCTGTATGTGTGTGTATGTGTGTGTGTGTGGTGCTTATTAGGATCTCATTAGTCAGCATATTTCATGAGGCACACACCCTGCCAACAATTGTAGCCAATTAAAGCGCTGCTCCCATTCATTAAGGACACAACAAAATACACTCAGCTCTAAATTTTTGTGAAAAGGTAATCAAAACACCTAAACAATAATGCTGTGATCAAACATAATGTGTGTCTGTGTGTTTGGTGTTGATGCGTATGGAGCGGGATTTCTCTGTTTGATCAAGCCATCATATAAGAATCCATTGTGTCACACACACACACAAAAACACACACACACACACACACACACACACACAAACACACACACACACACACACTGTGATGACAGGGAGGAGAGACACAGCATTACAGACTGTGAGATCTCTCTCTCTCTTTGTGTCTCTCATTTTTCTTCATCAACCTGGTTCAGCGTGGCGATGAGGATTCAATCTGCCACTTGATGCAGTATGTAGAATTTAATTACAGAAGGAATGAGTGAGGCAGAGCTTTCACTGATTAGAGAGAGAACTAATGACCATGTGCTCATATGAGTGTGTGTGTGTGTGTGTGTGAGAGAGAGATACAGGTGACATTTCCTCTGCACTATAAAACTGCAGATAATCAATTAAATAAAATTTGATCGGCTTGTAAGAAGTGCATTTCTATGTCTTTTTCCTCGTTCCTATACAGCAGGTAAAGTAAAGCCTCTTTGTGTTCTTCAGTCTGGCATCATAAATTACACAGTTTCCCTACTCATGCCTCTGCTGATGGAGCAGGGCTGTACAAGTGCAAGTGCTACAAAAAATAACAGATTTACTGCTGTAGCACCGTGTGATACGGTTTTATGTGGGAGTTTGTTTGAACTTCAGCATGTCGAGCTCAAAGACGTAACAACTTGGTAAATTAACTTAAATGGAGGAAAATGAGGGGATATTTTGTTGTAGAACTATAATCCCCATCAAATGCTGAGAGGGCTAGTTGGTGATGTGCACAGACACACCGACACACACGTACACTCACACCCACACACAGTTCCTCATTTTCTGTTCTCTTATTAATGATTTACTTAGCAGCTAATTTGAAATATAGTTCATATTTTTTATTTGAATATATATTCAATACACACACAGACACACACACACACATATTAGATATATCTAATATATTTGATTTATATTTGCGTTTTATACAGATGTAATGTCCCTGCAATAAACAGCCTTAAAAACATCACTTTGGATTTGTTTGTCAGATTTTTGCCATTTGTGTAAACAAATGTTCATTGGTCTACAACTTTGTGACCTACGCGGAAAAACTATCAACTTTTGCTAATAACCTACCAGCTTATATCTGGTGTTTGAACAGACTAGACCAACTATGTGGAACATATGGTTACAATTAAAGCTCATAATAATCTCAATAAGGTCTAGAGTTAGAGGAGGTGATGACAGGTCAGATGCAGGCTGCAGGCTAAGAGTTGCATCTCATGCCATAGAAATTGCTCACATATATAATCAATAACACATTACCATGACAAATGTATCTAGATGTATCGAATTTTATAGAAACAGAGCAACACTGAAAATAAGATGAATTCTTAATTAAAAGGATTGTAATTAGATTTAACCCTACCTTTATCACATTAACTCTAATAGAGCTGGAAACAGAAATTATCCTGATCTGTTGAGAAGAGTTCACAATAATTAGCTTCTGCCTACACGTTCAAATTCAATTAAACTAGCATGTGTCTCAACTTCTCAGTGAGACAACATTTTACTCTAATGTTTCAGCCATGACATAAGGTCCTGTCTCACAATTTATTTTTAATTAGCTCATATAAATGCAGTGTGTTATTGAAATTAACGCACAAAAGATAAAATAAAGGTGTAAACAGGAGAAATAAAGCAGATGTGTAGCACTGTAACCCCCAGATAGGGGTGGAGGATACTATTTGGCACTGAAAACTTGGAAAACACAGGAATGGATGAAAGAAATGTGCATTGTATGAAGGTAACACAAGAGAAAGACAAAACAATCCCTGGGAAATGCAACAAAACCAAATCATACTAGAGAAAGAAAAAGAGCACCAAACTAGAACACTCTGCAGCCTCACCGCAAGCTGCCAATCCCCCCCCCCCCCCACACACACACACACGCACACACACACACACACACTACTGACTGGCATTTTGCTTTGTAGCCTCACCTGCCTGGAACCTACAACCTGGAGGTATAAGATGACCGAAACAGAAAGACAAATAGAAACAACAGTCAAGATAAGACCATGTTTGGACTCTGGGCTACTGCTGACCTCACAATTCAATCTATCCACACAAATACAGAAGATAAACGCAATAGGTTGACTACCACCTTGAGTCTGCCCAGCCCCTCCTTTCTCAGAGACCTGATGGTGCTGACCTGTTGTCATTCTCGCTGATTGACCCGCTGATCTGACCCTGGAAACACAACAATCAGAGCAACATCCCAGACATAACAAAATAAACTGTTAACACATACATGCTGTAAAACAATACAACACACATGTCAAAAAAGAGATTCTACATAATCTAATTGGTAATCAAAATTCAAATAACAATCAAATGACCAAATGTTCAATGTAGGGACACATGGCCTAGTGAAAACGAGGGAGAGAGTACCCTTTTCACAAGATGTATGAGCAAAACATATGAACAAACACATATGGCAGTGACTATGAGCGCTTGTGTGGAAGAGCCATGTGCTGCAAAATGGCAGCCCAGAGGGTGTGAGACTGGTAAAGATAGAGTGAGAACTTGAAAAACAGAGGAAGAGAGAGTATATGTGAGACACATGGAGATGTGTGTGTGAGCGTATAGGAGATAGATTTAAGTCTGGTTTGAGTGTACCAGAGCTGTCAGAACACTGTGTGTCACACAGGCCAGATGAAACCTGACATACTCTGGCTATCGCCCACTCCTCCCTCGCTCTTTGGCGGAGAGCGTACCTCTCAGCCCTTTACTGGAGAGTGGTATTGACTGCATCGGTTCAATGTTAGCTATTTCCATTTTCTCCTGCGGGGAGAGAGGAGACAAAGCAATAGAAAGTGGATTTCACCACTAACACATCAGTCACTGTGACACTCTCTAGCTTTTCACTTTCCTCACTTTACCTTGCGCTTCCACTCTGCATGTGAGACACACACGCACACACACACATACACACACGCGCTCATACTCACACA
This sequence comes from Platichthys flesus, assembly GCF_949316205.1. Taxonomy (NCBI): domain Eukaryota; kingdom Metazoa; phylum Chordata; class Actinopteri; order Pleuronectiformes; family Pleuronectidae; genus Platichthys; species Platichthys flesus. The sequence continues at coordinate 4,899,117 of NC_084949.1, forward strand.
TACACTCACACACTCTCTCACTCTCGCACACTTCTCAAAAAGAGGCCCAAAGCACTGCAGTGCTCTTTGTTGTTCATTCCCCAGAGGTGCTTAGATTGGAAGAGGGGATAAAAAAGCCAAATACAGCAGTTCATCATTACCTCACACACACTCACCCACACAAACACACACACACACACACAAACACACACACACACACACTATGTGCACATATGCAAACAATACACCTTTATGTGCACACATACATTGACGGACAAACACAGAAGAGAACACACACACACACACACACACACAAAAACACATACACACAGACCTCTGCTCTCAGCTGTGTGGAATGAGGCCACTTTGAAGTGCTTAAAAACGTCCTCTCTCAATCTCCACCACTATCTGTTCCCTGTGGGATGTCTGCTATGGCAACAAACCCCCCAGCCCCCAACACACACACACACACACACACACACACACAAACACCCACACACACCTCACATACATTAATCTAAACGCGCATCGCACAAAGAGCAGCATCACAGTGCGTGACCACAACACTGCAATCCTTGCATTCTGATCATATTGCCTTTGACAGGAAAACATAGTCGCTCAAACAAATATGCAACTACGCTTTGGGCCTTGACGACATGATAGTTAACATATGGAGTCATGGACTGAAATGGATTAGGTGTAGTAAAGGGAAGAGGAAGAGCGAGAGCTAGACAGGGAGAGGTTTCACAGAGAAAGCAACATAGAGGTTGTAGGATGTTGGTTTGGGTTTGCTTGAAACACAGCACAATATTTTATACATAGAAAGAAAGTTTTTCATGGGTTTGTTAACCCAAACTACACACACATTAATTTCCCCCTAACGAGATCTAGTCCTGCAACTAGTAATTGCGTAATATCTGGAAGCTTTGAGATTTCTCTGTCTAATATCTCTGTCTTGAATTCTCTGTCTTTAAACAATCACAAAACGATGGAGGTGAATGCAATTGTGGATAACCCACTAAACACAGTGTAAACTGTTTCAGGAGGGACAATTCCTTTTTTATATATAGTTCCGATGAAACCCTTCATCACTGTGGGTGTGAAATGTTATTTTTGATTGTGTGAACAACACAAAGAGATTCACACTGGAAATATTACACACATCTTAACTGGTAGAACACTTCCAAAATTCAAAATACCAGATACTCAGGCACTATTGTTCAATGAAAGCACGTTTTTGTTTTGTTTGGGTGCAGGGGAAATTTATCAATCACAAGTGTAAATGCTTTAAACTTGAAGTGACTATATAAGGTATTTTTAGTTTTTGGTACATGATGGCAAATGGTTGTAAATCTGTATCATAAGCTAAAATTGGTTGTGTTTATGTGAAGCTGATTCATGATTTATTAGTATCTTTCTCTGTAGGCCACATGGTCTTTACAAATCAGGTCAGTTAATTCGACTACTTAGCAATTGGTTTTCAAAGTGAGAGCAAAACCTTAATTTGTTGCTGCCATGATTTATATCGAGCTGAGTACCAGAGCTTCTATTTTGAAAAGCTGTGAACTTGGATCTGAAAATCCTGTCAGTTGATTAACAAAACACTGAAATACCTGCATTGAAATGTATCAAAAAAATAACATAATTACATTCAAACTTATGTAAATATTTAAGCTAACGAAACAACAATACAGCAAATTCAGTTTCATTTCAGGAAAAACATTGATTAGATTATGTTTTCTAACTTCACTCTGCACCATAGACTGTTTATAAAAAGCTGTACACCCAATGTCCAGCACAAAAAACAATAAATGTTACTGTATATTGTAGAACTATTTGAGAAGGACTCCCCAAGGACAATCAATCTTTCTAAGGTAGCTCTAGAGCAGGGGTGTCAAACTCAAATACACAGTGGGCCGAAATTAAAAAAGTCAAGGGCCAGAAGGGTTCAACGTTTGATGAAAACTTATTGAAGGAACCCTAGTGCACATATTGAACCTTGAACTAACAAGGCCTATAGAGTATTGATGATGAAACAACATTAATTATTAAATAAATTAAATAAAAATTCTTGGCGGAACGGAGGGTTCCCCCAGCGGGTGCCGTAGCTGAGTTGATCCGCAAGAAGGGCCCGACACGCGTCCAGAGTCACCACCGCCGACCGCCGTACCTGGTCCCCTGCAACGGCCCGCCTTCCGCACCGGCGACGGACACCGCCCGAAGGTCCAAGAGAAAAACAGAGAAAAGCCCCCCGCACCAGCGACGCCATTTGACGCGCCAAATACTCAGCCAATGAGAGCCTGCCCTCCCACAGAACCCCCCAGCCATTGGTCTACAACTGTCACGTGCCCCATCCCGACCTGTTCACTGACCCTCAGGAATTCTCAAAACTTATTTTGTATTGAGAACTTGCAAAACTCTGCCGGCGGGCCAGCTCTAATAGTAAATAGATTTTATCATTCGGGCCAAAGATAATTCATTCGCGGGCCACATCCGGCCCGCAGGCCTTGAGTTTGACATATGTACTCTAGAGCAAGGACATCATGTGACATTCAGAGATTCCTTGCAAACCACCTGACCACCCAGTTGATCTAGTCGGGCCCTGGTTCCGATCTCTGCCACTTTCACTATGATTAGCCCTTGTGCCGTACAAACATTCCTCACCAACAAACAAGCACAAGTCGATACTACATCCTCTAATTCTTGCCCACGGGCACATGTCATGCCTTGGCCCCAAATCGAATGTTACCCCAGGCTGGTTGGAAACGGGTGTGGGGGATGGGGGGGTTGTCTGTCATAGCAGGCAGCTAGTCGCTTTCACAGGTAATCTCTCCTGGATTGACTTAATGGGTTCAGGCTCTGTAATAGAGGTCATTTAGTGCAATGGTTTAGTGCTTTGGCACATTATGGGTGAGAGTGGGGCTTACCTATCCTAATGTTACATTTTAGCTGTAATTTGGGGATATTTACGCCTTCCCTTCAATCCCTGAACACCCGTGGTCACCCCCTCCCAAAAAACCCTGGAGTAGCACTCAAACAGCCCCTCGAGACCACAGATTTACAGGGTCATCTTGCTGTGTGTGTGTGTGTGTGTGTGTGTGTGTGTGTGTGTGCATGTGTGCATGTGTGTGTTTGTGTGTGTGTGTGCGTGTATGTGTGTGTGTGTGTGTGTGTGTTTGTGTGTGTGTGGGAGCTGGATCGGTTTGTGGATGGCTGAGGGGTAAAGATTGATTTGTTTTTTGTTAGGCAGAGAGGATTTTCACCACAGTGAAGCTTTAGCTCTTTTAAAGTCTCTCTCTCTCTCTCTCTTTCTCTCTCTCTCCCTTCCTCTTTTCAAAAGTGACGGTGGAAGTAATTAACAGCTATTTAAACTCCAATGATGGATTTTTTGGACAGAGGAGAGGGGAAGGGGGCGGTGTGGTGCAACACAAGGCTCTGCATCCTCTGAAGCTTAATGCAGCCATTTGATATTTTGTCCTAGAGATTTTTCTAAAGCTCGGGAAAAAATCGTTGTCTCAATTTAGTATTATTCAGTAATGAAGCAGAATAATACAATAAGCTACTAATGCATTATGAAAACCTCTCTGCATTTTCCCCCCACTGCCCCTCCCCCCCCGGTTGAACATAGAGCTGCTTTGTCTTAAATACATTCATTTATTGCTGACCAATCCCCTCCCGGCACATACACAAGTAAACCTTTAGTTATTCTGTATTTATTTTACCTACTAAGCGACCCAATATTACTCACCATATTTTATTGATTCCCACAAGTGCAAATAAACCTATTATTGACGTGTGGCTACTTGTCAAGAGGAAGCCTTCCTTCCTACAACTCTTTCAAATAAAGTAAGTCACAAGTGCATTTCTCTCCTACTGTTAGACAGTAGTAGCCAGATGGAAACGACAGCACTTCCTGTCAACACGGTTCAGCTTCCTCTCAGGACCCCCTGTGCTAACCACCGTGTCATGTGTGTCAGGGCTGCCAGATCAGATGTCCCGTGCCCTGCGCGCATATCAAGCCAGACAATGGACCTCCTGCTGCAGGCAGAGAGAACGCCGTCTACCCAGAAAGCATTAATTTCCATTCTCGGCCTAATCCTCCATCCCAGGAGAGATGAACGGGAGCCTAATGAATACTGAGGAGGAAATGTGAGTCTGTAAGGTGCTGCATGAACCACACCGTCCAACACACACCTTTGTTACACACACGTACACTCATTGTTTAGCCTTTGGATTCATGAATGGATCAACACATCAACACATATGCCGTACAGAAAAACTAAAATGCAAACACACACACACACACACACAAAGAGTTTTATTTGCTGAGTAATAGGGATTAGTGGTAAGATAAGTCTCATTATGAAAGAGTGATTATGGAACATGGGCTATTTTCACACAGGTGAGTAGGTGTGTGTGCACGTTGTATAACCATGCCAATGAAATATTCACTGTCGTTAGGCAGGAGCTCAAATAATGTTTTGAACACAAGGATACGTTTTTTTTCTTGTTCCTGCTTCATGAGTGTTTTATAATCTTTACTTTTCAGTTTGTAAATTTTCTGAGACACAGAGCGACCAAACATGAGGCTGCCGAATTTACTAGATACTGACTAACTAATGCAATGTTAATCATCCATTTCCAAGAAATTCCTCCAGAGTGTGACATCAATTGTTTCTGTGCCTTTCCATCTCCCTGAGCCTGCTACATGCAGCATTTATGTCTATTCTTTGCCAGAAAAATAAACTTGTCTCACATCGGTCTGACGGTCATCATGGTGTTAGCCGTAATGTGAGGTAGACAGAAAAAGGAAAGAGACTTGATTCTGTAAAAGAGAGGACTGACACCTCTATAGCTACCTGTCCAGCCACGACCCTGTAATCTACAGCCATCAGGTGTCTGATAGCTCTGGATATAAATACCCTCCATTACTGAGAGCCTGGCAGGGGACTGGCTGCACACACACACACACACACACACACACACACACACAGGAATATCACTCAACTGGTAATCACGAATCACAAAATAGAAGTGATAGCTTCTACCAAAAGCCAATATATAGATCTAGTGAAGTGTAAAAGGCCTTGGTAATGCTTTTAGGCCCTAACTGAACAGGTGTGTGTGTGTGTGTGTGTGTGTGTGTGTGTGTGTGTGTGTGTGTGTGGGTGGGTAAATGGGTGGGTGGGTGACGGTGGTGGGGGGAGTACCAGGGCCAGCTCAAGCTGAGGGACATATGCCTCCCTGCCCTTCCACTGAATCAATAGCCCTCGCTCTATAGGTTTTAATTAGCTAATCAGTAGAACATGGGCTTTTAAGTGTGGTGGGAGAAAGTGGCTAAAACATGGCGTCAATACCTATTAAAATGGCCGCCTCAGCTGTAGCAGCAAAGACAAGGCCATCGACTCAAAGCCATTGTATTTTATCGCATTTGAACCAGTTTAATGCTGTAATGAAACTCCATGAAAAGCTAGAAGTATCGGCAGAGAATGTACATAAAACTGTACAGAGGCATCACAAACCTGCATTAGTGTCCATTGATGGCTTAGAAAACAAAAAGAAGCAATACCACGCCCTGTGAATCTCCATGACTGTGTGTCGCCTCTCACATGCTGTAAATACCAGAGGGATTAAGACGGAGTGACACACTGTCAAGAGACAAGCCGATTATTCAGCAACCACTATAAACTGTTTGGTAAATATGCTGCTGTGTATATCAGAGGTCACAGCCGAGATATGTGTGTGTGTGTGTTTGTGTAAATGAGTTGGGAGGACATGTTTGCTTTGCGTCAATATACCCATGTGTGTGCGTCAGTGCATGTGAACGCCCACGTCAGAAACCCAAATTGATGAGCTTACTTGGCATGTCAGCAGTGCGACTGTGAGCGACTTAGTGCCACGTATTTTTGTATGTATTTGGACCGAGTGTGTGTGTGTGTGCGGTGGCGACACTCATGTTTAACTTAAGCTGAATCTTGGAGGTGGCGTCTGAGTTTGGCTGACAAAATACCAGTGGTTTTCAAGGTCTGGGCCGTCACCTGTGGTCACCGGTCAACTTCCGGGACAGTGGAGGGGCCTCCGGGTGAAAACATGCTGCCTGGACGTGAGAGAGAGGGACAGAGAGGTGTATGAGAGGATCTGTTTTCTGCAGCTGATGCAAATGAAGAATAGACAAGGAGAGGGAAAAGAAAGGAAAGATCAACAGGATTCAGATCTGACCAACCAGGCTCTGTTACCTGTGTGACACATTCGGTTTCCTCCATGTTTCCTCACTAACCACTGACTATTGCTGGGACAACTCCCACGTAGCCATCCTCGGCCTGTAATTTGGACTTCAGTTTGATTTGGCTCCACTGTTATGATATGGTGCAAAGTCAAAAAAGCACAACTGATGCAACCCAGAGCAACTGTTTAGTCTCTTTCTGTTCAGACACCATCCAAATTCCAAGCTTTGACTGAAACTGCATATGCTTCTTGACACTCTCTATGTGTATTCCATCATAGGTACATCCACATAGCTACAGTTGCAATCAGAAATATTCAACCCCCTCACCTCAATAGACATTATAGTGATGTGGATGACAGATAATGACATTAAATGACAAAAAAACCTCATCAAACAACAAAAGATATTTATTGATGCGTATTTTAGTTATTTTGACAAAAGAAGTTGACTTAACTTTGAAGTTCAAATGAAAAATGTAACTCTTTCAACACATGTGCATGTGCAGTATTATTCAACCCCCCAGCTTCAGTACTTTGTGGCGCATCCTCTAGCTTTTATAACTTCTAAAAAATGTTTTCGGTAAGTGCGGACAAGCTTCTTACACCTCTCGATTGGAATCTTTGCCCATTTTTCAAGTGCAAAAGCCTCTAGATCAGTGATGTTTGATGGCTTCCATGCTGCAACTGCCTTCTTTAAATCCCACCAAAGATTTTCAATCAAATTTGAATCTGGTGACTGTGAATGCAACTCCAGACGTTCCAGGATCTTTTTCTCAACCAAGCTTTGGTGGACTTGGAGATTTTGCTTTAGATCATTGTCTTGCTGGAAAGTCCAATGATCACCAAGGTTTAATTTGTCAACAGAAAGAATCACATTCCTCTTTAAATTGGCCTGGTATTTCTGTGAATCCATGATGCCATGTACACAATAAAGATTGCTAGTTCCTGCCGCAGAAAAACATCCCAACATCATCTTTGACCAACCTCCATGCTGGACTGTGGGGATGGTATTCTTCTGGTCATAAGCCTGTCCTTTCACACGCCAGACATACCGCTGGTCCATACGTCCAAACAGTTCCAGTTTGGTTTCGTCAGTCCATAGAACTGTCACCCAAAACTCTGTAGGCTTATCCAAATTCCTCCTGGCATATTCTAGTCGACTTTTGATGTTCCTTGTGGTCAAGAGCTGAGTGCGTCTTGGAGCCGGCCATTAAGTCCTTTATTATTCAGTGCATGTCTTATAGTTGCCACTGCAGCACTTGTACCAGCCTTCATCAGGTCATCCTGTAGGTGTCTTGCAGTCACACAGGGGTTTATCTGAGTTGTTCTGACTAAGTTGCTGAGGGTCCTTGATGAAATGCTGGGCTTTCTTCCATGTCCAGGCATGTTTGAAGCTGCTCCATCAGTTGTAAACTTCCTTATAATGTTCCCAATTGTGTCTCTTGGAATATAATTTCTTGGGGAATTCTTCTTCTACCCAAGGCCTTTCAGGTGTGATGAAGTAATCTCCTCTCTCAGCTTTTGTATAAGCTCCTTTGTCTTTCCCATGATATCAACTCACCTTGAATGCCTTCATGGGTGGGGTTTATATATGCATCACAGCTGAAGCAAATGAAGGATCAGTATAGAGTTCCCAAAGGCTTAATAATGTTTAAACTCAACTTTAGGACAAAAAAAACTGTCAGACAGCTTTAAAACCAACAATATTATATAGGGGTTGAATAATTGTGACATGGCTATCTTAACAAGATATACTGCTACACACAAATACTACATCATGCATTTTCCATGTTGATTTTCTTTATCACTCAACTCAAAAAGAAGGCATCCGAAGCAGAATCTTGATCAAAGAACAAGATTCTGTCTTCTTTAATTGATAAATCCTTAAAATCTTTGGGGGGTTGAATATTTCTGATTGCAACTGTATACTAGTCTGGTAACTCCACTGGAGAAGATGTCTCAAGTAAGCTAAGGTAAACTGCTTGTGAAAGCCAATAGAAAATCACTGGTGGGACATACTAATGAAATAACATCTACACTGCATGAACATATACGCTGCATCTCAATTCAGAGGCTGCATCCTCTGAAGGTGAACTTGAAGACTGACTGCATTACAGCAGTGAGACTAGGCTGTTCTATTTCAAAGGCATCTTCAAATGCGGCCGACGAAACCCCCTTCCATCCCGGCCTACCCTATCCCAGGATTCATTGTGATTCGGTGACGTTTTTCAAAGAGGTAATGATGCCAGCGAGTGACATCCAATGCTTGAGTATCATGTTTTAACTCAACCAAGGGGTAGAAAACCAGGGGTATTAAAATGTTCCTGTTGAGTCCAACTTTATCTCTTTTGCCAGGCAACAGCAATTAGGGTGGGATGAGCTTGTGACGCCGATCAGGAAAAGCCTCTTCAGGATCAGGTCTTAGTTTGGCTCAGCCAGCCCAGGGAGAGGTGGTCTTCCTGGGCTGGGTGGACTGCATCCTCTGAAGAATTGAGACCAAGCTATAGCCCTTGTCATTTAAAAAAATAATAATAATTATAATTTAATAATAAACCAATCAAATCCTTCCTTATAATTGAGTGTTACTATGTGATTACAACATCAGTGTAAAAACATCCATCCATCAGCTGATGAGGAGTTTACCCAGTGTGTCATCATTGCTTTCTGAAATGAAAAGTGCAGACGGAGCCACTGTGGAAATCCCAGTTTTATTATGAGCTTTCAAGCAAACAAGGAACTGCCACTGTGGAAACAACATCTAAATCTTGGACTGTGATGTGACTGACTGACTTGAGTTTTACAAATAATTCGAGAAAAAGAGTATTTCTTTATTGTCTGCACGGGTTTAATCCGGCTTCATGAACAGAGGAGGGTTGGGTGGTTAGCAGAATTTTTTTTAATGCATTTAAAAAGGTATTTTCTTTGCAGACTAATTACAATGTTCTTGCTTGATTCAATCCTGCTCCCCAAAGCAGTAACAGCTTAAGCAGGAGGTTTTGAACAAAAGTCCTAAACCACCTATTGTGGCTTTAGAAGAAATGTTTTCTATTTGAGAAATCTACTCTCTTGTCGTGAAGATGACTGACCTTCAAACGTTATGAATTTAATTATAGAGTTCAAAGTATCCATAGAGACATTTTGCTAGGGATCTCTGCAGCCCTTTGTTTCATCAGTAACAACTTCAAAAGCTAGTACTCATTTAGTTTATTTAATCACAAAAACAAAGACAAGTACATAACCCTTTAATTTAGTTTGTTGTCATAGTTCCATATACCCAGATGTAACCTCACATAAAAGCTGATTGCCCTAGATAAAAATGTATTATTTTAAATCAATTATATTTACAAATGTTCGTATTAAATGGATGGAAGTCTGCTACAATCACTTTAAAATAAATCCTCCATTACAGTTCATTTTTACACATCAAATCAAATATTAAAATATTGTTCAATTCCATTTCTATTACTGTAATAACACTAGTCTACTCTGCAGGCAAGCACTATTTGCTCTGCCACATCATCCACCTGCCACAGTGCATGAGATCACCAGCACATTACTGCCCGACAAATCCAGAGCTGCTTTTATGAGGTGCGATTTCTTCGCCCTGAGAACTCAGGGGAATTCAAGATTTTTTCCAAAGGGTAAAATACACTCTCGCATCTGGCAATAAAAGAAATAACAACAAAAGTGTCCATTTTAGCTGGGAAAGTGTGCAGCAGGGGGAATATGAGGGAACTGTTCGGAGAGGGATGAGACAAGGGAATGTTTGTGTGTGTGCATGTGGAAGTGTGAGTGTATGTGTGTCTGTGTGCGGTTGGGGGGGGGGGGGTCGTTCGGTGCTTTAATATGATGACACAAGGCTGGCAGAGGCCATTATCATCCTTGTCGACTGCTCCGAACACAGGCAGGCAGGCAGAAAGAGACAGCACCCCCACTTTAATAAAAGAGGCCCTTTGCCCGTGGTCTGATTAGAAATATCATTTCCTGATGCCCGTCTGTTTTCCTCCATTAAATTGGTCAAAGCCAAGCAGGGATAGACTGTATATGATAATCTGCAGAGAAGAAAGACTGTAAAATAACCGAGGTGATAGACGGGAGCGGCTGCACTGCCTGCTGCCTCACACATGTTAACGGGCACACACAGGCACATGCACACACACACGCACACACGAATTGTGCACTTGCAAAACCTGGTGAGGTGCAGGCACTTTAATCTAAATCGTCTGCCTCTGCTTTGATTTGCTTCCATGAGTTTAATCTCCTGCCTCTTCAGCCTGTCCCTCAAAGAAAACACAGGCATAAATAAAACAGAAGCAACACACACACACAGGTAGCCACACGTACCTCATGTGACCTAAAAAACAAATCCAATTACCATCATTAACTGTGATATCTTCTGCTATTTTGTTTGAGAGTAACTGACATTATTCATATATTCACACTGCTACTGAGTTGATTGCATAGTAAAGTATAGTCCCATTTGAAATCAAGTAGTTGGCTTTTATATATTTTACTATTACTATCAATTAATGTTAGTATCATTAGTATCATAATTAATCATGGGGCATATTAACATGTCATTTTTCACATGTATGCTAGCATCTGCCACAGCAAATAGATAACGATTACCAGTATTAAATGGCTCATCGCCGTGTGTGTGTGTGTGTGTGTGTGTGTGTGTATGTCTGTATGTATGATTACATTATCATCAGGAGGAGAAATGGTTGTTTTGGAATGAAACAGACACTCCTTCCCAGCTGAATGAGGGAGATGGCCTGATAAGTGGGGAGGTAATAAATAGCCTGATCCTGTTGTGAACAGCATCCACACGCGCACACACACACACACACACACACACACACACACACACAAACTCTCTCTCTCTGTGTTCAGCCCCTGTGGCCAAAAAGGCATCTGCTGCTCATGCTGATGTCATCTGGAGATAATAACTGGGCCCAGCGTGGCACCGGGCCACAGCCAGCGTCTCAGACCCCTCCACCCTGCATGGGCTCAGTACGATCTGCCAAACCGCATCTGGGAGGACTGAAGACCTGGCAACCCAAAGCTGGGGGGAGGATGGGGGTGTCGGAGACATGTAAAGCGTAGCCTCTAGGCTGTTGGGCACCAACAGTGAACAGTTAACAAGTTACTCTGGATGGTTTCAGGACCTGGCAGCCCCCAATGGAGCGGATATACTGTTTCCTTCCCTGCTATAAGCCCAACGGCCACATAACTGTATGGCTGGGGGGGGGGGGGGGGGTATTTACAAACAGCAGAGACTGTAAACCAATGGTGAAGGCAACATGTAACCGTAGAGGCTCCAATGAACACAAGGTGGACTGTTGCCTTTGGGTGTGGACTGTGCACTGCTGAGTGGGCGTGTTGGGAAGTCGTTGTTATGCCCAGGTGAAGTAAAAGTGTGTTTATGTGTGTGTGCTTGCTATTGTGTGCAACATATTAATAAGCTTAGAAGTGCTCTATTGCCAAGATGCTGAATTTCTTTGACGCATTGTAGGATATTATGATATTAACAGACAGGTCACTAAGATGTACACAAATACTCATTTGATGCCAAGATGTTACATTTTTTTAATTTCTCAACTATTTATTCACTATTTATTACCCTACATCCACCAAGGAGGGTATGTTTGTTTCTCCCTGTTAGCAGGATTTAGCTACTAAAAGCTACTCTAAAACCCTTATTCCATTAAGTTCTGTGGAGAAGTGGGACATGACCCAAAGCACAGCCAATTACATAGTCAGACCCAGATCTTTTACATTGAGAGATTTTGCAATATTTTCGTTGATTTTTCTAATAATATGTTCATGTTCAGGGTACTGATATTTATGAGTGTGTGTAATTTGGTGCAGATTCAAAAAACAATCGGGATCAAGTAAATATAAATGTGGTTAGATAAATTATATCAAAATGACAGAACATATTCACGGCGTATCTTGCTGTATTTTCTCAAAAGCTGTTCAAATTGCAACAAGAAGTCAGATTCTATTTGATCGCTAAGAGATTCAAGAAGTTTTAGATGCAAACTGAGTGCAGGAGAAAGTGTATAGTTTGCATACAAATGCAAAGGTTTGGCCATCAACTACCAGACACATTACATCTTGAAAAGTCTATAATATATCTAACCCCTTAAAATTCCAGTCCTCACACCTACACCATCCCTTTTGCAACTTGTAGCTTAGATGCTTTATTCCCCACCGTCTGACAGTGTCATCTATTTCCTTTATCAACTTCTTCCAACCCGCCATTAAACCTAAAGGAAGAATTAAAGCTGAACAAAAAAAATGAAGTTCTGTGGTTTTGAACAATGTTTGGCTGCAAAGTATACACCTCACCCAGCAGCAGGTAACTGAGGATTAAGGATTTGAAGATACATGTGTTAAAATAAACTGAAGTGAAAACACCAGTGCACTTACAGTGTGCCAAATACAGTGTTATTTTGTGACTCATCCAGGTTCACTGTCATATTGCCTTATAGTGAAGTCCTGTTTCCAGCTACTCGGGCCGTAAATCACCTGGTCCTCTGTGGGTTAGTAAATCTATCTGTGCAGTTTCAGCGTGAGGTAGGAGCGCAGCATCTGCTCGGCGCTCTGATGCGCTGAAAGGGGCTGAAACCAGAGAACAGAACCAAGAATTGAGTTACTTTGGAAAGGATGTCTCCCTTTCCCACCTCCCACCTAAGCTGTGGTCCATTATAGGAGCTATTAAAAGGGCTAACAGGCGTCAATCTGCCAATTTGGACAGCAGAGAGTGGGTGGACTAATGAGTAGCTGCCTGATGGTCTCTGCTACCGATTCCTTTGTTCTTCCCCTACATTGACAAATTCAACCTTTCGTTTTTTCCACACTCTGGTTTCTTGTTATGGGTATATGTCTTTTTTTCCTCGAATAGGATTACCTTCATTCCTTATATGTTTCTCTTTAATTCTAACTCTATCCCGCACCTACCATCTCCTCCTGTCTGTATGACTTTTAACCTTCATCTGCCTCCCTCTCTCTCTCTGTCTGTTTCTGTGTGCTTGTCCACCTGCTTGTCTGCTGTCTGTGAGCATCAACCCTCTTCTGCCTGTGTGTGCGGAGGGGAAGGAAGCCTTGAAGACGAAGAAATCAAATTGTCTGCTAGCAAGTAATTCCCCACGACATCCACTTCAGCCTGGCTGTCTTTACCCGCATCCTGGAGGGAGGAGAGGGGAGCGGAGGATGCAGGGGGGAGGCTTTGTATGTAGTAAATGAGGGAGCAGGGGTGAGTGTGTGTGTTGTGTGTGTGTGTGGGGGGGGGGGGGGGGGTCTGGAGGCAGATTCTGACTCCCTGTGCTTCTTGTCAGATCGACCGTGGATCAACCTGAGGCTAAGACCTCAGCTCAGCATGAATTTACAACTCAGGTGCGCACCTGCACACTCGCACACTCACACACTCACACACACAGACACACAAACACACAGACACTTGCGCTACACACACTGCGTACATTTCTTCCTCTTTCTGGACATGCTTATGAACAAGTTCTTAAAGTAAAACTCAACTGGACCCTTTTCTTACAAACTGCTAATTGATTAAAAATGTATCAGGGTGTTTTCTTTTGTGAATCACTGCAAGGATTCAAATAAAGCATGTAGGCTCCTAGTGAATACAAATACTTTGATTTCAATTTAGTGCAGTAACTATAGGCCCAATTTAAATCTTATAGGAATGGTTCACACAAAAATGATAACTCACTCATTATCTTCCATCCCCTATGCCGATAGAGGGGTGGGTGAACTGTTTGAGTCCACAAAACACTGCTGTGGTGGCCTCCTTTCTTTACACAGCTCCACAGCATGTTTACTTCATTTCACATGTGTGCAGAGAGGAGGCGGTAAAGTAAACGCAGTAAGTTAACTGTTCTACATGCAAATACACTGTGTCCAGTACATTCTCTTTGTAAGACTTCAGCTGCTAATAGTGGTTGAAAGTTGACCAGAGGCAGTGGTCTAGTGGCAGAAACTTGGACTATGGGCAGAGAAGGTCTCTGGTTCGTCTCTGGTTCGACTCCACGGAGAGACAACAAAAGACGAAACTGGATTGATCTGTCAAAAAATCCAAGAGTCTCCCTACCTTGTCTAGTGCCCCTGAGCAAGGCACCTTACTCCCACAACATCTGCTCCCCGAGCACCTTGTCTAGTGCCCCTGAGCAAGGCACCTTACTCCCACAACATCTGCTCCCCGAGCGCCGTACATGGTCTCTCACTGCTCTGTGTGTCCTGCACCAGATGGGTTAAAAGCAGAGATTACATTTCCCTACCTGCATGAGTGTTTGCATGTGTTTGGGAATAATAAATGAATCGTAATCTATCAGGAAACAAACATAATTGATGTCCCTAGTTGATATAACATTAAATGCCCAAAGCTAAACAGTCCAAAGTGTGGTTGGATTTAATGCCAAAGGATTCAAACAACAGGACAATTTGTTTTAAAAGACGATTCTGTGTATAGGACGGAACATAGGAAACTTAATGAGGCACCCGGCGACATAGATTCATTTGAAATCAGAAGAAAGATAAGCACATCAGCGTGGGCGTATCTGGCAATTGAGGATGATATTAGAGCTGAGTATTTTACTGTATTACTGAAACTGTTAATAAGGGTTAAATTATTGTCAGAGTTTTCTTAATATTTTTTTTTTTAAGTTAAATTTAAACTGTTTTCATTTCATCTTCCAATTGGCCTTAAAATAAAATAAACCTCTATGTATCGATTTAGCAACGGTATCAGAAAAAGACTAAAGCCTTAGTCAGAGCTCATTGTTGAGGCGGTGGTCTAGTGGCAGAAACTTGGACTATGGGCAGAGAAGGTCTCTGGTTCGTCTCTGGTTCGACTCCACAGAGAGACAACAAAAGACGAAACTGGATTGATCTGTCAAAAAATCCAAGAGTCTCCCTACCCTGTCTAGTGCCCCTGAGCAAGGCACCTTACTCCCCCAACATCTGCTCCCCGAGCGCCGTACATGGTCTCTCACTGCTCTGTGTGTCCTGCACCAGATGGGTCAAAAGCAGAGAATAAATTTCCCTACCTGCATAAGTGTGCCTTTGCATGTCTGTGCATGTGTTTGGGACTAATAAATGCCTCCTAATCTTAATCTTAATCACTGCCTGTTTTATCATAGATATACTAAAAACGTAACATTTGACTTAGTCTCAGCATCAGGATAAATCCCAAATTATTGTGCTTAACCTCAGTCTGTTTCTTCATAAACTTGTATTAGATTTTTGTAAATCAACAATAAGATCAAATGCTTCCACATGCTTCACTATAGTGTTTGTGCGAAGGCCTCGGTTCAAACTGATTCTGTAACAGACTCATCCTCATGCTACAAAGAGGGTTCATGCAACGTTTGATCCCTGCATTGAGACAAAAGCCATGAAATGAGGTAATAACAGGAGACCTCCAGTCTCGTCATTATCTGTGCTTCACTGTGAGTAAATTACATCATTATCAAGGGCTATTGATTGTCTTCTGGCGGGGTGACAGCAGGTCAGCTAATAGATTGCACAGAGCCTCAGACCAACACATTAGCACTTCAGTAGAGATGGGCAGTAAACAAAACGACATTATTATCGAACACAACACTGATATTATGGCTCCCATTTATATAAAGATTTCTGAAGATATGAAGACATCTCTGGCTGCGTTACAGTGTGATTCAGCCACTTCTGTCGCCCGAATGTGCACGCTGATAAAGACACATCTCCATTTATCATACGACAGGCCATTTAAACACAACTCATGTTTCCTGCTGCATATTGCTGTTGTGGTAAACAACAAATAGACAAAGACTTGAAGGTTCACTGTGTTAGATTTAGGTGAAAGGGATCTTGAATATAAAATAATCCTAATGATGTTTTAACTAGTATGTTTTTTAAACAATCTAAATTGATCGATTTGTTGTTTTCTTTACCCTAGAATGAGCCCTTTGTATTTAAACACTCTATATTCACATCAGGAGCGGGTCCTCTCTATGGAGGCCCAAATGTTTTTTTACAATAGCCCCTATATACATTTTTATAAAACTAGGTTTTACCTTCTTTCTAGTCTCACTGCTCCACTATGTAAAAAGAGTTACACTGAAATATACATGTTCTTATTTGCTGTGTCATTTAACTCTTTCTTCTTTTGCTCTCTCTTTAATTCAAACCTTCTTTTTCAAACTGAGGTGGTTTATGTGGGCTAGTAGAGCCCTGCTCCCAAGAGGTCGGGCCACCACTGCAATGACTCCGACCCTGGCATTGTGTGTGTTTTACTCTCACTGACCTCTGGGCACAATGGCTCCACTCACAGCCATCCAGCCTCAACCTTGACTGTCAGCCAGTGAAGGGAGGGGGAGGAAAGAGTCAGTGAGGGAGGGGAGGGGTGGGGCAGTGAAATTGTGAGTATGACAGTATTGACAGCAGTTCAATTTCTTTGTTTGTTTTATGTGAACACTAGTTTTACAAAAAAATGAAAATACTTTTTACAAAAGCATATATACTGTATATTTACTTTGCATCATCTGCTCTCCACCTGAGTAATCTCACAATTGTACAAAACTAAAATATAGCACTTTCAGTGGATGCTCCCATATATCAGCTGGAAAGATTGGGATCATGAGCTAATTTTAAAGTAACGCTTGTGGGTCGTAACACGAATGTGTGCTGACAGGTTTGTAGGAGGAGATTAGTGGTGAAGAGAAGAAAACAACAAACATCCTGCACCTCCTGTTCTCATTGTCTTTTATTTTCTCTTGTCACAAATTTGATTTGTTGCTCGGGTTTGTTTAAACTTGCATCATTAATGTTTAATGTACCAGAATAATGTATAAAAAACACATCAGGACCCTATTATTTGGTTCTCATTAAGAATAGCTGAGAGGCCTATTATGGCAGGTGCAAAATAAATATTCAAATGAAATCTATTCAAACAAGGCAGTACATATACATGCAGTTTCGAGGTCCTGGCTCTGTTCTCCCTGGCATTGTTTAGTTCAAATGAAATAATACAATAATAATTACATATTTGGTGTGAATAGTTTTTACATGCTCAATGAGCCTTTACAGGATTGCACTTTCTGAAAAGGTGGTAAACAAAACCGTACAGTAAAGTGTTTGCATGGTCATCAAGACTAGAAAAGAGCTATATAAAGAGAGACCATTTACCATTCATCATAGAAAAGGATTCACATGTTACAAAATTGTGGCAAGAGACCGTGTTCATGCCCTTCAGGGTTCAGAATGAAACCACGATGAAAGACCTGGATTAGTGTACTAAGACACTGTTGACTGACCAGAGGGCTTCATCCGATCTGTGCTGGTACACAGAGGAACGTGATGAATGCAGACACACTCACTTGTGTGTTTACAGCCACTCATACAGTATGTGACACATTCCACAGCAAGCTGGGTCATCAGAAGGTCAGCACTCTGCAACTATAATACAATATTTCCATTTTAACCTATTACTCAATTCCCTTTTCTGAGGAAATATATTACACATATTACAGTGATGAAAAACACTGGATTATAAGCAGACTGTGTATGACCTTTCACTTAAGGCCCGACACTCCCTCACAGATAAGGCTGCTGCGTTCACATCTGATGGGAGGGATGGAAGAGACATATTTTAAGACTAAATAACAGACTTAACCTGATCAAGGTTGTCAGTGTTGTTTTTTCAGCAGTACTTGTGCCGTGAATGTTAACATGAACACTAACAACAAGTTAGAAAAAAGTAATAAAGAAGCTAATACAAGGGATTAAGGATTAAGGACTACTTGTCGTTCATTCCTTAGACAATAGCTTTTACTAAACTGGGCAGTAATTTGAGATGTCTGACACAAATGAATCCTCATGTTTGTGTTGTCGTTGGTAGGTGAAGAGTTACAGAACTATAAAACTCATGTCTATGAAATGTTTGGGGCTGTCAGCAGAAACAAAATTCCATTGACAAGTTGTTCCATTGTAGGCATTCTTGAAGACACTGTCCGGGTTCATAGGTTTCACACAATGGTGTTTTACTAGTGGAAAGTGTTTTACTAGTGTTTTACTAGTGGACCATGAAACTGCCGTTTCATGGTCCTTTATCCTGGGAATGTATTTTAGCTGTATAGTTTTACAGTGATCAATCAGCCTTTACACGATTACACTACAGAAAGCTGTAAGAAAGAAATGAATAAGCATAAATAGGAAATACACAATTATAATCAAACTTTGAAATATAGGATACACATCATAATCATAAGTTAAACGCATTTATGAAAAGGTGATAAACATAAATAAGTTATACAATAAATGTGTGTTAAGGATATGGGGCTGGGCAATAAAACTAAAACTATATTTCACTCAGGAGAAAAAAAATTACAATAATAACGTGACATATATCGTTATAATCATTGATGTTGACTGATATGATAATTTTTATGCGAATAAATGTTTGGCCAAATAGACCAGCCCTGCTCTCATGCATTGTCTGTACACGTGGACACAATCCTGAGAAGAGCTCTCATCAGGCTAAATAAGTACAACACTGATGGCTGACAGAAATAAAGCATGTTAAATATTTACCAATAGTAAAAAACTAAGATGATTCTAAAGTATCTATATAACTAGATTGGTTAGATATATAATATACCTAATACCATATACTACCATTACTGGCTATGCCATTATATTTATATTATAAATACACTAAACATTCATACAGCGCTCTGTTTATGCTAGACTCTTTCTCATCAGGATTGTAAATGTTATTGTATTGACGTGCTGTTTATTGCACTTCTGTCTGTCCTGAAAGAGGGATCCCTCACATGTTGCTCTCTCTGAGGTTGCTATCTTTTTTTTGGAGTAGTTTTTCCTCACTCTTGTTGAGGATTAAGGACAGAGCATGTGGCACATTGTTAATCCCTATGATGCAAATTGTAAATTGTAAATATGGACTATGGAAATAAAATCTGATTGATTGATTATTGCAGCACACATTCTGACTTGCATGTTTATCAATATGGCCGTGTTCAGTTTTCACTGTGTTTCAGAAATGCATTATCTTTGAGCTGAATTATTATAAGTATTAAGTATTTATAATAAAATATAAATTATGCCTTGTGACGAGTAAAATTGAATCCGACAGGCTGCTTTTTTTTTAAAATTAATCTGTAAATTCAACTCTCACATCAGGTGGAGAGTGATTTGAGTGATTTGGCAACGAACAGGGTTCGTTGCCAGTATGACACTTAGACACACACACACACAGACACACACACACACTGTGATTTGAGTCTTCTGCTCTCACATCCAAAGTCTATCAATTAAACATAAGATATTCTTCCCAACTGTTTACCTGCCAAACACATTCTTCATCTTTTTAACCTGAGAAGATGAAACTCTACCTAGTTAAAATACCAATAGAGAGAGAGAGAGTGCTAGAGAGAGAGAGAGAGAGAGAGAGAGAGAGAGAGAGAGAGAGAGAGAGAGAGAGAGAGAGAGAGAGACAGACAGGGGAATCAAAGCATGTATGCAGTGTTAGTGTGTGTGTGTGTGTGTGCCTGTGTGTGTGTGTGTGTGTGCGTGCGTATTGTATCCATGTGAGTATTTGAGAACACCACAAGAAAGAGAGGGAGCCGAAATGAATTTTTTTTCTCCTCTCTCTCTCTCTCTATGATGCACCCTGACAACACACACACTGGGCTGGTTTCCCAGCAACAGGGTGTGAGCTGGGGTCCTGGAGCCTGATGGAGCCAAACACGTCTTCCAGGAGAGAGAATTCAATGGAAGCCTTAAAAAACTCTCAGATCCAGTCAATAATCATGGATAAAAAAGTAGGGGTATGGGGGGTTGGGGTGCGGTTGAGGCATTGATTACCTTTATTACCGCTGCTGCCCAGTGGACACAGGCAGTAAAGTCGAAACCCAGAAAACAGCCCAGGCAACAGCATGGCAGTGTGAATAAAGACAGTGGTGCTTATGTCTCCTCTCAGCCCTCCTTGCTCTCCCCCTCTCTCAGCAGGATCCATGTTTTCCTCTGCAGGACACTCCCTCCTCCAATCCACATTCTTTCCTCTCTGCCTCCCCCCTGTGGCAGCTAGAGCTCATGGCTTTTTGCAACAACAAAAAAACGAATCAGTGAGCATGAAGAGCTACTGATGAGAAGAAGAATTCTTTCTTTTTCAGATATAATAAGACTAATCATTTCAATCATGTAGTAACACTACAATGTGTGTAATACGGACTTCTAATTTCAACAAGCACTTGCAAATTAGTAATAATCCCTATGACAAAATTGCGAACAACTTAAATAAAAGATCCTTACATAATCAATAAATTGCCTCATAAACACAATATGCACAAAATGGATTTTTACTGAGAAGAGCCTGTAAGTACCTTCTTTTTAAACATTTATGAAAGGATTGACATCTATAAACTCTATAAACCAACTGTCAACTGTAAAATATATATATATGTGTTTTCTGGATCTCCTAATGAAGTGTGGCGCAGGTCTACCTTATGAAAAGTGCTGTAACCTGCTGTAAGTTAAAAAAATATTCCTGTAAGCAATGGAAACAGGTTGTCCTGTGATACTTTAACATTTCAAAGCCTATATTCATGATCAGAAGAGCACATGAATAATAATAATAATTATAACAATATGAATGATAATGATAATAATGGTAAGCATGATCCGAATAACAATACATAATAATAATAATAATAATAATAATAATTATTATTATTATTATTATTGTTGTTGTTATTGTTGTTGTTATTATTGGTCATGCACCTGATTGCTAACGAAAGTCACACATTGTGAATGCAGTGAAGACATTTTAAGAATACAAAAACATAATCATTAATAATTTGGAGAGACAAACACTTTGAAAGCTTTATTTATTTGAATTTAGCAAAGGGTTCATACGCACTATCCAGCCGTTTTCAACTTACCACACTATTGTTAAAAAAAATTACAGTGAAGCTTGAAAACTGGTTCAGCATCTTCCTTAACATGTGACATAGCTACACACATCCTGCATCATTTTAATATGTCTCATGAGTTGTTGATCTGTAACCAGTGATTTATAATGCTACAAACCAGTTCCCTGAACCTCATGTCAGTTGTCAGCTCCTCATTTGACAGAAAATCCTTCAAGCTGATGCTGCTGCTGTTCTGATTCATTCCTGAACCAGAGTCAAGCAATGCATGCTGGGAAGTCTGCTAATATACTGAGTTGAACGAACTCACAGCCATTAAATCTCACCACATTCATATTATGTGGACACTGAGCCACATTGGACACAAAACAACATTCACAGAAATCCATGAAGATGTTCTGACATGTTTTGTAAAAGTTGACGGTGAAGTCAAAAAACTGAACATTGATGTGTGGCAGCATCATGAAGAAGAAGAAGAAGAATGGGACATCCAGAGTGAAGAGAGGAGTTACAATGACATACAATGTGTGTCATGGGCCCAGCGTACATGATACAGAACAACAGATATGATAACTTCAATAATAACCACTGTATATTAATCATTTTTCACTGTTTAAGAATCCGGTTTCGTGCTAATTAACAAAAAACGTAACTAAGATTACAACAGGCAGAAGCAGTGTGATTAAACACTTGGAATAGTAACAGATACAGAGCACTGAAATCAAATCCCTCACAGCAGGAAATGATCTACAACATTTTGTAGAGAAGCTACATATTCAATGTCACGAACAACTCACACCTGTGTTTACAACAAGCCTCAAAAAGGAGGCAGAACATTACACATATTACAGAAAATGTTTAGTAAATAACTAATACATGCATATTCATGTCATCACATTATCAGAGTCCATCTTTTGCTGTTACTCATAAGTATCACAGATACATACTCATGTTTACAAAAATATCACTTGTAAAGTACTTCTATCGAATCAATACATTCTTTATACTTTACAATTGTAATAAAAAGCCCTTTTAAATATGATGATTTCTATTATTTCTTTATATTTCTCTTTCACCACAGGTCAGGCTCCACCCAGACAATCTTCCTCTGCTCCTCCCAGATGACGGTGCGCAGGCTGGTCAGCAGGGACGTCTGGTCACACCACGAGTCTGATGCCACGCTGTGATACAGACAAGGCAGCTTGTCCAGCAGCGGCTCTTCTCTCCTTGAGCACGCCAGGAGCTGTTCCTCCGACTGCCCATGGCGCTGCAGTTTTGACCTGGAAGTGATGGAGGTAACACAAGGTTCATTTGTGATCTCATTTGCATTTGATTTTGACTCACGAAAAGGCACTGAACTTCAGGTCCTTCAGAATTTGAAAGAACAGATTTTGCCGTAGAAATTGTTTAAATAATCAAATAACAGAATAGAAGAGGCGGTTCTACCAGATTTGAATAGTACTGAAAGCAGCATAAATAGAGCAGAGACCATTGCATTCACCAGAGGACATGTTTAGTATTTTTTCTCTTCAGTCACTTTCTGGTCTTATGATGTTTTTTAATCCAGGTGGCTACATGAAATCTGGTGTCTGACTCTATAAACATTAAGGAACGTTAATTCTGTATCTGTAGTAACCCACTCACCACCAAAGAAGAGCATGTTCTTATAGCCTCTGTTGTTTTTATCATGGCTATTTACTTACATCATTTATTTCCTTCCTGGTTTGCAGCATAAGACAAACCCCTAAACTGAATAACACAGCGGCTGTGATCACATTTTATGATTGATGTTATACTAAGAGAGCAAAACACATTTTTACTACAGAAATAAATAAGAGAGAAAATATGGAGGCAACGAGTGACAAACAAGATCATGAGAATGATTGTAAATCACATTTAAATGTTTGTATCATTTGATACTTCCCCATCATTTGTACTTCCCCTTTTCACAGAATCGGATATTCACCTTATGTCTATTTTTGGACTTATCACTGGCAAGTTGATTTAATAACACAGTTTGCCAGCTGTTGTCAGTGAGGTCATCAGTTCAACAGTTCACATTATTGTACATGAGTTCTAATGGTGATGATTTAAATGTGAGTTCGGTCACTAGCTGTGTTTATAAGAGGAAGAAGAAAGAAGAGTTCACCTCAGTTTACGGGCACTCCTTGCAGACTGGCCGATGTAGATGATGATAGGGAAAATATCAGCCCGGTGCAGCCGCCGCACACAGTCCAGGCCCAGGGGCAGCACACAGTGAATCCCCTGTAGGATGAAGATTGAGCATGACTTAAGGACAGTGCTTTGAAGTGAAACTTATTTGAATGCATCATGCAAGTTTAAATTAACCAAAAATCTGTTTACTTTCGCAAATCTGTATAGTAGAACGTGGTTGGGAAATGCAGCACATTAAAAGACACTTTGGCTTTACTTTTGGGGAACTGCAATGTCTTTCATCTTTATTTACACTCAAGTCATTGGATCACACAGTGAATGTCAATACAAAATAAATGACCACCAACCAATGCTGTCATCTTTTTCCCATATTTCACCTAAAGTACTGAAAGTGTGCAAATATAATGTTTGCTTTTGTTCTGACCTTCTTCATGACTTTCTCGACACTCTGCAGGGTGTAGCACTGGTGCTGTCCCTGCTCACACTCCTCCAGGATCTCAGACCTCTGCAGCCGGGCTGCATGCTCACAGGAGTTCAACTTCTCTGCAGAGGAGCAGAGTGACAGGCGACGCAGTGGAGATAGAAACAGACAGGAGGGAATAAAAGATAAGACATATCATATAATGAGATTAAAGTCATATAAGAAGAATTTTGTATGATATCATAATTTTTCTTTTAATCTCTACATGACGATAGTATTTTTAACTTTTCAGTTGTTGTTTTCTTTTATAATTTATTTGTTGCAGTACCTCAAACATGCAGAATTTCTTCTGCATATCCTGTGTTTTGGTTCATGAAAATAATCTTGAAGTTGTCCTTTTTTGTTGTTATAATCAAATTATCCCACAAAGAACATTACACTTTTATTTTAACTTTCTCGTTGTAGGGAAAACCAGTGAGCTTATACAGCCTTTTATTCTATTTATTCACACATTTTATTTCCTCCGGGGCTAACAGCAACATAAAAACCTATAAAATATTTAACACTGTACAATATGGGACTGGCTGTTTAGAGAGCGAGCCGACCAACTTCCAGTACGTCATGAAATTAGAGGAGGAATTAAACAAACTGTCACCAATAAAACTTGTGATCTGTGAAGTCAAACAGTGTTATCTGTCCGTTCAGTAGACTGTATCGCCCTTCTGTATCTAGCAGTCAGATTTCAATGGCACGTGCTGCACCTGTGAATGAATGAATGAATGGACATTTCACACCACAGTCTTCATACCAGGTTCACAGAGCTGAAAGCCCTTCCACCCTGCCAGCTTCTTGTCCAGGATGCGTCCCAGGACGGTGGGCAGCAGCAGGACGGGTCTGCAGACGGGTGGGTAGTGGGGGGTAACCAGGGTGTAGGGCATGAGGGATACACAACTTTTGGGTCTAGATGCGTCAGCTACAGGAGAAAGTATGCACACTGTAAGCAAGTGTAAACAGCTCAAAACAAATGCACTTTTGTGATGCTTGTGTGTTACTACAGGATGTCACACCTGAGTTTTCATCCACCACACTGACCCACAGTGGGTTCCTGCCCTGACGCCCGGTGCTCACAATCCTCACTTCTTTCTCCTTATTCTGGGCCACCAGTCGCCCCACCTACAGGGGAGGAATATTCCAAGGATAATGTTGGTTTACAGATATTTGTGAACAGGATCGCTTGTGTCTGGTGAAATTAGATTTTCTTCGTACCTTGAGAGATTTCTTTGTTTGAAAACTCATTTCCTCAATAGCTCGAATCAGAAGTCTTTGTGCTCTGTGATATAAAAAAAAACAGTTTCAGACTCTGAGCAGTGATCTCACCTCATTTTTTATGTAGGTGACTTCAATGGACCTGCATTTTGCCCCCATTCCCATGTGTCTACAGTATATTCCTCATCAGTGGACCACACCTGTAAAAGTTGGGTACGGTTCCACTCTGGAGGTCCAGTAGCTGGCAGGGGTGAACTTGGCTTGCATGCCATGCGTCCTCAGTGTCAGCGGGTCGCGTGTTGGTCACATGCAGAATGTTGTCGCAGGACACAGCCAGGGTTGTGTTGGGGCCAGTGGGCAGAGACATGTTGACGCGTACATAGAAGGAGTCTCCTGATGATATCTCACTGTTGTGCAGCTGCTGCAGCAGCGCCTCATATTCTAAACAACAGACAGAGGACACTTAATGACAACCTACACAGTAACATAATAGAGTGACTTTGTAGCTTGAACTGTACATTCTGTACATGTGATGTGATCGGTTGCTTGTTTAATCAAGCAGCAGGCAAATGTTACTAGTCACTTTTGTTAGGTCAATGTGTGACTGGATTTGAAGTACGTTTAACATCTATCGCAATTTAACCCTTCATGCACACATTGGTGATCAATAACCTTGGTAGGAAAGTCTCAAAGAACAACAAACTAACACCTGACTGTGTGACTGGTATTTTAATATTTGTGATTTATGTTGAGCTAATTCAATGTCAAAAATAAACCTAAGGACTCACTAATTCCGCACACGGCTCAGGTCTATAAATGAACCAACTACAGTTTCAATGATTTGAAATTTTGAGTGGGCAGCTGTGGCTGGAGATGAGGTAGAGCAGGTTGGCCAGCTATTAGAGCATCGGTATACATTCCTGTACATGAGTGCTTATGATGAGTATTTAAATGTGACATCAGTTACTTGCAGCTAATCATCAGTGTTTTTATGAAAAAGAGGTCTGTGAATTAAGCCCCTCCACTCTGCATATTAAAGACACTGAATCTCAGATTGTCGCTTCAGTGTTTCCCACACACTGTATGTGAATGGACCACGTATCCGGACGAGTATGTCTAATTGTTAATCAGTTAGTAAGTTTGAAACCATTGGATGTATTCCTTGAAACCCAAACGTCACAGGAGGTTGGTAAATACAGTATGTGCCCCTTCTCAGAGAGTTTGTCAGTCATGCTAATTTACCAAAATGACAGACATGATTTTTGGATAAGGTCATGTATATATTCAAGCTAATCTTCATTCATCAATTGACACTTCACAATCACTTTTGTAAAAAATGTTATGCTCTTACACAACCAACAGAATAACCAACACCTAATCCTTGTTTTTCCTGCTCTGTTTTGTCTCTTAGATCATTGTTCATCTATGGAACGTGGAGTCCAACAGGCTTGTGAACTTTAAAGAATGCTGTAGATCAGCTAGCACAGTGATTGCCACACATTAACCGCAGGTTGGGTTAACTAATAAGTTACCTCGTGTGGCAGCTGGTTATCTGTCAAATCTAAAAATACAAAAGCTGCTTCCTGATGGCCTTTTTTTTCACTTTTGTTTATATTATGGTAGGCCTATAGGATGTTTTTCAACATTTTCGTTCATTTGTCAAAGAATATCTCATGGATCGTGATGAAAAATTCCAAACTGTTTAGAGGACTGATATTTATAAGTGTGTTCAATTTGGTGCAGATCCAAATAAAAATATTTATCTTGTTTATTTAAATGTGATTTCATAAGCTACTGTTGGGCCTTGGGAAAGGATTTTACTCTAATGCGTGCCATTACATTTTTAGTATATTGTTTTATGATGCTGTTACATCGCAAGCACAAATTGTCCAAAACAAAAGTTAGGCAATAAATGAATAAGGCTTTTAAAGGAAGCAGACATTTGTTATAAGGACAAAGATGCTCTTTATCATCCAAAACGTTATCCAATGTGAATAGTTTTACAATGATGTATATTTTGGCTTGAGGAGTGGAGAAATGTACCATCTTCACTACAACCAAACAAAATGGTTCATGGTGAGACAAAGCACAGGAAGTGTTTTATGTAAATGCTGTGGGACGTACCATCTTGCCTGGGGCGTAGGGAGAGGTGGCAGAGGCCAGTCACCTGGCCAAGAGCCCACATAGCTTCTTCTAAAGTGGAGTCCTCCAGCACCATCCTCAGAGCCTTCTTGTTCTGCTCGTATTTCACCTGGAGAGAAGAGTACGATGAGAAAAATACCATTGCAACAGGGAATAAAAAAAACCACACACACACTAGACCTACCTCGACTATCTGTGCCCCTGGGCTGATGCCAACTGCGTGAGCAGTGCTCCCTTCTGACACCTGGTGTACAAACACTCCTGTCTTATTCCCCCCCACAACCACCAACTGGCTGAGCATTGCCTCCCCCTGGAAGGAGATGCTGACAACTCGGCCACTTATGCGGATCGCTTTCGGACGGGAGCGCATCAGGAAGGGAGGGACTGAAGTCTGTGACAGGCTGGTGAGCAGTGAGAGAAGATGAGGAAAAGGATATATGTGCTTAGGTGAAAGTTTCGATTTTTGGCATCATAGGAAAGGGTTAATACAGCTGTACCCAATAATACATTATAACAGTGCTGTCTCAGGATGGCCACTTTTGATGTCATGGGAGAGGGCTCCCTCACTTGAGGCTCTCACTTGTTTTTTTTACTAAAATAAAATGCATTTAAAAAAAATATATATGTTGTTGGCAGTTTTTCTTCACTCTAGTTGATGGCCAAGGAGAGAAGATGTCCCACCTTGTTAAGGCTTGTTCAGCAAATTGCTATTTGTGAATATGGGCTTTACAAATAAAATTTGCTTGCTAATTCATCTGAAACAAAGTAGATAATGAGAGAATTTTAATTTTTCTTCTTAACTATCCCTTTAAGGTGCTGTAGCTCAACTTAACATTGCTGGTTTCTTTCACATCAGATGCGCAGTGTGAACATTAGTGGCATGAACTGGGATGTCATTTAGTTCATTAGCCGTTTCACTGATTTTCTCCAGAGTGAAATATTGCCTAGATTACAGTGACATTTGTACAGATATTCATGGGAATGTTTGTACTTTCAAGTTAGTCTACAAATCTTCTTTATCTGTACTACCCTATTCTTAAATATTTTGTCTCCTTAAGGATATGCAGTGCCGTATTCCACACAAAAAATATTACTATGAAACTCATTATTTATAACAATGTTGGTCCAGTGGATCTCCTCACCCGTCAGACTTGGAGCCATTTGAGGAGCACAGCCTGGGTGGCTGCATGTCTTCCATCCCCACTAAACAAAAGAGAGGCTGTTAAATGTTTTGGCAGGGTGGTTTCCCCGTAAATTATCTGCCAGAGTTAATGTGTCACTGTATGTAGCCCTGGCAGAGGTCCAACATTGAACAATGGCTAATGAAAGAGCTGTCAAACAACAGCGGAAGTAAACAACGAGTTTAGATGTTTTCCATACATACTGTTCGGGAGGAACACGAAGTCGTCCAATAAAGAATCAGATTCCATTGTTTCAAAACTACGAGAGAAAAAAAGACAATGGAAACATGAAAGCGTCAGTGTTTTCTCTGTCTCTGTCACACACTCAAAATGTGAAATCTCTGGGGGGTTAGTTTAGCTCCAAAACAGACTCAATGAGCAAACTCCTGTTTTCTACAATTTACTCTTGATCCCACTCATTTGTGTCTCTCTTGGAATCATGTGAGTTGTCGTGTAGAATCTAGATCCTCTCATTGCTGTAAATCTATAATCCACCTGAAACTAGTCACGTTACAGTGACACAAGGGAATGCAGAAGAGGGATCCTTCCTGATGCCTTCCTGTAAAATGCTGCCAACAGACAAACACACACACACACACACACACACACCTGTTGTCTGCATGTAGTATTTCCTCCCTTTTGCGGAGGGAATCTGAACTGGGTGGCTCTGCGTTTCGGGATCGGACACTATTTGCTGCAGGATCTTCACTCTGGACATCAGAAACAGACACAAACAAAAACACAATCAGCATCATAACAAAAATAACAAGCTTTTAATAAACAATCAATTAAATGATACAGAATTTAAGGCAGGGTCTTATTGGGAATGTCCCTCCTCAACAACCAATAATATCAGATCAGATGGCGATGAGTGGTTGAACACGGATTATTCTGGTTTCTCCTTTTCCGTCCACTGTTAGTTGTATTTTTTATTAGAATATGCTCAATTTACCATTGAGCTGGTCAGATTAACTCTACTGGAATCAGAGAATGGTCCAGCCTGGTTCTGTCTGATGGTTACCTTCTATCTGCTGAGGGATTTCTTGGCCTCCTTCCTTGTACACTGACTAAACGAACAAGTTTCAAGCTGTTAATTAGTGAGCTGTAGACGGACGTAGATGGATCTTTGGACAGAGCCATGTGAGCTGTTTCCCCCATTTCAAGTCACTTGTTCACTGAATACACTGGCTGCTTGTAGCTTCATATTCACCATACAGTTATAGGAATTGTGTTGATTTTCTCACAGACCGAGGTATTAAAAGTTTATCTAAAAAAATATGAAGTGAAAAATTATGTTTGGATCAGGGCATTTCTGATCAAAGAAAATGTCAAGAATGTCCTTCTCAAGATCTGACCAGTGTGGTTAAAATAATTGTAGCTGATCTCACACATACACAAAAGTCTGACTGGCAGGAGCTCAGGGACATGGGATTGATTGCGTCCATGCGGCGAAGTCTCCGTCTGTTTGAGTTTGGGCATTCCTCAGAGCTGGACCCCGGGCTTACCCAGCCATCATCCGTCTCCTACGACACATTCATAGGCAACTGTATTAGCATTCTCATTAATTGTGACAAGGAGGTTATGTTTTCATTCAGTTTTGGTGCAGATACAGATCAGGGGGTGGATTCAGATATTTGTTATACCTTTCCTCAACATTGCGAGATAGGGCTTGAATTCTGCAAAGAATAATTCATGGATCTTGATGGAAACAGTCAGACACGTTAAGGGATCTGATATCTATATGTGTGTTTCATTTGATCTAGCTTGACTTTAAAGGGACAGGTTGGTCCTGGCCAAGGTACAGTATGTGCTCTACAAAGTGACACTGTAGTTTGTATGTGTGTTGTGTTTATGTGTATGCTGATGTGTGTGTGTGTGTGTGAGAAATGACCTCAGAGCTCTGCTGCTGCTGCCTGGCGCTACGTTTGTCCTGCAGGCTGAAGGCCCTCTCCTGGAGCTCCACCAGCTGGCACCTCAGGGTGTCCTTCTCAGCCAGGATGCGGGCGATCATGGCCTGGGCCTCATCTCTGGACTGGTACGCCTAGAGACAAGGGAAGATTCATAACAACTTCACAACATCAGCTACCAAGGCATGACGTATGAGTCAAATGTCGCTCGATGTTTATGCATCATTCAATGATGTGATTATGAGACTTTAAAGAAAATGAATGTGCAAAGAAATTAAGTACATCGTACAGTTTCAATGTAGTCAAAGAGAATCTAAACAGGAAAATACTGACTGTAACAAAGACAGGAGAGTTTGAGTGAAGGGACTGTTATCTGTTTTTTACCTGGTCTCTCTCGGACTGCAGCTCCCTCAACTGATTGTGGATCATGGTGGTCTTCTGCTGGTGCATGTTACAGTCCAGGGTTAACTGCTGCACCTGAAGGCTCAGACCCTCCTTCTGGTCCATGAGCTGAACACAAATACACCCAATGTTTGTAGAGATACACACAGAAAAAAAACCCTGCTCTTCCAATTAGATTCCGACTTTTGCACGCCATTGTGCTGCGTCGCAGTGGAGTAGTCAGTATGGCACACCCTTGAATTGGCATTGCTATTTAACATTCACTGGCAGACCAACTCAACTCACCCCTTGTTTGTCCATGTGCAGCTGTTCATTCTCCTCTCTGTAGCACCTGAGCTGCTCTGCAAGCTCCACCTGACTGTCAATGGCCTCAGCCAGGTCCTGGGCCAGGATGTCCTGATGAGCCTGACAAAGACAGAGCAGACAAAGACACGAGGAGTGAGTGAAAACTGTCACTAAATTAGCTAATCTAACACAGAGGGATGAAGTGATCGCTCTCACTGGGTCCAGTTTTTCTGCTTTCATCAGCTGGCAGCGCAGCTTCTGAACCTCCTCTTGCAGTTGTGGTGTTTTGGCAAGAGAGGCCCGTCTGAGCGAGCACTGCTTCTGCAACTTACTCTCCAGCTGGACTCTCTGCAGCTCCGTTTGCAGCTGGTACACCTGCCACACAAGACAATTATTTATCGTGGGATTGTCAAAATATGATGCACTGTCCCCTCAGTCATCAGTGTTTAGAAGAACTTATTTTTTTAACATTATACAATGCAACTCAGGTACAATACATACATGAACATGAGCGGCATAGAAGTAAAATTATCAAACCTCATAAAGTATTTATCTGCTTATTTAAATGTGCCTCTGTTTTATAGGATCTAGTGAATAATCAAAACTTAAGGATGGGCAATTAAGCTAAATCAATAATTATCACATTATAATTTCATCAATAGTAATACAACACAGTTTTTGTCATTTAGAATCACAACCTTCACACAGGAGAAGAAATAAGTCTGTAAACTCTGAGGAAAATGTATATATTAAACAAAGAAATAATAATGTGACATTTATTGTGATAATTATCGATATTGACAGATATATGATGATATTTTTCTTGACATTTGTATCTCCCAGCTACTGACATAAACCTTCTCACCTCTCTGATGCCTAAATGGCTCTATCTTGACACTATTGAGACACATAGTTTAAAGGTTGCTCAGATCAGCAGTTTAGTGTAACATTTCAATAACTTTGGGGAACTTGTGAAATCAGGTCAGTTTACAAGTCTTGGGCTAGGGCTAGTACTACCTGTGAAAAAAAAGATTGTATAGTTCAGATGAATGTTCTCAAGTGATTATATGGAATATGTGGAATTTGAATGAAGTGAATTTATCCGGCCTTGTTACTCATCACTGCTTGAAGCTAGAGGCTACAGCATCACTATTTCAACCTCTCTGCTGAAATGTATGGTAGTAGACAGTGGCAAGGGATGTACTCAAACATTTAACTTAAGTAAAAGTATAGATAGACAAAAATGTACTCAAATAAAAGTAAAAGTACCACATAACTTCTACTTGAGTTAAAGTAAGTACTTTTAAATACACTAAAGTAGGTGGCCTCTTCTGAATCCATAGGTGAACATGTAACGTAATGCTTTATAAAAACTGGATTAGAAAGTACAGATTTTGCTGATATATGTAGTGTAATAAAATTGAAAAGTACGAGAAAATAAATCTAGAGAGTAGAGATACATGGAAAATGTACTTGAGTACAGTAACAAAGTAAATTTACTTTGTTACATACCATCACTCGTGGCCAAGCTTCATTGTAGGTTATGTAAGGGGCAGAGTGCAAAGGAAGCTTTTGTGATAGGGTCTATTTTAACCTAAATCTTGATCTTTTCCTACACATAACCAGTAATATTGTTGCCTAAACGTAACTGAAAAAGATGCTAGTCAGGCTTTCTGGCAAGAAGTCCTCCCATGTAGCACCCCTCCAGCTAACATAACACCAAATATTTTATTAAACAGGCTTTGCTGCTAAAAAGAAATTGTCTCAAAGATTTATCATGTGATGTCACTTGAGCTGTTTTCTCAGACAAAGTGCGGTCTCAGCCATAAAATAAATTATACAACTGTTTTCAGAATCTGTGTTCACGGTGCCTCCCTAGGCGGGACATGCAAATGCTCAGATTTCCGTTCTTTAAAAGTGACCTTTAGGGGACTTTCCCCGGAGATCACAGCTTTGTGTGTTAAGGGGAAGAAACTCAATCTAAGTTCTGGTTTTCTAAGCTCAGAAACATTACTGAGTATCACTGACCTGCAGGTTGAGGTCATGGAGACGCTTGGTCACAGCCGATTTCTCCTCGATGGCTGCTGTGTAGCGCACGTACAGGTCACACTTCTCATCCTTCAACTTGGTGACCTCGCATTGCAGTGAGCACAAATGCCTACGCATGCGTTCGCTATCAGCCTGAAGGCATCTGGATTTCTCCTCCTGCTCCGTAACCTGCCTAATCTCTGACTCCAGGGTGGTGCAGCGACTGGTCATTCTGCTGGCCTCACGACGAGCCTCCTGGAGCTCCTTCTGCATCCCTGTCACTGCTCTCACCAGGTACTCCGTCAACTCGGAGTACTTTATCAGGCCTGAAAGGAGAACGCTGCAGGTCAGTGGTTGAAATGACGGACAATTAAACAAAGAGACAGATAACTCCGACGACTTCAAACCACTGACCGCTGAATCTTGAGGGCTCAGTGCTGGGTTTGCGTCCAGTGACTTGGGTGTACAGGGTGGGGTAGTGGATCATCAAGCTCTCCAGTAAGGCCACAGCACCATTCCTCCCCTGAGTCCTCAGCAAATCAAGCATGTAGCCTGTTGACAGTAGACATTGATTATATCTCTAGCTCCAAAAGACTCAAGCTTAAATCATGAAGGTCATCAAGATATGAATCAAACCAATTTAAATTTGTTCTGATAGAAAACAAACCAATTATAGTTCTAACAGAGTATTCTGTGTGTAAAGCTGGCAAATTCACTTTCAATGTGTCAGGTGGCAAAACATGCAGGTTTTTTGCTAATAAACATCAGTTTTTATTACTACAGTTATGCAGGGATTTCAGCAGTCTCTAGGCAATACTCTCAACAGTCAGTGTTAACAACTCAGGCACACTAGAATGGGACAAAACAGAATCCGTTTGTCGACTACACACTGACTACAATACAAAAACCTTCTATAACATCAGAACAGCAACAGGTCAAGTCACAAATCTCACTGGTTCTCATGCAGCGGTTAGTGAGGTTGTGGCAGGAGACGATCTCGTCCTCGTCCATCTCCGTGAGCACCCTGGCCTGCCTCAGGTACGGGATCAAGATGCATGGCCGTACCCCTAATGAGATCCGGTGGCGGTTGTCATTTATCAGTTCCCATAGTTCCTCCTCACCCATCTTCTTCAGGTCTGGACCCTCACATGGAACACACTCCCCTGCCATCCTGAGTGGTAAATGTTTAAAAGACTGAGCGTTGTCTGCCCTCTGAGCCTGGAGCAGACGGAGCAAGCAGACTTCCACAGCTGAATAGACACTGTTCACATACTCGCTCCTGGAAGTAAATATTACCGGATGAAGCAGAAAAGCATTATAAAAGGATCAGCCACTTTCCCCACCCCATGGGTGTTTTTGTCAGAGCAATGCTTGTGTGTGTGGGCGTGTAGGACAAACCTGTTAGGCAGGCCCTCTGTGAGGTAAGCATAAATACACGCTGGTGTAAACAGAGCTGAAATACAGCATCTCACGTTCATTTACAAATCAGATGCACACACACACATTAGTCAAGTGATCCACACATACGTCTTCTGAATTTGCTTTAAGCAGCTGATTCAATATCGGATCCCATCATAAACCTCTGCCTCGCTTTATAAGTGAACGAAGCCAGATCTGTTTGTTGACAGGAGTCAAGGTGCAGCCTGAGTCATAAGAGAACAAGGCCTCTCGTAGCACAGAAGTAGACTGAATGCATGTTGGCTTCAATAATTTCTAATCACAGCAGAGCAAACACACATACCACAGTGAGAGCAGCAAACAGTGATGCGTGAAGTTCAAAGTCCTCTGTTTAGGAAGGAAATAAGGTTGGAGGTGTAGCTGACGTTGTGCAAGGTCAGATAGTTCCTCTTGCTGTTACCTAACTTACCACCATCCTGTGTGAAATCACTGTTTACTGTACTGTAAATAGTTTATGCAAACAAGGGGAAGCAACCAAATGTAAATGATATACTGACATAAAGAGTTCAGAGGGTGTAGGAAATGTAGTGATCTCACCAGTTCCAGGAAAAACATCCAATGAACGAGATCGTTTGATACGATAAATTGTTACTGTATTCAAGAAAACAAGAGATTTGAAAAACTGTAATTTTTGCCAAATTAATATCAGCATCAACGAGGATGAGCAAATACGATTATGTCACCTCCATTCTAAAGTGCTGCTGTGTAGAGGCTGATGTTGCAGTGATCTGTAACCGGAGCAGCCTCCTTAAACGCAGATCATGGGTTGGAATATACCAGGAACCACAACACACTTTCTTTCTTGATTAAGATTTAGCTGAAGCTACCACACCCCAATACACAACTTACCTCAATGGTTTGCAGATTCCATTAATTTCCTGTGGGCAGTGCATTGTGGGACACTGATGTATATAAAAAGTACATAAAAAAATGATGGAAACAATATTTGTTATTGTTCCTCGTAATTAGCCACATGACAAGTGGAAAATTAGAAATGTTAATTACACTAAACTACACTTAAATGTAGAGTTCAACATGTTTCTCAAAATATCAAGGTCATCTCTCAAAGTCTAAAACTAAGTGATAACACTACATGTTTACTAGTTATTAAGATAGGCTGAGTTCTTCCTGGTTAGTATAACAGGCCGTTTTTATAAGATAATTTTTTTTTATTGCAAGGCGTCAAGGTGCAGTTAACCCCTTTTGTTAATTAACAAAAACGTGAGTCTTGAACTTATTACAATAATCCCGGTAATATGGGTTTTTATTCAGTGTTTATCTGATATATATATATATATCAAGTTATGTATATTAGAATTTATATAAAATATTTGTTGTCTTTGTTATTTGTTTTGCCTCCGAAGCAAACGCTAATTAAAGCATGATAAAAAGTTCAAGTCTATATACTTGTATATAATAATAGCTACACTACCCTCATAAAAATGGGCTATTTGAGTGCAAGACCAGGGTTTTGATGAAAAGTAATACACAATCTGAACATAATTCAATAAGTCATGCTCTCAAACCTCGCTATTTAAAGATAGGAAAAAAGCTCCATACCAGCTGACAACACACTCCTTTTATTAGTGCACATGCCTTGTCTATGGCCTTGACACACACCTCAGCAAATTCCATTTCTAAAAAAAATCTGTAGGGTTATCTAACAGGTATCTAACACACTAAATAAAGTATTTGTGGAAATATGCTGCAGCCAAAAGCAGCCATTACAAAATAATGTTTAAGTGTTAGCCATTTCCACTCAGTACTAGTTTGGTGTGCTGTTTGTCGTGCCAAGCCTGTGCACGGCTACTACCAGTTCTGGTGACAGTCCTACTCTACACAGGGCCTCTGGGTGCTCTGGAAAGTACAGGATGGTGCTCGTCTAGAACACACAACCTCTTTGAGCCGGTTGCACAACATTCTTTGAGAAAGTGTTCACATTCACGTCCCTGTTACGTAAAGCAGACGATGTGCTGCCATCAAGGAAGGCCTGCAGCTGCTGTGATAATCAGCTGTATTAAATCCAGGACGTATTGAACAAGTAACATGTTGATATCTGTGCTTGAACTAACAGAAATGTCACTATGATCCGGTGTAACTGCCTTTGTCAGCCTGGACTGGTGTAATCTGATTATTTCAATAGCAGATTATGAAGATGAATGTCTGCCCATAGTAAATGTGCAGGTACTGACACACCACCACACAGGTGAATGGCACTAAATTAAGCATATCACAGATTCGTTTCCCAATAATTAAACATAATAATATTGCCAAATCTAAACAGCAACAGCTTTTCTCAGTGTACGATACTTTATATGCACTTACAGACGTTCACTTGATCCAATTTAACAAAGCACAATACCAAAAATGTGAGGTTATTTTCAATTTTTTATTTTGCACCATCCACAATATAATTCAATGTTTGTAGATTCCATTTCTGTTGGGCATTGCACTGTGTGACACTGGTGTAAATAAGAGTTATTTAAAAACAGTAGCTGCAGCACACAATCATACACTTAGACATTAACTTTGGCAGAATTGGTTTTATGTATTATAAAATGTAAAAGGCGTGACCTGCAAACTGCCTTCAAACTAGTGTCTTTTAGAATATTTTAAAGCTATATCATCTCTTGAGTTTTACGACTCGGGAGACAGTTTTTCTCCATTCCTTTTTCTCTTAGTTCCTTGTATTGTAAAATTGTGCTCTGCTTTGTTGTTGTGTTTCTCTTATGCATGAGCTCAACATATAATTGTACTGAATCATTTAAATTCTCAATTAAGGACTGGGGATAGTTTTTGTCACTGAATCAGTTAGTTTACAAACTGGCAGCTGGATAGAAAAAGCCAAACAGAGAAGGATTTAGTTTTTTCTGATCGAGTTTCCATCGAGACGTTATTTGATCACTTTTTAATGGACACAATTATGTTACTCACTTCCTCTTCCTGTTATAACTTTCATGTCTACATTGTCTCCCGCACTTTCAAATTGCCTGAGCACGACCTGCCAACGCTAACGTTAGCCTGCGGAGTGGCCCCTGGTGCTGGGGGAACTCTTCACAGACTCGGTGCAAGATGGCAGAGGTAGTGTGCACATGCTCAGTCTGGGTTTGCAGAGCGGCTCTGACTGAGTCCCTGGTGGACGAAGCCTTGTAGCGGCCCTCGCACACCCCCTGCAGCTTCTTAGCCCGGTTCTGTAGAGTCAGCAGGTGGTCTAAGTTCTAGAGGGAGGGACATATAAAGAATGAGAGTGGTTTTTATTTCATTTAAAACAATGACTAGCTATATCTAGTATGCTTGCTAATCGGAGCGGTTCCAAGAGTGGAAACTCTGATGACAGTAAATCTACAGCTGTGTCAACTTGACCTGGACAGTGCTTTAACAAATATTCTCACCACACCTTCAACACATCAATAGCAACATTTACCGGCAGTAGACAGAAGGTGAATATTTATCTTCTGAGAGGACACTTGATTGACGCATGTCAGCTATAATATAATCTGGAAGCTTAAAAAAGAAGACTGTATTGTGTATTAAATTTCAATATAGTGAGGAGTCAGTTACACTCAGAATGCAGGTGCAAACAGATACAGTGTTACTGTATATTCACATAGTAGCATGTATTCATTCATGCACAATATTTGCTCCTTACCCTAACTTTAGTGTCCTCGAGATCAACAATGTCATGGTCCAGGGTGCGGCTGGTGCTGCACAGTTCTATCAGCCGCTGCTTCTGCTGTGCAAGCGCGTCAGCCAGATACCCCTGGCTCTCCTGTTGGTCCTTGATCACCTGCTCACACTCAGCCAAATGCTGAAGAGATGAATGATGTATATGAGATAACAGTGCTTCAGGTACAT
Organism: Platichthys flesus; assembly: GCF_949316205.1. Lineage (NCBI taxonomy): Eukaryota > Metazoa > Chordata > Actinopteri > Pleuronectiformes > Pleuronectidae > Platichthys > Platichthys flesus. The sequence continues at coordinate 4,937,389 of NC_084949.1, forward strand.
ATGCAGAAATGGAGGATCCCGAAATGTGTCCTACCTTGTGCACGTCCTTGATCTTGCGCCGCAGGCCTTGTGCTTGGCGGCTCAGGTCGCCCTTTGTAGCCTGTTTTTGTGAGCTGTGGACCATGGCCTTTCTACGGTTAGCAACAGTCTCCCTCCTCGCCACTGTCTCTTCACTCTCCCTCAGCAACTGCTCCTGCTGCCTCTTTAGTTGGTTGAGTTGGGCCTAACACACACGTATTAAATGAGATTAAACAAACAAGCATTCATATCATCAATAAAATGTTACATGTATTGTTTACCTCGTTCATTATTTATTGTGTGTGCAGGGTTTACCTCACTACGATGTATCTCAGCCTTCATCATCTGGATTTCTCTGTGGACCACGTCAGAGTCCAAAGCTGAACGAGTCTCTTTTACAAGCTGGATCTTCTTCTCCCACAGCAGGATCTTCCGCCTGCAGGTCACACGCACACAACACATGAACCCAACAAAATGATAAATCCAGACTGAATCGAGCAGTCAACAACTGATGGATTTTCATCCAATTATAGGAAAAGTTTATTCAAATATTAGCTTGTGTACACTAGATGTAATGATTTGTGCTCAAAGTATATGGTCCTGTGAAAATCTCTAGCCCCCCACCCCCCCTATAGTTATTAAATATTTTGATGGACTTCATATTGATATGACATTTATTCACTTAAAGGGATAATTCAACGAAAAATGAAAATTGAGAAAATGTGCTCAACTCATGTTGTGTGTAGCATGGGAATCTGCTTGTGCACAATGTTAGACTTTTTTTCTCCTCGTGTTTAAATGCGTTTCCCATAAATCATAAAAACGCATTGTAAACTTCAAGTACTGTACAGGTCCTAATAACTTATGATTACTTTTGCTGCATAATGTTTAAGAGCAATGTAAGCGCAGGCAGGTGGGGGAGCGTGGAAGTAAAACGAAAAACAGGCCTGATGTGCTTCTGCCCTAATACTGATGGCTTTTTTTGTTGCAAAATATTTAATTATTAAAAATACTATATTTTAGATAATTGTCACAAAGAGACTCACTCAGCTTCCACCAGACTGTTGAGGAGTCTTTCTTTCTCATCATGGGTCTTCTCATATGTCATCTGGATCTCCACTGAGTCCTGCTCTGCTTCCTGAACACATTATATTTCATGTTTAATAATATTTACTATTAAAAGTGCAGAGAATAAAAACAATTAAAGCTGAATTTATCAGCCATGCTGTGCCTTAAGTCTCCGCAGAAAATCTGACTCCATCAGCACGTTCTCCTTCTCCAGTGCCTGGCTGAGCTGCCCGTTCTTGCTGAGCATGTAGTTGAGCTTCAGCAGGTCTTCTCTTAGCATCTTCGTGTTCTTCTCCAGATCTCTATGCTCTTGGTGCTCTGCTTCAATCTGATCTGGTGGGGGTGGAGAGGGCATCAGAGTGTGACCGCAACTGGAAGTGTACAGGTTGTGCATAGTATCTGCAAATCCCTTTTTATAGTTAATATAGCATACTGCTATTTAGTATACTATGGTGAAATTTAACCCATTTAAATATATAGTACAAAACATTTTTCATAATCATATTCATATTGTATACCATACCTGTCTATATGCTTTTAACACGCTATATATGTATGTGTGTGTAGACGTTTATTTCAATATCTCCTCATTTATAACAAGTGAATTTCCTCAGCTTTGGATCAATAACGTTATAACAGTGTCTGTTTTTCAAAGTTGCAAAATTCATGTACTAATAATAATAGTTACAGTCTCAGACATGTTATTTAAAAGCTAAAGACCATTAGTGGCCTATAATTAACTGGCTTTTACAGACTGACTTGGACCTGTTTCATTCATACATGTGTGTGCTTTTTAGGAACATTACGTACACTTGAAATGTATTTCTTTCTGCTGCATGACAGTGTGCTCTATCTGCAGTTTATGCATGTTCTTGCTGTTGGCCTCTATCTCACGCGTCAGTCCGACAAGAGTCGTCTGACGTTTCATCCAGAGCTGCTGGTCATTCTTGATATTCGCTGCCAGCTCCTCGATAGCAGCCTTCAACGAATCCACCTTGATTTGCAGAGGACTTAGGTCTTCATTCTGGAAAAGAAGGCAAACAAATCATAAATATACCATGTAATTATACAACAGCAGAGCTGCTATTTTTTTCTTCCGTCACCATGACAGGTGTTTATTTCTTTTGTCTATGGACAGGTTTTGAGTCAAGTGATAGTGTTGGAATTGTTCAAAATAATTGCTATGAAACTTAATACAAATCTAGATCAAAATGGAGGCCAAGTAGGAAGATGGGTGTGGTCTGACCCATGAGTTATGTAATAATGTAGTAATGTCTAATCCGTACTTATGAACTGGAAAGTCAGCATGTTGACAGGCATTGAAGCTGGTGTCATCAAATCCCAAGATTATCTGTAGTTTTTACTATATGCAGTGTCTGAATCTTATGATTGTTTCTATTGCACTTCAAAATTCAAATTGAATAATCCACATAAACAACAATCAATTTGGGATTTCGTCTCCAAGATCTCTCACCCCAGTGCTGGCTGTGATTTTACTGATCTTTCTGTTGTAGTTGGCAATGGTGGTCTCCTTCTTTTCAATCAGTGCATTGAAGGAAGTAATCTGGGCCCGGTTGGATGTGATCATTCTTTGGTACTTTGCTTTCTCCTCATTGAGGGCTTCCTGAGTGACGGAGAGACTCTCCAGATGCTGGCTGACTTCAATGATCTCCAGTCCCACCGTCACCACCTCATTCTCCAGCTGCCACAGCTGAGAGATCTAAAGGGGAGAAAGAGATGGTAAGTGAGACAATACTGTAATATTAAATTGTTACTGTATACATAACTTATTGTACATTAGACTTTTTTTACATTCCTGAATCCTATATTTCTCTAAAACACCCCAGTTTGAAACTAAAGGTCTACAAATATACTGTTTATTAAATAATATACTAATAACAATGACAACATGACTTCTTATGTACATGGAAGGACTCTGCACTGTGTCTGGATGCTTTTTCTATCTTTCAAAAATGGCATCTTTACCTTTTCTTTCTTGAGCTCAGCTTTCTTGCTGGTGAGCCTTTGGGAGTACTTGGCAGCCTTGTTGTGGGTAAGCTTCTGCTGCATGTGGGTCATGATCTTGTCCTCCAGCTCCATACGCACAGCATTCTCTTTCTCCGACTTCCTCCTCTGATTATTCAGATGAGTCTGGTGGCTGCTGGATTCCTAGAATGAAGAAGGAGAAGTTGGGGGTTAAGAAAAGTGTGTGAAACGGATATCGAGGGAGAGGGAGTAGAACGACTGTCAGGACAAACACAGAAGGCTTTGCCCTCTCTCCACCTTTGTGAGCCTGTCGAGGGTGTTCTCGGAGTCGCTCAGGATGCGGATGCAGATGCTGTACTCTGCTTGTAGAGCCTCGTGCTGGGCCTGTCTCTGCCTGATCAGCTTTCTGGAGGTGGCTCCATCCATCAGGACCCTGTTCAGCTGCAGAGTCAGTGCCTCATTCTTCTCCTGTTCTATAGTGGTGGATTTCTTGAAGCCTTCAATCTCTCCGTCCAATAAGATAACCTGGTGCTCTTTTGTGCTATTGGAAACACATACAGCAGAAAAGCATGTGTGAACACATGCTTTAATTTTGATATTCGTCACCATTTCTTATATCGCAGTTCATGAAACAGGTGAAAACCTGCATTTAGCATAGTGAGAGTAATTTTTGTTTTCATTTGTCGATGGGAACAATCTGTCACTGAGAAAAACATTAGCCCCATCTTGACATGTTTTCTGCAGAGACATTACATTTACAACGTGTTTGAAGTACAATAGCTTGTTTCAATTGGATCAGTAGCATATTAATAAATTCATCCCTTTCTTGCCGTAATTCTCACCGCACATCCTCCTGCATCTTGCTGAGGTCTTCATCTCGTCTCCTCAAGCTCAACACGCTGCTGTTCCACAGCTGCAGCAGCTGTTTACGCATCATCAACAGAGACTCCATCTCCATCTCCACCTGCACACAGACACAAACATGTGTGGACATGTGGCAATGCCAGTGTTGTACAGACACTTCACCAACACTCATATAATATAAGAATCAAACAATGTATATCAGAAGCTTACATTTAGAAGAGAATCTATGAATGGGGACAATGACCCTGCCTTTAGTGCTTAGGTTGAGTCACGTGATACTGACAGGCTCATGAAATCAAATCAAGCATGTAATCTCATAAAAATCTCACTAGTCAACTATAAATTACTACAATATATTGTAGTAAACCAGTACTGTATATATACAGTACTGGTTTTGCCAAACACCTTGTGCATATTGATCGCAGTAATTTAATTCATGTTTTAAATCGTTTGGAAGCACAGAAATTAATATCTTTAAATTAACACTGGATTAAATGTGTAATATGAAAGGTATCACAGAAACCGATCCCTTGCTAATAGTTAACAAACTGCAGGTAAACACAGAGCCCCATTGAGATGCTGAGGAGCCAGATATTCTCAGGAGATTAAAAGGAGGATAAATGTTGGATTTGTATTCATTATGTGGCCAGAAACACAACTATAGTGTACATCATTTGTTTATTTATTGTTTTTTCTAACAGTAACATTTGTGTCATTTTATTTCTTACAGCTTGCACCACTGTTCTTAAGTGGCCAAAACTATATTGAAGCTTTAATCTTTAATCCTGTCAGTTAACTGAAAATAATTGTCCTGTTTAAAGAAGCTTTAATTGAAACTTTACAAGGTTGATGCCTAAGGCACTTTGACCTTACATATGCAGTATAAACTGTCTTATTTCATCCTATAGTTACCTCAGAGAGGACCTGTCTGGCTGCCTGTGTCTCCTCTGCTTGAGCACAGGCCTTGGACTCATACATGGCAACCTGCTGAGTCAGCCTCTCCAGTTCCTTCGTCAGACGCTCCACATATAAATCCTGATGACGCAAAATGTTCAACCAATGAAAGTGAATTAATGAATCAATGAATATGTATAATACAGTTAAAGTGTCAAATGAGTTGATATTGTTAATGTGCCCGACTTCATCCTGTCCACCTGCTTCAGTTTCTGTTCTTCAGCCTGATTCTTCTCGGCTCCCGCTTTGTGTCTGGTGGTCCTATTGGCTTTGACGTCAGAATGCAGATCTTCACAGGCTCTCTGTGCGAAGACGAGGTGCAGCGACAAGTTGTCGACCTCTGCCTGTAGCTGGGACACTGGAGAAGATACACAGCATTAAAAACATTTACACTAAGCCTCAGATCTTAAGTTTAGAAACATGGTCTGACACTGATTATGTCTTACTGGTGCTGTAACAGTGTTTATGTCCAATGAACTAAAGTATTTTCATACAAAGCCAACTAAGCACTGAAATAATCCTAATATTTCATGCTGTTGGGTGAATCTATTGTCCTTTCTCTGGACATAGAGGCACTGATAAACACAAGTTGCTGACTAATTCGGGTGTTTAAGGGGATCCAGACTGGTTTCTGCATTTTAAACAAGATTACATTACATTACATTACATTACATTACATTACATTACACAAGATAATAATAATATTACAATTCACCATTTTCCTAAAAGTAAAGGACGAGTCCGACTCCACTATGGTATTTTTCACTCATAATTCCAAACCTAGAACTCATACTGAATTTAAATTGAAATCTTGCTCATAAGCGTATAAAGTACATGGTGCAACATGTGAGAATGAAATATAATCCTGAATCAAGACCCCCAAATGGAAAGTCAGGCTCACCATCAGCTTTGGCTCTGCTGTGCTGGCTGCTAATGTTGGAAAAGTGTCTATTCCCTGCCTCCAGCTGATCCTGGGCCTGCCGATATTCGGTTTCAGCCTGTGTCCTGTTCTGATGATGCTCTTCAAGCCTTGTTTGGAGTCTGGCCAGCTGCTCCTGAATCCTGAAAATCGTTAAGCCTTTCTCCTGTATGAGGCTGGCCTCTGACTTCTCAACTCCGAGCTGTGGCAGAGGTAGAGAGAGAGCGAGGGAGAAAGAGCAAAAGCAGGAATCAGATCAAAGTATCCAGGTAGTTTTACTCTGGCTTTCTATTGTCCTGAACACATTCTTTCTCAAAGGTGTTTAGTTTGTTGATTTCATCTGCTTTTCATTAACAATAGTTTTATGTTGGTCCTTAAAATGTGCTTGCTGCACAAAGAAATAACAATCCAAAAATAGTCCACATTCTAAACAGCTCAACATCACCATCTTCTGGACATACTGAGAACATATAGTTAAAGAAAGAGAAAACAACCTTTTCCTTTATCTGAATCTCGATCCTCTCCAGCTCCTCTCTCAGCTGCTTGTTCAGAGCAGCTTGTTGCCTTCTGACCAGGGGCTGTCAAAAGATGAAACATTGAAACAATGACAGTGGGAATGATAAACAAAGAAATCTGATATTATGAAAATAAACTGGAAATGCTAACATTTATGAATGGAGGCAACTACTGATCTCCTCCTGATAAGGAGATACTACACACATGTTCAGGATCAAGAACGAGAAATTCCTCCTCTTCCTCCTCCTCCAGCAGTGGCTCCTCATCCTCCATGTCTTCTGACGTATTGAGGTTGGAGAGGTTAATATTCACCGGCATCTGAGCAGAGTTGTCTTGCACTGAAAGACAGAAAATAGGTAATTCTTAAAATGAATCAACAAATTATGATGTCAAAAATAATCCACACTGTTGTGTGATAATTAACTTGTGAGTATGCTAAGATGAACGTTTTTTAAATGCAAATATATAGAGGATGAATAAAGTTAAAGTTAATGAAACTATTGTAAGTTTATGCAGAAAAGAGTTTTCCTATAATATTTCTTAAATAATTAATAGTAGTAACATTTGAACTAAGGAATCTTAGGCAAACTCACCTAAATTAAAAAAAATAACTTAATTACCTAGTTTATGTAAATTGCAAATATGTCTGCGTTACTTTTGCCTATTTATTTATAGATGTGAATGTATTGATCAGTGCTATATTGTGTCACAGCTTTGTATCGAATTGTAAATCCCAGCAGGTTTATAGTGTGACCGACCAGAATCCTGGGAGTTTTCATCCTCACCACTAAGGGAAGGGTCATACTCAGGGGCCGAGTCTTCAGGCTCTGGTCCTATCTGATCCTGTGAGTCACACTGGCACACATACAAAATAAAAAAATATATAAAACTTGATATAGAATATGATATAAACATAGAATTACCACTTTTTCGCTGTAAACATTTCCTGTGAAATTTGGGGTCACACTGTCTAATTATAAAGATGCTTTCTCTCAATACAAGTACATTTTGCTGCTAAAAATAAGCAAATGGCATTTGTCTATGTACATTTGTTGGTTTGATTGTAATTTAGAAATAAAGAAATTCAGAGAGATTTGCCATCTTTTCTTGTTTTCTAGTCTAATTAACTCCCTGAAATCATCAATTTCAAATTTTAAGTCATCTGATGCTTAAAAAAGTGATTTAGTTTTTAACCTTACTTTATTGCTTGACATTAGTCTTTTTGATCTAATTTCAAGATTGTGTGAGCTAAAAGGAGAGAGGGTTTATAAAAGAGATAAAACGATAAAAGAAAAACAGTAGGTTGACTCGTCTTGATTCCTCACACACAGCATACCTCTGGTGGGTCAGAAACTGCCCTGTCCTCTGAAGCCTCTCCTTCCTGTGGCTTTGGGTCTTCGTCAACTTGGCTGTACCTTCCTTCCATAGCACTCTGTGTTTTAACCTGTGATGACAAACAAGTGGTCTTACATACAGGCTACCAGTGGAAGAACCAGCAAAGATCTGGTGTGAGTTGTTCGCTGTTCCAATGTGTGAGGCAGCTTTTACTTTTTAGGCCGAGAGCTACGTTGGCCCTGAGAGCTAAACGCACTGCAACTTAAGAAAACACATGCAAGTAGTAAAAACACAAGCATCAGCCCTCTTGCCAGGGCACTGATGGCCACAACAGATACAGCGCTGACCAGCTGCCTGGTTTGTGCTTTATGGCCCGAGTGACGTGGCTGAAAGCTCGTGCCACATAAACGGAACTGTAGCTGCTGCTTAATATTGTTCAGAGGCATCTCTTTCACCGGGCCCTCATCTGTTACATTTGCAGAGGTTTTAGTAGGGTTTGAGGCCTGAAGGGACAGAACCCTATTGTTTTTCCTATTACTATTATTATTATTCGGTTTCCTCCGCCTAAGCGCAAATTCCCGTTAGAGGGATTGAGCTAGAAACACACGAAACTTGTGTGTTCATCAACTTTCTCTGAAACATGTGCTCATTCGGCTTCAGCTCAATGTGTTCTACAAAAAATTCTCTAGGACCATAAAAGTCCGTCATGATGATGTTTTTGCTAATGTGACATGACCTTTTTTTATACTATCAACAACAAATTTGGGAAACAGCATTATGAGACTGAGATAGTATTACATATTTGAGCATGGGGGATGCTAAAGTCTCCTAAAATCTTGAGAGCAGTATCCACTGAACCATCAACACATAATTGACATCTTAAGTACAAAATTATTTGGAGGAAGTGATTTTTTTCTACATATTTTAAGCTAGAATCATAGAAATTGGTACGTTAATTGGTTACAAGTAATTACAGCCCATTCTGCCACATGGTGGCGTTATTACATTTGACAGGCCACGCCCCTCACAGTTTGTCCGATTACTCGAAATTCCCCACACAAGTCTAGCTCAATGTGCACTAAAAATACAATTGTAGCTTTTTTGGGGGGGGATGATGACGTTTTCTTAACAATATTTATGGATGGGTTGCATATTAAATAAAGAAAATCCTTCGTTGCCATCATCCTTAAGACTCTGCATTCTTTTACCTACTCTGGGCCCAAGCTAATATTTTGAAATGCGCTCCTTTTCCTTTTTCTCTTGCCGAAAAGTGAATGTAGCTTCTTCTTGGTTGTCGGTTATATTGCAGCTCCTGGTCTGTAGCTATTTCTCAGTATTTTTCTAAGTATGTTTCTGCTTCTTCGTTTGTGTATTGGCACGTGGCAAACAACATCAAGGTGCATCCAATTTCAATATCCTAATTCTTCTTCTCCTCTGTTCAAAATGCTTTGATTTCATCCATTAAGGCTGGAATACCTGTTATCTTGTCTTCAAAGGCGTTCCTTTACATTCCATCTGTATTTTACCCTGCAACCACTGATGTGTCTTTTTTTTTTTAACTGTAGTGTTTATTCAGTTTTTTCCATTAACGTCAATCATGGCTGCAGGTATCCCTAATCTACAAAATCAGATTTATACAGTTTACAGTTCACATGTCTTTCGTTATGTCACACAACACCCATTTTTTCCACTGTTATAGAAACATCTTCCTTCAGTCGAAGTTGATAGGTCATTCTCTCCATACAGTATATTTCTCTTACAATCCCTAACCATTGTTCTATGGTAGGAGATTCAGTTTTGTACCAGTTCCTTGTTCTTGTTTTCTTAGTTGCAATCAACAGTATCTTGACTATATATCTATCACTTTCAGTAACGCTTTCAGTTACATTTCCAAGGTACAGAGTCTTGCCTTCATTTGGTATTTCATATCCCAGTATGTCTTTAATTGTGGCACCGACATCATCCCAAAAGGAGCTCAACCTGGGGCACATCCAGAAAATATGTGCATGGTTAGCTTCTTTGCTCCCACACGCCCGCCAGCATGATTGTTCTGTAGCACTTTGTCTACTTTTTATCTTAGGTGTTATGAAGAAACGGGTCAGATTTTCCACCCAAATTCCCTCCACATTTGTGAGTTTGTGGTAGTATGTTGTGTTTCACACATATCAAGCCACTCCTCAGGGGTGATGCCGATGCCCAGCTCCTTCTCCCATCTAGCCCTAATGTAATCAGTTGAAGCACTCGTACAGTCTCTGAGGTTTTGATATAACACAGATACCACCTTGATTTTCGACCCATTATATACTCGCGTTAGTACGTCTATCACACCGTTTAATTTTTTGGGGCTCCCTATTTCCCTTATAAAATAATCCCTTAGCTGTAGGTATCTAAAAAAATCCTCATTTTTTAATCCATAGCTTTCTCTAAGGTCCTGAAAAGACATTATGTTTCCTTTCTTGAGTATTGTACACATGGCAGTGATTCCCTTCCTCTCCCAGTTTCTGTATGTCAGGTCACTCAAGTTTGGCTTGATCTTTCATCATATGCAATCCAGTTCAACAACCTCACTTCCTTTTCCAATCTATGCCTTGTAATGAAATCAGCCCAGATAGTCAGTGTGTGGGAGGTTATTGGATCTATTGAACCTTTTAATGTTTTTATCAATGTAATGTTGCCCAAAAGGGATTGCACTGATTTATTAGCCACCCTCATCTCAATCTCTTTCCATTTGGAGTTATAATGTTTGTCACATCACTTGATTATTGGTCCAAGTTGTGCTGCCTCATAGTAATCCTTTAAATTTGGGAGTGCCATACCCCTCCGATTCTTAGCCAGTTGTAGCGTGCTATATTTTATTCTTGGTCTTTTACCGCTCCAAATGAACCTCAATATCATTTTGTCCCAGGCTTTAAATCTTTCTAGCGGTATCTTAACAGGAAGGGACTGGAAATTTTTGAGCTGAAGTCAAGTGATATGGTCGACCATCTCTCAATATCGCTCTTAATTTGTAGGTGGATCTGATCATTATTATTTTCTGAAGATGGCTTATCTGTTTTGTTAAGGTTACCCCAAGATATTTTATACTTTCTGAGTTCCATTTCCATTTATAGGCGTTTGTAGTTTCTTGGGACGGGGTATAATTAAAAGCCAGAATCTGTGTTTTACTCACATTTGATTTATATCCTGAGTGGTCTCCGTATATACTTATAAGTTTCATCAAATGTGTTAGGCTTGCATCAGGTCTTTCTAAATATATTATTACATTGTCTGCAAACAGACTTATTACATGTTTTTGTTCTTTTATATTTATTCCCTTTATTTCCTCACACTGCCTTATAGCCTGCACCAGAGGTTCAATGTGTAAGGCAAAGAGGAGTGGTGACAGGCAACATCCTTGGCGTGTTCCCCTCTGCAACTTTATGTTTTTTGTTAGACTACCTACATTAATGCATTTAATGGCTTCTTTGTTAAATCATAATCGTTCCAATGTTAAATATAAAAATGTCCAATTTACGGTATCGAAAGCCTTTTCGGCATCAAGACTCAGCAAAATAGCCTTAGTTTCCTTCATTTGTATCGAGTTTACTATTTGCAGGGTCCTTCTTATGTTTCCAATGTTTGTTGTCCTGTAATAAATCCAGTTTGTTCCTCGTCAATTAATTCTGTCATGAAATTCTGATATCTCCTTGCTATAATGGATGTGTATATCTTGTAATCTACATTGAGTATAGAAATGGGTCTGTAATTTTTACAATATTCTGTGTCTTTACCCTCCTTGGGGATTACAGATATGATTGCTTCATTCCATGAGGGTGACAATCTGCCTTCCCTAAGGGTACAGTTAAAGGATAAAACAAGGAGAGGAGTTAGTTCTTCTCTAAAAGTTCGGTACCACTCCGATGGAAAACCGTCACTTCCTGGTGATTTATTCGCCTTAAGCCTGGATATTGCCTTAGTTATTTCTTCAGGAGTTATAGGTGCTGTGAGAGCATGGTTTTTGTTTTCTCCAATAGATGGCAGATCAAGTGAACTAAGGAACTATATTTTTGCATCTTCATCCGATGAGGGTGGTTGAGAGTATAGTTTTTCGTAGCAGTCTCTGAATGTGTTCTCTAGTTCTACTTCATTATGTCTTAGTTGGTCTGTGGAAGAGTCTCTAATCTTATATATCGTGTTAATCCCTTGTTGTTTCCCAATTCTCCTTGCCAGAAGCCTTGTGGCTTTAGGGCCTGTTTCATAATAATCTTGTTTCAGAAATCTAAGTTTATCTCAATTTCGCTCCCTAATACATTATCTATTTCCCCTTTAATATCCTTTATTTCTTGTTGGATTTGGGCTGTGTAAGTAGTTTGGCGTTGTACCTCAAGATTTTTAAGTCTTTCCACTAAGTTGAGATACTTTGGCTGCTTAAGTTTTTTTTGTCTTCACGTGATTGCTATTAATTTCTCCCTTATCACCGCCTTCAGTGTGTCCCATAAGATTGTTGGGTTAATTTCTTCTGTGTCGTTTTCCTCAATGCTTAACTTATTTCATTTTCAATTTGTTCTATAGTTGTCTTGTTGTTCAGTATGCTTACATGCAGTCTCCGGGTAGTATTTTTCTGCCTTTTATTCAAAAGTACATTTAAGTGGACTGCATTATGGTCTGAGGTGTCAGCCACACCAATTATACAGTCTTGTACTGTAAATCCCAGTTATTCATTAAAATATAGTCAATTCTAGAGTGTTTGTTATATAAAGTAGAGTAATGTGTATAGTCCTTTTCCCTTGGATTCAGTTCATGCCATACATCAACCAGTCCATGTTCCTTCAACGACATGTTTACAAGTTTAGATATATGTGTCTTATTTCTTTTTTATGCTTGTTGTGTCTACCCTATGATCCATTATCTTATCAAAATCACCAGCACATATCACTATACCTTCAGATTCTAAGGCCATGATTGAGAATAATTATTTAAAGAATTGTTTAGTACTCTCTGGAGGAGCATATACATTTATTAATGTAACCATCTCTTTCTGTAATTTCCCCTTGACCATAATATATCGTCCCTCTGTATCCTTGATTTCTTTGAGACACTCAAAATTAGTCGAGTTTTGTATTACCACACCTCTTTTGTTGCTTTGTTTACATGTACTGTAATAGGTGTTTTTCTAAAACCCAATTTCTTCAGCTTTTCATGTTCTTCCTGGGAATAGGTGTGTTTCGTGCATAAAGACAACTTGGGCCTTCAGTTTTCTCATTTTCAAAATTATCTTAGATCTTTTAATTGGATTGTTCAACCCATTAACATTTAACGACACTAACGATATGCTGTTCATTTATAACTTTGGAGAATGACGTTATACATTGCTTTCGGACCCTTATTGCAGCCATGAGAATAAACTACAGCCCAAGAACATTGAGCAACTCAACAATAAAAAAAAACGAACTAAGACTGTAGGCACTTGCCCCCCACGTTTCCCCCGTGGGTTGAGGGGAAGTTCCCATGTAATATGGGGGTCCCTCCTTGGTGAGGTCTATTCTTGTTATACAGATTTTCTTGAACATCTGTCTCATTATAACTCACACATACAGCATCCGATCAATCTTAACAATGAGGATTATTAAATCCAATCACCCAGGTCCACCTATATACAAACTCTTACACTATTTAGCTTCAGTGTCTTTTATGTGTTATCTTTCACTTACTTATTCATGTAGATGCACTCACATACTTTATTAGTCCATTCCTCGGTATTTCTGCAGTCTTTGTTTTGCTTGTGTTGCGGTGTCTTCTTTGTTTCCCACCCGTTGCCATGTCCACGCTCTCTTTAGTTTTTGCTCCGTCTCCACGGATGGCGCTCCTCTCGCCATCGGGCTGCTCTGCATCTCCCCGCCGGGACAGTTGTCACTCCGATCCCTCTCTTGCTCAGGTGTTTTGTAGCTCTTCTTGCAGTTTCGTATGTTTTCAGGCCGGTGTTCCAGTGTATCCTCATTCTGGTCATGGGTGTCTGGAAACGGATTCCTCAGTACGCGGGAACTTTTTTAATTCCCGCGTACTCCTTTCTTTTCTGAATTATTTCCGTGGCGTAGTCATGATCAAAGAACAACACTCAGTTGTTATGTTGTGGTTTTTTCTTCCAGGCTTCCCTCAGTACCATCTCTTTTGTTGTGTACTGGAGGAAATTCACCACGATAGATCTCGGGGGTTTGCTGGAGTCCGGTTTTGGTGCCAGAGCTCGGCATGCGCGTTGTATTTGCAGGTCTATCTCTGCCGGCAAGGCAAGCTCCTTTTTTAACAACTGTTCTATGAATTGTGCAGCTGAGCTGGCCTCCGTTCCCTCTTCCAGGCACATAATCCGAATATTGTTTCGCCGGTTTCTTCCCTCTTGGTCTGTAAATTTTTCTTGTAGTATTTTCTGCTGCTTCAGTGTTTGGAGCAGCGCCTCTTTCACCTCCACAATCCTGTTCTCCGTCTCGTCAATTCTTTGCTCAGCCTCCGCGATTCTCACCGTTTGTGTTGCTAGCTCCTTCCCCGTGTCTGCTAACTTTTGGTTAATGTCTCTCTTAAAGTCCTCGAGTTCTTCCTTTAGTTCTCTTTTCATTTCCTTTTTGAGTGTGGCGAGCTCGCTTTTCATCTCCGTTCTGAAGTCGTCGATGTCTTTCAGACCTGCATGCAGCGCTTCGACAGCTCCGGTCTCGATGCTTTCGTCTTCTTCCCCCGTGTCCGACGTGTCTCCTCCGTCGTCCAGCAGTTTGGGTTGTTTAGCTGGGTTTTTGGTATTTTTTCGTCCTCTTGATCTTCCTCCCCTTTTCATGCTCAAAGCCAAAACGTTAAAACTCGTTTTAATAACCGAGTTCTGGGTTTTTTATCGAGTTTTGATCGGGAGTTGCACACGGTTTAATAGTGTTTTTTAATAATACAAATAAACTTCATTTACTAGTATTATTTACAAATACTAAAATACATACAAGTGTACACAACTATAACAACATTACCGTAATTATGTAAAATATTTTACTTTGAATCCCTTTTAAAAAGTGATTCTTCATTCATGAACAGTGTCAGGGGCTGGCAAAATGGCAAGCGTGAACCCAAAAGCATGACAACGAAGCAGGGTTCATCCATTCATCCTTGCTGTAGATGCTTCTTTTGATGGCATTGGAGCTGTCTTGTCACAAGCATCACCTGCCGAGACAGCTGCGCAGCCTGTCGTCTTTGCCAGCAATACGCTGACTGGTCTCAAATGAACTATCCAGCACACAGGCTTAAAGGTACACAGGTACCAAAAACTTTTCCTAGAAAGACGACTGTTGCAGAAACATCACTTTCTGGAACATTATCCAGCAATGATTCGCCACTTTGGTCCACTTGTTTTCTTGTGAACGATGAGATTTGAACCCAAAAAAATAAAAAATTAACAAGTTGTTAAAAGTGCAAGTTATATGTTACCCACTGAACAAGGGCTCCGTGACCCCCCCCCCCCCCCCCCCCGTGGCTCTCACATTGTGCAGATGTGTGTTTTGAAAGATAATTTAGAATTCATAGTGAAAAACATACCCTCTTGGTACCAGAGGTGTCACGTAACGAAGTACAAATACTTCGAAATTTTATCTATACTTTACTGGAGTATTTCTTTTTCAGAATACTTTTTTACTTCTACTCTTTACATTTTCACGCAAATATCTGTACTTTCTACTCCTTACATTTTAAAAATGTCCTTGTTACTCCTATTTCATTTTGGCTTGTTTTCATTCAAGGTTTGTCATCGCTCAAAAACACACACAAAAAAAAAACCTATCCAGATAAATCGCGCCATTCGGATATAGTAAACTTTATTGTGCTTGGATGAGAAGCATAAACATATACCATTCTGACAATAGGCGGCCCGTGGGACGAATCTGGCCCCCGAGCGTCTTTGGACTGGCCCCCGGAGTGTGCTTTTTTGTTTAAATACAACTTTTTTTTTTTAAACCAACAATGTACTAGCACTTAAATGACACTTAATCATAGCACTTTGTAGTTCTCTTTCTTAGCATTCGTTTCGATGTCTCACTATGGGATACGCCCCTCGCACATATTCACAGAAGCACTTATTCCAATTCGCCAGCCCTGATAGGCTGGCAGTCGTGACGTCCGCGTCAAGGTGCCACACCTTAAATACGGTGGACTCGGCATCACACGTCATTCAAACACCTCTTCTCGCTTCACGAACAAGCATTTTTCTAATCGGTCGTTGATGCTAACTAGCTGCTGTCCACAGACCGGAGCTAACACCTCCATCGCCGGACGCTAGTGGAATAAACGCCGATCCGACTGCCTTCACCATAGGTAGTTGCTTCTATGTGAATAGCTAAACGGCACCGGGAGCCTGCGGTCACCACACTGCCTGCCACCGGAGCTAGCTAACAGCGACTATCATTCCAGATAATTCGCTCCCCTTTAGCACACCAAGCTAAATGGATCAAGCTGCAAAGCTTCCTTCCACCTCGCAACCAGGCGATGCCCATCGCCTGTGCACCTGCGGAAATAAAATATCGAGCATGGACACTCACCAGGTCTGCTCCGCGTGTCTCGGGCTTGAACATGCCTGCGCCGCTGTCAGCAACGCAAGCTTGTGCGCCGACTGCGTCCGCTTCACAGCGAAGAGTCTCCGCCGAAGACTAGCCGCCAAGCTAGCGTCTCTGAGAGGGACCCAATCCTTTCCAGTGCCACTACCGAGGAACCCCAAACCGGTGTGGTCGAGGAGGATGCTCCGGAACCAGAGATTCAGCGCTGAGGCTCCACGCTGAATCTGCTAACGGAGCCACCCCTCATGTTGGATTATGAGGAGGAGGATGAGTCCGACGGCGGGGATTGTCTGGTGTCGGACGGTGACGACGAGGATTATGAATCCTGCTTTGTCCCACCTTCACAGGCTCTCAGTTCTCCAAGCCCTGCAAAGGGCTTGGTTGGGACAATTGCGCCGAGCGGCGATATATGCACGATGTGTGTAAACGCGCAGCAGAGAGACTGAAGATTCCATGGCCCGCGGTTGTGGCGGAGGCCCCAAGGTCCCGCTACGAGGGGAAGAAATTAGCCCAAGCAAAGAGGGCTGCGAGACAACTTCTCCCGATGTTCCCGGAACTCCTGGAGGAAGTTACCGCCTCATGGAAGCAGAACCCTTACTCCAGTCAAACCACCATTCAAGGTGAGTCTTCCTTGGATATTGAGGGGATGGATAAGCATGCCATGGCCCGCATGCCTCCCATGGAGCTCCTGGTGGCAGCACACCTTCATCCACGACTGTCAGCTGCCTCATCCAGGGCTCCCACACTTCCCACGAAAGCCGATAGCTTCCAATCTGCAATGACTGAGCGAGCTTATAAAGCAGCGGCTTTGGCGGTGAGGGCTCTAAACGTCACCTCCATGTTGTCAGCTTACCAAGCGGAGCTTTTTGACGACATAGCCGACATGCCCGAAAGTTCCCCGTGGGACGAGATCACTACAATCGCGGACATCTGCCTACGCGTCCAGCGATGCGCTGTACAGGCGGCAGGGAAGTGCATGTCGATGTTGGTGTTACAAGAGAGGACGAGATGGCTGAATCTGACCAATCTGTCCGATAGAGAAGGGAGGACATCCTGGACATGCCTAATGTCCCCGAGGGTGTCTTCGGCTCCGCCCTCGCCTCAATGCAAAAGTGCTGCGAGGCGAAGAAAAAGGAGGATGAGGCACTACAGCTCTGCCTTCCGAGGAAAACACCTGCCGCGGCGCCTCCGCCCCCGGCAAACTTACAACCGGGTGCAAACCCCAACGGCCCCCCGGACACGAAGCCCGCTTGGCCGAGAAAGCCCTTCTATTCCCCGTCAACCTAGGCTGCGTAACCGGGCCCGTCACCCAGTCAGCAGGCCAGGCAGAACAAGAAGGCGACATAGCGGTCAACCCCACCGTGAGCGGAGCTGCCACCCATTCCCTGTTCACTGGCAGCCCAGCTATCCCGTGTGTTAGGGGAGAAATTACCCAGTGCCACCCATCCCTCTCTGCGACGCGTGGGCCCAGAGCTCAGTTTGTGCGTCCCATTAAAAAGGCAAAGAGACATGTTTCAGATGTTCAACGCCACATCAATGTCTCACAAGCACGCACACAGAGTTTGTGTTAATAAAAAGTTTATGCTGGTCGTATATTATTATATTTTGTCGTATTTATCTGCCACATACGGAGCCCCTCTAGTGACATTGTTTGAATTATTTTTAATTAAGGAATTAATTTGTAATTTTAAATAAATTGTTAATACGCAGCCTCGAATTAATTATTGCGTGGCCACGTATTAATAATTCGAACGAATCCCAATATCATTATTGAACGAATTAACAAGATGACGCCCGTGCACGCCTTGCTAGTAAGTAACCTCTGTGCGCTTTGATAAAAAATTAAATCTACCGATGTAACCAGAGGGCCTCCATAGTGATGCTCTGTAGCCACACCTTGATGACCGGTCCGTGGGAATATTTTCTGACATCCAACCCGTCCGTAGCGCAAAAAAAGGTTCGGGACCGCTGCTCTAGAGTGCATCACTGTGACCGTTCTGTACCGTTCAAGCTGCGCTAACGAGACAAAAATGTCTCTCTCCACCTTAAAAAAAAGAAAAGTTTACTCTGAAAATAGGCAGTTCAGAAATGAATGGACAGAGAAATACGTATTTATAACTGTGGATAGTAGGAACCCGGTATATTTAATCTGCAATGAGTGCCTCACCGTGTGTAAAGAGTACAATTTGAGGAGGCATTTGAAGACGGCGCATGCTAACTTTGATGTCACTTTCCCACTGGGCACTGCTGCTTGGAAGCAGAAGATATCGAGCCTCAAATCTTGTTATGAGCGAAGATGTCAAACTTTATTTCGGGCCTCTACAGATCAAGAGAGATCAACCGTGGCATTGTTACGAGTGGCATGGATATTGGCCAAAAAGAAAAAGCCGTTTACAGACTCTGAGATAGTGAAGGAGTGTATGCTATCATCCATTGAGGAGCTGGTAACAGATGAGAAAACTCAAAAAAGCGTGATCGATTCCATCAAGTAAGTTCCAATATCTGACTCGTCAAATATGGGGAGAGTGGAGCTTCTTGCATCGGACGTTTTCAAGACGCTGTTGGACAATCTGAGGAAGGCCGAGGTGATATCTCTGGCCGTGGTTGAGTCCACCGATAACAGTGATGTTGCACAGCTGTGCCTATATGTGCGATTTTTTTGGTGGGGAATGTTTTCGTGACTAATTCCCATGGAGGGTCATACTACTGGTGAGATTCTTTTCACCAAAATCATTTCATTCTTTGAAGTGAACAACTTGGATTTGGCGCGCGTCAACATGTTGGTGACTGATGGTGCACCCTCGATGGCGGGCAGGGAGCAGGGACTAGCTGCGAGGATGGCAGCTGTGGCTCCGCAGATGAGACCACTTCATTGCCTCATCCACCAGAGCCTCCTGTGTGCTAAGCTCAGAGGTGAGTTGAAAGAGGACATGGACTCTGTCATGGCCATCATAAATTTGATCCGGTCAACTTCCAGTTAACAGCACCGCCTTTTCCGTAAGCTATTAGCTGACATGTCTGCTGAACATAAAGATTTGCTTATTCACAATGACATTAGATGGCTTAGCAAAGGAAACGCATTTTTGTGAGGTAAAAGAGGAAATTCTGGTGTTTCTCCGATCTTCAAAGTTGAAATAAGCTGGCAAGTTTCTGTCTCTGATGGAAAATGATGAGTTTAATTCCACTGTTTGCTTTTTGAGCGACATTTTCCACCATTTGAATCTACTCAACGTGGAGTTGCAGGGCAAGGATAAAACAGCCACTGAGCTTGTTGAGAAGCTTCATGCTTTTCAAAAGAAGCCCTCACTTTTCTCTGTTGATCTTTGTACTGAGAAGATGCTCCACTTCCCCACATTGAGGAGTTCTGGCCTACAAATAACAGAAATGATGTCAGGCTTCATTGACTTGTTGAAAACAACTTTGCCTCAAGGTTTCATGATTTTAGCATCTCCAGTGGCATTATGACATTTTTAAAGGATCCTTTCTCTGTGAACGTTCAATCTGACTTTGCATTGAGAGGAAAGGAGCTTTTATCCTCTGTGGATGAGGGGTCTTTACAACTGGAAACCATTGACATTCAGTCATCAGGTGACTTGCGTCAGTCATGGCAGAAGGCAGGTTTTGAAAATTCTGGACCCATGAAGTCAGCTGTGAGAAATTTCCACACTCAAGGGATCTTGCACTTTTTGTTCTGACAATGTTTGGTTCAACATAAACTTGTGAGTCATCATTCTCACACATGAATGCCATTAAAACTCACAATCGCATATCCCTTACTGACCAGCATCTACATGACTGCATGCGCATTGCCCTGACATCTTATAAACCTGACTTCACTGCTCTTGCCAAGTCAAAAAGATGCCATTTCTCTCATTAGATGGCAAATGTAGGCAAATTACATGCAAGTTAATAGGCATGTTAGTCAAGCAAGCAATTAAAGTTATTTTTTGTAACAGCATGATTTAATTATGATGTTATTCACCTCATTAATTGTCATGCATTGTTATGTTGTGATTCAATTCAGAGGCCTACTATGCAGTTTTATTTTGTATTTGTTGGTGCACTTGGAAGTTGTTTTAAGTAAATTCTAAACTAACATGTTTTTGTTAGTTAATTGCATTTCTCAATTGAATGTTAATATGGCTTGGTTATTACTCACCTGGTTTGATTTTTGAATACTTGGGCCTATGCGTCCTCTTGGGCATATGTTGTAAAGCTTTTACAAAATAAAATATATTGACTCCTTCAGTATGTTGTTGTAATTTCTTATTTCCGTAATCACTCATATACTCCGGCCCCTGACTTTGCCTCAGTTTCAAGAACCGGCCCCAGCTCCAAACTAATTGAAGAGCCCTGCCCTATTGGTTCAGGTTTTCTACGCGGTGACAGATCACGTCACACTCCAGCAAGGACAGCAGAAAAAACTATAACAAAGATGTCCGTGGCAGAGAACTCGAGTGAAATGTCCCACTCCCAACCAAGTATCAGCGAGGAGGTTGATAGCCAGGAAGACCAGCCAACGCTTGTACATCCCTGGCCGTACCTGGAAGAATTTTTCGAGATGGTTGGCTGCAAAAAAAACTCATTTCGAATGCGCTGCAAGCTCTGCGCACACGAGTAACACAAGCTAATCGCTATCAAAAACTAGCTGTCGGATTTAAAAAAGCATATTGAGGTTAGCTGAAAGTTTGTTATTGTCAGTTGATTATTGACAAAATATTGTAGTAACCTAGTAACATAAATTTGCCATGTTTGCTATGGCTCGGTGCATGCCAAGACATGCCATGATTTGGCTTGCTAGCAGTAGCTTGGCCAGGGGTTGGCAACCTGCGGGTCTGGGCATGCAGCTCTTCAGCCCCTCTGCAGTGGCTTCCTGTACAGTGCATGTTGCGCATATTTTTCACAAAGGGGAACTTAACGAATCAGTTTCCGTATGATGAACGTGAGTGAACGTCACTTTCACGTTAATTTTTTCATCGTATCAGGCCGTCATGAAATACCAGGAGCGGGCTAATGTGTGTGTATGTGACACAGTGAGATCAGAGCTCGTTCATGTGAAGCAGCCCCTCAGTAACTCACTGCTTCTTAACTATGGAAACAGTGAAAACACAGAGTTTCTCTGGTCTCAGCTGATCAGAGATCAGTGCCGCAGCTTCTTGATTCAGACCAGAAGCTGCAGGTGTTTTGTAGCGAGCTTCAGTTTCTGTGTCCGCCTCCGGTCTGACCTGCTCTCCTGTTTTGTTTTAATATTTCGTCAACTAAAATATGCGTCACATCCTATTACGGCCTGGCGCTCTTCCATGCAGGTTGCTAATTACATGTCATTTGACTGACGCTTTTGTCCAAAGCGACTTACAATTAGTATACTCAACATTTAGGAGGGGCCATTTTTAGGGGTTCAGTCTCTTGCCAAGGACACTTCGGCATGCAGATGGGAGAGAGTGGGGTTTGAACCGGCAACCTTCTTGTTGGAGAACCATCACTCTAACCACTAGGCCACACCGCCCCAAGAACAACTAATCTATAGTGTCCGAGCCCGGCCTGGGTAAACTAACCATGGATAAATCCCCAAAAAGAAAATTCTGCGAGGAAAGTTTTTAGAGTTTAATTCTGCATGGACAGATTAATTTGCATCCACTTTCAACGATGCAGGTTTACCTGTATGCTTGATATGTGGCGATGAATAAGTAAACAAAAAAAAATGTAATGTTTAAAGTAGGGCTGCAACTAACGCCTATTCTAATAGTCGATTAGTCATCGATTATTGAATCCATTAATCAACTAATCAGATTATGAATGACACAAATTCTCAATTACTCTTATTTAGCCAACAGCTTTTAAATTAGCTTGAGGTTGTTAGAGGCATGTGATAACTGAAAATAAAGACAATCAAGATCGATACTTCATGCAAAAAAAAGTATTTTAATAAACTTTGCTGCATATTAGTGTACTGTTGACACAAAAGCACAGAAAAATATATTTTTTGTCCAAAAAACTTGTTTTAAAACCAAGGACAGGCAAAGTGATAATAGCAAAAACAAAAATCTAATTTAAGTTTCCCTTTTTTTTGTGAACCAAGAACAGGCAAAGTGCTAATACTAAAAATATATTAAATTTCAAGTATCCATTTTTCTTGTCAATAAAAAGGACAGGGAAAGTAGCAGCAATAAAATCATCAACAAACAAAACTACAGTCTTCTTTGGACTAAATAATTGTAATTAAAAAAGACGTTTGTCAGGCAACAGGATAACATTACGCTTTTAAACTCGTTAAAAAAAAGTTTAAACCATATTTTTGTAATGGATTCTAGAATCCTGCGCATAGGTTTATACGTGGATGTACAGGCTATCTTACCGAGGCGAGTCTGCATTGTTTACGTTACGACTAAACCTCCTCCTCCTAATGTGCGTGTGCGCCGAGCGGACCAGTGTACAGCGGGTCCGCCGTACACATAATGCAGGTAGTTTTTTTCGGGCCGTGTTGAGGGTGAAGTTCTCCCGAACTATTGACTTCCTAGTGCGCGATGCTGTTGCAGCGGACGCCACCATTTGCCAATGTTTTGTCACTACTGCACATGCGCGAGTATCAGAGATAAGAAGGAAGCGAGATGGCTCACTCCTCAGCTATTTCCATCAGCATGTCCGATAAAACAACGTTTAGTTCATCTGCACGGCACGAAAAACACACGCTATAACCAACGACTCATTGACGAGTATATCCGTCGGCGACTATTTTTGTCATAGAATTTTGTCGACAACGTCGACTAATCATTGCACCCCTAGTTTAAAGACATTTACAGAGCAAGCACACAACATCTGCTGAAAAGAACCAAGCTGGAGATGAGCGAAAAAAAGCATAGTTCTGTTTTTAATGTATTTCAAAATAGGCCTACACATGTATAATGTTCCCCTCTTCATAAGAGTTTGGTGTTTTCCTTTTTTGTAACAGGTAAAAATAGCAGTTAAATGTCAACAGTTTTCTTTATTGTTCTATAATTTAATAAATGCAACAAACTAGAGTTTGCTTTTGCTACCCTCAAGTATGACCTTCATTCATGAACTTCAAGCGTGACATTTAATACAGCGGAAGTCCTAGATAATCTGAGTTTGTGGTTTGAGAGAAATAATATGAATCTCAATCTGTACCGGTACATTAATTTTCTCCACAGAAGAAACACCCCACTCGTCTATAGAGGTACACGCAACTTACTTCATCAGTTGTCAAAAGGATGTCCTCCACTGAAGGTTCTTTGGACCCACCTTCCAAACAAGCCAAGCTATTGGAGACTCGAAGAGTTTCCCAGGCAAGTGTAGATAAAGTAGTCCTCAAATTTGTTTTGTCAAAGGCTTGCCCCCACCACACATTGTTCAGCAACAGGGCTTCATTGATCTTGTGCAACATCTTCAGCCAAATACAAATGTCATGACGCGCAATACTGTTGTAAACCACGTCACAAAGGCGTGTGCTGAAATGAAAAGAAAACTGAAAGCTGCCCTTAGAGAAATTGAGTTTGTAGCAACAACAACAGACTGCTGGACGGCACACCGACGCGGTTTCATTGGTGTCACTGCGCACTGGTTTAAGCCCCAGACCATGCAGAGATCCTGTGCTGCCCTGGCATGCAGGCAACTTAAAGGGTCACAAAACGTTTCTGCCCTGGCTGGTGCCCTAAATGATATTCACACAGAATTCAATATCAGAGAGAAGGTCGTTCGCACTACAACTGACAACGGATCAAACTTCCTGAAAGCCTTCAGAGTTTATGGGCAGACTGAAGAGAACAATAAAGCTGAACCTGTAGGAGAGGGTGATGGTGAAGAGGATGATGGTGGCCAAAATGATGATTATGATGAAGATGAGGAAAGCGTTGAGGGTGTTGAATTTGTTCATGCCGGAGCCCTGTTGGATGAAGATAACTACTCGGAATACCAGCTACCAAAGCACCATCGTTGCGCTTGCCAGCTCCTCAATTTAGTGTCCACAGTTGATGCTACAAAAGCGGAGGTCAACCCATTGTACAAGCGTGTGGCAAGGTCCACATTTGCCAAATGCTCTAGCCTGTGGAACAAAAGTTCAAGATCAACCATCGCATCTGAAGTAATTCAAGACCACTGCAAACTCCCACTTGTAAGGCCTGTTGCTACAAGGTGGATTTCACTCTTCTCAGCAGTAGAAAGAATAGTGAGAATAACAAGAGAACAAGGCGAGGGAGCCCTTGCAGCTGTCTGCAGTGAACTAGATACACCTAAGTAAGTGCTTGTTTTTCTGCCTTTCAGTTAATGAAGTGATTAACAATAGATTAAGTTACAGTTTTATACTTTGAGTACAGTAGAACACATGTATGCACTATGACAATATTTACTATGGATGTGATTTGTAGCAACACAACTACATTTTTAAAAGTCTCAGATGACAATATTTTTCCTTTTTAATTATCCAGTAAAAAGGTACTACATCAAA
This sequence comes from Platichthys flesus, assembly GCF_949316205.1. Lineage (NCBI taxonomy): Eukaryota > Metazoa > Chordata > Actinopteri > Pleuronectiformes > Pleuronectidae > Platichthys > Platichthys flesus. The sequence continues at coordinate 4,962,062 of NC_084949.1, forward strand.
TAGGCTAAATGTTCCATGTTGTGTTTTTCTTTTCTTCTTTGTACAGGTTTACACCAGTGGAACTTGCATTTCTTGCAGAATATGCAAAGACATTGAGCCCAGTTGCCAAGGCACTTGACGTCCGTCAGGGAGGAAGGACGTCAAGTGCCAGTGTGCAGATGGGACTGTTGGTCCCAACCATAACTTCTAAGGACCAAGCTCCAGCATCTTCACGTCGCCTCCAAGTTCTGTGAGCCTTTGATGACGGCAATTCTTTCAGGCCTTGAAAAACGCTTCGGAGAGATGCTTGCCAATCCAGAGCTGATATAAGCAGCCATTCTAGTTCCCAAATTTAAGACCTGCTGGACAAGTGACAAAAATATCCTCAAACTTGGTAAGTGTTTCACTTCTCAACTTCCCCTCAGTATGTGTAATTTCTATGGAGACAGTGAAATAAGTTTTAAATGACATTTAATGACACACACACACACAACCCAATACACAATTACAATTCGGTCATATGGTCAAAACTATCCTGATTTTGGCCTCTAATATAGGCCTTAACTATATTAGAGGCCACTTGGACTCTCAGGCTGAGAATCACGTCATTGAGGGCTCCCAATCATCTGAGGAAGAGGACTTCTTTTCCTCCTTGAAGAAGACCGGCCCTCTTAAAACTACCCAGCAGTGGGATGCGTACCTGGGTTTCCAGGAGACACAGTGGATGTACGGGTCTTTCCCAGCTGTGTGCCAGCTATCACTGAAGTTTGATACGGCACTCCCTGCCTCAGCAGCCTGTGAAAGACATTTCAGTGTTGCAGGGCTCATCTTCAGGCCAGGAAGAGCATCCATGGGCGCAAATAACTTGAGAACCTGCTGCTTTTGCGGCTGAATAAAGCCTACTGGTAGTGTTGTACATACAGGATTGAGTCCAAAGGTCTCAAGGTCTATTCAAATAAAGGTTATTGATAACATTCCACTGAAGTTTGAATTTTTGCACTATTAAGATACTTATTAGCAGCTAGGTATCATGTCTTCTGCTCCATGAAACGCATGTTAATGCTCAGTAGTACACACATGGTACTTTAATGTATCTGCATTGTAATAAAATCTATTAATTTTCAATAGGCATATATGCAGCTGAAACGGGTAGCCTAGTGCATCCCACATTTTTCAACATAACATTTTAATATAGCATTATATATTTTTTTTGTAGGAGCTGGGGTAGGGCAATATAGGCCCCTGAGACGCAGCCTAAGAGTTTGTCCTTAATGAAAAAAAAATGTCCCTTACATTACTTTTATACTTTTACTTAAGTATAAAGCTTGAGTTGATACTTCAACTTTTAAACCCTAGTATCTATACTTCTACTTGAGTAATGAATGTGAATACTTTTGACACCTCTGCTTGGTACAGGGACATTACCGGGCCTTCCAATTGGATCCATCTCTAACCAATGTTACCTTATTGAGTTAAGTGAACTGACAGATTGTAACCCCTCATCTGACTACAGAATTGGAGCAATTTGCATGTTGAATTTGAAAAGATACATCCAGTACATTCTTCAGGTATTGTATGGCAAAGCAACAGTTAAACATACTTTGATGCAGACATTTTCATTGGTTGGTGGCTGCTGTCTGTTTACAGGTGATGTCATCACCTGTTGTTCTTTAAAAGGTGTGGACATCACCTGGTACCAGAGACCAGCCAATAACAAACAGCCAGCTCAGTTCTACAGATTTGATTTGAGGTTTAGTTGATACAAATTTTGTAGGGTTTCACACATTTCTATTCACTAAAATCAGTGTATGATGCTTGCCAGATAGAGGTATTGTGAGACTTGTATAATAGTTTTGCTCTCCAGGCTCTGTATAAATCTGTGTTGTACTTTTTTTTAACATATGTAGAGTAAGAGTTGGATTGAACCAGGATGACAGCCCGATAAAAACTTGGGATTTTCCTGGGAGAAAACAATTCAGAAGAATTGACCCTGCCTTTTGGAATACTAGAGTCAGTAAACATCTTTAAAATTGAGATCAAAGACAATGTGCAGTTGCAGAGGACCTAAGATTGCAATAAAAGGCAGTGATTTCATAGAGTTTCTAAATCTGACCTCAACAGCAGATCTCCAACACTTGGGAACAGTTAAAGTGATTACAAATGCGCAGGAAGCAACGATTGCATTGACTCTTTCAAGTGCAAATGAACGTGCTTAGAACTCTCTTTGTGGAATCCAGCTCCTTTTCTTCTACGGAAACCCAGATACTCTCTTCCTCTGAGTCAACGTCCTCAACCTCGACAAAGGGATCTCAAGCCTGGCCAGCAAGCTTCCCTATACCACATTTTTCTTATGAAGTAGAGCTGCAACTTGTGAAGGTCAATCAGGAACACTGGAAAAACAGCACCTTCCTGAACACAAGCCCAAAACTCAAGTGTGCCATGTTAGAGTCATTGGCTTCAGAAATAATTAAGTACAAAACTTATCCTACAAGTGCAGAGTTCACTAATTTAGCAGAAGCTTTGATTAAAAAGCATGCATGCCTAAAGGTGCAAGGTTCTGTCACTGGATTCTATGATTGGAAGATCTGTTTAAAGTACAAAAGGGCGAATTATTGCACTAGCCTGAGAAATATAACTTCTGAATTGAGCAACAATTCCCTGACACGCAAACGAGGCGACTCTTATACAAGTACAAACCAGGTTAAAAAAAACATATGAGTCCTCCCCATATTTGTTAGCCTGGATGCCAGACGAAGTTAGCCCCGCCCACAACATTTGAGGTCGGGAAATTCGGTCTGGAGTCGCTCCGTTGGGGAGAAATTATGCCCGGTTCGAAATCATCCGGACCAATCAGATTGTCAGGGCGGGCTTTATACGATGATGGACAGATGATCAACGGTAACGTAGTCAACCACGTCATCGCCGGCGCTTGGCTGTTCACACCGGACACTGAAGCGACGCTGAACCGCCGGGCAGCGCTAATAATATCACCCGTTGATCCAGTAGATTAAAAGCATATACTTACTTGTTGCTCCAACATTAAGCAACAGCGTCCCAACATGTGTCCTCCTTGGTGTTGTCTTTATACAACATGTTCCGAGGATCATACAACTCACTGCACTTCTCCACTTCAATTATTAATTTAATGTCATCCATGTTGAAGAACTTCGCTGTTTGCTCCGTTAAATGTCGGGTGTCAAGGGTAAATTACGTATTCTCCACTCAAGCCTATGTGGAGAATACGTAGTCGCCCCCCACCTCTCTCTCTTTTTATCTGTATCACTGCTTGTGTGGCTGTAGTGGATGGGCAGAAGGGGAACATTTAATAATGTCATTGGTCAAATTAAAACTCCAGGAAAACAGAAGGGGACTTCAAAGTATGGGTTGCATATTTGGTAATTTATATCATATAAAATATGTCATGAATATAGTTTAAGATCGTTTTTCAGTGTGTTTCCTGCTGCGATACGCTCGCGGCAAGCGCAAAAAATAGACTCAACGCCGAAACGATCGCTGCACGGCGCGAGGCAGCCTTGGTGCAGGGCGGTGTTTCAGCCTCCGGTGTGACCCGCACAAAGTTTTAACATGGGAGTGGATGGGAGCCAGCTGTTATTTAAGGCTTGACGCTGCGCTGAAGGGTCGCTTCGGCATCACTTCAGCGTCCGGTGTGAACCCGGCGTTAGTAAATAACTCACAATGCGTTGCTTAACATACGTCACATAATACGTTGCTCTGATTGGTTGTAGGTCTATCCAATTGAGCGGAGGAATTTTATTTCCTGGTCCATTGAAACACGCCCCATAATCATAGCCCAATGGAGCGGTCTCAGACTCACATTCTGACTAGAATTGTGAGTCTGACAACATCAGGCTACATATTTGTGGGAAATGTATGAAATAAGAAGTACCCTTTTTTGAAATAAATAAAAACATATAGCTGCAGCCTAATATATTTTGGTTTGCGAAATGTGAAAACAAAAAGTGAGAGCAGGTCAGACTGGAGGCGGACACAGAAACTGAAGCTCGGTAGAAACCACCTGCAGCTTCTGCTCTGATTAAGAAGCTGGGGTTCTGATCTCTGAGCAGCTGAGACCAGGGAAACGGTGTATGACCCACTCAGACTGTCTTAGTCAACATTTACCGTCCACCTAAACCTAATAAGGATTTCATTGATGAATTCCCCACATCTGCTCACTTTCATCCAATATAATTGTTCTGGGTGATCTCAATATTCACATGGACAACATTAATAATGCTTTCACTAAGGAGTTCACTTCTTGCCTGGACAGTTTTTGCCTCCAACAATATATTGATTTCCCTACCCACTCTAAAGGTCATATTTGGTCTGTTGCTCAGGAATCACTCCTTTTAACTGTTCTGCTGTCGATCTCCCCATCTCTGATCACATGCTTGTTTCATTTAAATTTACTTTAACACTATCCAAAACCAAACAGACACATGTTATGTCCTTCCGTAACATAAAAAACATTAATTTAGCTGATTTCAGAACAGGCATTGACGATTTTCACACCATCAGTTACCCATGCACCCCGGATCATCTGGTTTCTCTCTACAATAATGGTCTCCAAACTCTGCTGAACTCACTTGCTCCCCTCAAAACTCGGACTGTTTCATTCACCTACCCTGCCCCTTGGTTCTCCTCTCACCTACGTCAGCTGAAAGCCAAAGGACGTCAGTCAGGACCTCATTATCCACAAACAGATGTATCATGCCCACATCATCAAATACAAAGACGCCCTCTCCTCAGCCAAATCCCAACACTTTACAGATAAAATCACTGCTGGTGCTGGGAACACTAGGGCCTTGTTCTCAGTGGTCAACAACACACTGCACCACCCAGATTCCCTTCCCCCACACTTCTACTCCACTGACCACTGTAACGCCCTGATGTCATTTTTCTACACAAAAATAGCTACTATCCACCAGCAACTGACCACTCACATGTCTTATCATCCAACCACTCTAGTTTTCCACTCCTCCTCCCTGTACCACTTTCATGCTTCCAACTCCCCTCTGCCGTCGAGTTATCAGATGCCATCCGGAAATCCAAATCATCCGCCTGCCAACTTGACCCCCTGCCATCCTCCTTGGTTATAGCCTCCCTCCCCTCTCTACCGCCCCTGATAACTGCCATTATCCATTCTTCCATGACCTCTGGTTCTGTCCCATCTTCTCTTAAATCTGCTGCAGTGACACCGACGCTGAAAAAACCTGGTTTAGCCCCCATCAACTTCAATAACCTTCATCCCATCTCCAAACTGCTGTTTCTCTCAAAAATCCTGGAAAAGGAAGTGGCATCACAGGTCCATGCTCATCTCTCCAACAATAACCTCTACGAACAGTTCCAATCCGGTTTTCGCCCTCGCCACAGCACAGAAACAGCCCTCCTCAAAATCATAAATGACCTCCTGATGGCAGCTGACTCCGGACTATTATCCATCCTCATCCTTCTCGACCTGAGCGCGGCTTTTGACACCATATCCCACTCCACCCTCCTTGCCAGACTAGCCTAAATTGGCATAACTGACACACCCCTAGACTGGTTCCGCTCATATCTCCATGGCCGTACTCAGTTCATCCAGTTAAAATCATTCACATCCCACCCATCCCCACTCTCCTCTGGTGTTCCCCAGGGCTCTGTCCTTGGGCCTATCCTATTCATCATCTACCTCCTCCCACTTGGATTGATCCTCCGTAAATTCAACATTCATTTCCACCATTACGCGGATGACACCCAGCTCTACCTTTCTTCCAAGCCCACCTCCACCCTCCTCCCTCTGTTCCTGGTTTTCCTCCAATTTCCTCAAATTGAACAGTGAAAAAACTGAGGCAGTCCTCATTGGCTCCAAGCACACCCTCACCAAACAGCCCAGTTTAGCCCTCACCATAGACAACTCCTCGGTTTCAATCAATCAATCAATCATTTTATTTGTATAGCCCATATTCACAAATTACAATTCATCTCATAGGGCTTTAACAGGGTGTGACATCCTCTGTCCTTAACCCTCAGCAAGAGTAAGGAAAAACTACTAAAAACCCTTTTAACAGGGTAAAAATACGTAGAAACCTCAGAGAGAGCCACATGTGAGGGATCCCTCTCACAGGACGGACAGAAGTGCAATAGATAACACGTGTAGGAGAACATCATCAAGATTAAAGATTAAAGTCTCTAGCAGCATTTGATGAGGGTAAGCATCCCGAAGGACAACCCCAACATGACATGCCAAGCAGTCCCGCTGCAATCACAGTCCATGGTCAGCAACCAGCAGGACCACGATCTACCATCCAGACCAGAACGCCGCACTAATTAGCTCTAACTATAAGCTTTATCAAAAAGGAAGGTTTTGAGCCTACTCTTAAACGAACAGATGGTGTCTGCCTCCCGGCGGTAGTTTCTTCCACAGCAGAGGATCTTGATGGCTAAAAGCTCTGGCTCCTACTCTACTTTTAAAGACTTTAGGGACGACAAGTAAGCCTGAATTCTGGGAGCGGAGTGCTCTAGTGGGTTTATAAGGTACTAACAGCTCTTTAAGGTAAAATGGCGCCATATTATTAATTTTAAATTCTATTCTGGATTAAACTGGAAGCCAGTGTAGCGATGCTAACACAGGAGAAATGTGCTCTCTTTTCTTTGTTCTCGTCAGGACACGTGCTGCGCCATTTTGGACAAGCTGTAGAGTCTTTAACGACTTACCTACAATAGTCCAGTCTCGATGTAACAAAGGCGTGGACTAGTTTTTCTGCATCTTTTTGTGAAAGGACATGTCTAATTTTTGAAATATTACGCAAGTGGAAAAAGGCGGTTCTAGAAATTTGTTTTAAGTGACAATTAAAGGATAAATCAGGATCGAAGATCACTCCCAAGTTCCTGACTGTTTTGTTGGAAGCAAGGGCAATGTCGTCTAGCGCAGCTATATTATTAGATAATGTATCTCTAAGGTGTTTGGGGCCAAGTATTATAACCTCTGTTTTGTCTGAGTTTAATTAGAGAAAATTGCGGGTCATCCAAGTTTTTATGTTCTTGAGACATGCTCGAAGATTAGTTAATTGATTACTTTGTTCAGGTTTTATTGATAAGTGATAAGTATTACTGGGTGTCATCTGCATAGCAGTGGAAATTTACCGAGTGTGTCCTGATAATGTTTCCTAGTGGAAGCATATATAATGACAATAAAATTGGGCCGAGCACATAGCCCTGGGGAACACCATGGTTTACTTTGGTGCGCACAGATGACTCATCATTAATTTGCACGAATTGGGAGCGATCAGAAAAGTATGATTTAAACCAGTTAAGGGCGGTTCCATTAATGTTAATTAACTGTTTGAGTCATTGTAATAGAATTTGATGGTCAATTGTGTCGAATGCTGCACTGAGATCTAACAGAACGAGGACAGACACAAGTCCCTGATCTGAGGCTATTAAAAGGTCATTAGTGAATTTTGCCAAGGCTGTCTCTGTACTGTGATTGGCTCTAAACCCCTCTCCTCAGGTTAAGAGCCTGGGGGTCGTCCTCGACAGCACCCTATCATTCCATACCCACATCAACAATACCATCCGGTCCGCCTACTTCCACATCCGCAATATCAACCGCCTCCGCCCCTCACTCACCCCCAACACCGCCGCAATCCTGGTTCACGCCCTTGTCACTTCCCGCCTGGATTACTGCAATTCCCTTCTCTTTGGTCTCCCACACAAACTCCTCCATAAACTTCAACTGGTACAGAATGCTGCTGCCCGGATCACTAGAACACCATCCATGAGTCACATCACCCCTGTTCTACATCAACTCCACTGGCTTCATATTAAACACCGCATTGACTATAAAATCCTCATCCATACATTTAAGGCCATCCATATCAATGTCCCTACCCGTCTCTCAGGTCTGCCTCCTCCATCAGCCTGACCGTCCCCCGAGCCCATCTGTCCACCATGGGATCTAGAGCCTTCAGCCGCTCTGCCCCTCACCTCTGGAACTCCCTCCCCCCTGACATCAGGAACATTGACCCAAATTCAATCACTCTTTTTAAATCTAGCATCAAAACCCACCTGTTTAGGCAGGCGTATAACTTTTAATGTTCCTGTGTTGTTTGAATTAACTGTATTGTTGACTGTTGTACGGCGACCTTGAGTATCTTGAAAGGCGCCTTATTAATACAATTTATTATTATTATTAATTAAACTCTAGAAAGAAAACGCTATACATGCAAAATAACCTACAATTTCACTTATGTGGGACTATATGATCATGAGATCAGAATGCACACCAAAGTGCACCAATTAAAACACACTTGATGCAATAGGCTACATGCTGGTGGAGCCTGAGGGTGGATCTTGAGCTAATTGTTTTTATTTTTAGTTAAGGAAAAATGATTATTCCATGATTAAGATAAAATATGAATGTGATAATATCAAACTCTATATACAAGTAAATTAAGCATTGTTTATCCCACAGACAGTCAAACAGATGCCAGCAGAGTCAGCAGCAACACAGAGACAGAGTTCCCTTCCAGCCTAGTTTGAAAGCCAGCGGAATTATGAGAGAGGCTCAAAAGATGCGAAGAAGTTAAACAGAGCAGTGGCTGAGTCTGTAATGATCAGGTGCCAATATATACAGTCGAAACAACTGGATTTAGAAATCTTGTGCATGTGTTGGACAGGAAGTGCGATATGCCAGGGAGAAATTATTTCATGAACACCGAAATTCCACATATATACAATGAGACCAATCAGGTCATTAAGGCTCAACTTCAATTCCAGCCTTGTTTTGCTCTCACCACTGACCTCTGGACAAGCAGGGCAGTTGATGCATACATTGCACTCACAATCCAGGACATAACACAAACCTGGGAAATGCAGTCCTGGTGTTTAGGATGTACTCCTTTGTATTCAGACCATACTGCAGATTCTATCCATGAAGCGCTGGAGGAGATGGTATGTGAGAAATGGGGATTGAACATGTCAAATATGGCTGGCATAACTACTGACAATGCCTCCATCAACAAAAAGGCATTTGAAAATTTCACTTGGATACCCTGTTTTGGACATAACCTACATTTGGCAGTGGGCAAAGCTTTAGGCCTGGACAACATTAAAACAAGCTTGTCCAGGCTTTGGACAACCTTGTCTGCATTTCTCAGGTCTAATAAAATGCAAAGGAGCCTGAAAGACGAACAGACGCTCCTAAATGTTCCTGTGCAAAAGCTCATTCATGATGAGCCTACCCAGTGGAATTCCATCTTTGAGATGGTGGATCAATTCTGTCAACAGCAACAAGCTGTCTGTGCTGTTTTGGCAGAAAACAGAAAGAATTGGCATCTGATGCCAAAAGATTCGGATGTGGCAAATTTAAAGACTGGTCACTTATCGGGTCAAGTATCTCTCAAACAAACGGATGCACTAAGTTGAGAAAACATTGTCCTTAATACAGCAACATATCTGGCTCCGAGGATCAAAGACACCTGTGTTGCAATGGAGTAAGAAGTGAAGGAACGTCTTTTGCAAAAACGTCATGAAGCATCAGTACAGCCAGTGGAGCAGGTCCGAACAGAAGAGCAGCATCAGCAGCAAGAAGGTCAGGGAGGGGGAAAAAAAAGGAAAGCTGATCTAAAATTTGGAAAGAAGGGGTCAGAAGAGGCTAGTGACTATGACCCCTTGCAACCAGCTGACCAAATAATAAGTGAATTCTTGCAGTACAAACACATGAAGGACATAAGTGCCACTGAAGATCCTTTGGAACCTGGTGGAAGATCCACTCAGCCTCTCTGCCAAATCTTGCTTGTTTTGCCAGACAGTACTTGTCCATTCCTGCCACAAGCTGTGCATCAGAAAGAGGATTTAGCACCTCAGCCATTATCTGCAGTCCTAGGCATTCCAGGCTTAGTGAAGAGCACTGGACTATCGTAATTCATTATTATCAGGCTCCAGCAGTATGTCCTGACGAGAACCAAGAAAAGAGAGCACATTTCTCCAGTATTACATTACATTACATTTCATTTAGCTGACGCTTTTATCCAAAGCGACTTACAATAAGTGCATTCAAACTTGAGGGTACATACCAAGGACGACAAGAATCAAGAAAGTACAATTTCTTCAAATAAAGCAAAACTACAAAGTGCTATAAGTAAGTGCCATTTAAGTGCTTCTAAATAGAAATGAGCCGGATACTCGGCTGAAACGAGTATCCGGTACGGATAAAGCACTTTTGCAGAGCACGAGTATTATACGAGTAATACGAGTCATTATCTGTGCTCGGACTGAATGAAAATCCTCACACAGCGTCCCAGCGCTCCTCCCCTTCACACACCGCTCTGCTCACTCACTCACAGAACAGCTCTCTGTCTCTCTCAGTCACTCAGGTTCGCAGGTCTTTTCGGTTAACGTTTAGGGTTTCTTCAGCTTGAAGTTTGTTTTTATTTCAGTTTGTACTTACTTATTAACCAGTAGAGTTCTGTTAAACGTGGGTTCGTTCAGACGTGGTGCTGGTAGAAAGCGGCTCGTGTTGCGTCTCTGCCTGTCGGAGGTTTTTTTTTTTTTTACTTCACGCATTAAGTCACACACTCCCCCTCTCTCTCTATGTCTCTCTCTTACTCACTCAAACACACACACACACACACATACACACTCCCGGGTTAAATCACACCCACTTCCGGGTTAGGCCCCGCCCACTGCGAGTACGGATACGGATACAGATAATTCATATGGTTAACAGATACAGATACAGATACAGATAATGCTGTACTCGCTCATCCCTACTACTAAAGTGTTAGTTTCAAAAAGTTTTTTTTTTTTTTTTTTTATTCAAGGTAAAGTCGGAAGAGGTATGTTTTTAGTTTTCGGCGGAAGATGTGTAGACTTTCTGATGTCCGGATGTCAATGGGGAGCTCATTCCACCATTTTGGAGCCAGGACGGAAAACAGTCGTGTTTTTGATGAGTGTTTAGCTCGCAGTGAGGGAGCAACAAGCTGATTGGCCGAAGCGGAGTGTTCTGGATGACCATGTCCTGGATGTAGACTGGACCGGATCCGTTCACAGCATGGTACGCAAGTACTAGTGTTTTGAACCGGATGCGAGCAGCCACTGGTAACCAGTGAAGGGAGCGGAGGAGAGGAGCAGAATTAGACCTGCCAGGAGCGAGTTACAGTAATCTAGACGTGAGATGACCAAAGCCTGGACCAGAACCTGCACCGCCTTCTGAGTGAGAAGGGGGCGTATTCTCCTGATGTTGTACAGCATGAATCTACAGGACCGTGTTGTTGCAGTAATGTTGGCAGTCAGGGAGAGTTGGCTGTCGAGTGTTACACCCAGGTTCCTAGCCGTCTTAGTGGGGGTTAACACAGAGTTGTCAAAGTTAATAGTCAGGTCGTGGATGGGAGAGTCTTTCCCTGGAAGGAAAAGAAGTTCAGTTTTGTCAAGCTTAATCTTCAGGTGGTGTTGAGACATCCACTGAGAGATGTCGGTCAGACAGGCAGTGATTCGTGCTGCTACCTGTGTTTCTGATCGGGGAAAAGACAGGATTAGTTGGGTGTCTTCGGCATAGCTATGGTAGGAAAAGCCGTGCGAGTGAATGACAGAGCCGAGGGAGTTGGTGTACAAAGAGAAGAGGAGAGGACCTAGGACAGAACCTTGAGGGACCCCAGTAGTGAGGGGACAATGTTCAGACACAGACCCTCTCCAAGTTACCCTATAAGTGCGTTCATTGAGGTAGGAAGAGAGCAGGGAGAGAGCAGAGCCTGAGACACCGGGGGCCTGAAGGGAGGAAATAAGGATCTGGTGGTTCACTGTGTCGAATGCAGCAGAGAGGTCTAGAAGGATGAGGACAAAAGAGAGAGAGGCTGCTCTAGCAGTGTGAAGCTGCTGAGAGACAGCAAGGAGGGCAGTCTCAGTTGAGTGACCTGCCTTGAAACCAGACTGGTGAGGGTCAAGAAGATTATTGTGGTTAAGATAGAAGGAAAGTTGATTAAAGATAGCACGCTCAAGAATTTTGGAAACAAAGGGAAGGAGAGAGACAGGTCTGTAGTTATTTACTTCAGACGGGTCCAGGGTGGGTTTCTTCAGGAGAGGATTTACTCTTGCCTCCTTCAGAGAATTAGGAAAACAGCCAGTTGACAGGGAAGTGTTGATTAGATGGGTAAGAAAAGGAAGAAGGTCAGGGGCAATAGACAGGAGAATGTGAGAAGGGATGGGGTCAAGGGGGCAGGTGGTCGGGCGGGCGGAGGTTACCAAGGTCAGAACTTGATTGGGAGACGGGGTGAAAGAGGAGAGCGAAGGGGATGAAGATGAAGTTGTTGGAAGTGTGGTTATAGAAGGAGGATCAGAAAATGAAGAGCGTATGTCATCTATCTTTTTGGTAAAGTAGTTGACAAAGTGGCTTGGTAGAAGAGAGGAAGGAGGAGGGGGACTGGGAGGGTTGGGGAGGTTGGAAAAGATGGAGAAGAGTTTAATTAAGAGTTTATTAGCATCGCTAAACTGGCTTCCGGTTAAATCTAGAATAGAATTTAAAATTCTCCTCCTCACCTTCAAGGCCCTTAATAATATGGCGCCTTTTTTACCTTAAAGAGCTGTTAGTACCCTATCAACCCACTAGAGTACTCCACTCCCAGAATTCAGGCTTACTTGTCATCCCTAAAGTCTCTAAAAGTAGAGTAGGAGCCAGAGCTTTGAGCCATCAAGCCCCTCTGCTGTAAAATAATCTCTCACTTTCAGTTCGGGAAACAGACACCATCTGTTCGTTTAAGAGTAGGCTTAAAACCTTCCTTTTTGAAAAAGCTTGTAGTTAGAGCTAATTAATGAGACAGAACATTACTTGTTCTATGTTCTAAAATAGGACGCGTTTAGTTTAAAAAGGCATAGAAGTATTGATGGCTGATCTACTGAGTGGGCCACATATTTTTCATCGTACTACCATACAAACCAGTAGCCAGTCAGATTTACCTTGAGCCTCAGTGTACCCTCAAGTTCGACCTGTATCATTGTATCATTGACTACAAGGCAAAAACCCCTGATGACGCTAGGATGCAAAGGGAATTTATGACACATGAGACACAGAGCTTCTCTTTCGAGCTTCTCCTTCCTCTTCTCCATCCCAACACATTGAAGTAAGTCATATCTCATTAGTACATGTTACTGACTTGAGCCCTTCTCTGAGTCCCTTTGCTTTATCACCCGCAGATCCGGGCCCGCTGTGGCCGCATCAATGGATTACGATCTGTGGATCCGATCTAGATGGCGGACCATGATCTTGCTGGCTGCTGACCATAGACTATGATTGCAGCAGGACTGCTTGATATATAGTATTGAAGTTATTCTTCAAAATGTTTACCCTCATCAATATTGCTAAAAACTTTAATCTTGATTATGTTTTCCTACACTTGACATCTATTGCACTTCTGTCCGTCCTGGGAGAGGGATCCTTCACATGTGGCTCTCTCTGAAGTTTCTACGTATTTTTACCCTGTAGAAGGGTTTTTAGTAGTTTTTCCTTACTCTTGCTAAGGGTTAAGGACAGAGGATGTCACACCAATGTTAAAGCCCTATTAGACGAATTGTCATTTGTGAATATGGGCTATACAAATAAAATTTGAGTGATTGATTGATGGTGACATGCTTGTTTTTTTGTCAAAGAACCTTCAACTGGTGAAAGAACTGTCCAGAAAATGAGACAATGCACATTGTCGTGATGACTATTATACTTTTTTTTGTTAGAACATGTTCAGTAGCTAACTAGACCATCGCAAAATACATTTCAGTAAATTTATAACATTAGTGTTACTGTTAGTGTGTAAATGGTTTGAAAAGTCTGTAAATAGTTCAGTTGTATTCAGTTGTAATACGTGCATAAACAAGTGCAATAGTTGCAAGTTGCAACAAGTGTGAATATTCACAATTAAAAATTCTGCCAGACAGACTCGCATGGCATGTGTGTATTGGTTCAAAGGTATGTGGTGGCATGTTTTTGGTTGTTTTTCAATAAAGGGGAGAAATTGCCCTTTAATTATGTGTCCATCTTTAATGTACCCTACCCTCGTAGCTTTAGTTTTTACTCACCTAAAACACACATCTGTAAAATGATGTAACTCATACTTATGGAAATAACTATATAGTCATTAGAGATGAGCCGGATACTCGGCTGAAACGAGTATCCGGTACGGATAAAGCACTTTTGCCGAGCACGAGTATTATACGAGTAATACGAGTCAATATCTGTGCTCGGACTGAATGAAAATCCTCACACAGCGTCACAGCGCTCCTCCCCTTCACACACCGCTCTGCTCACTCACTCACAGAACAGCTCTCTGTCTCTCAGTCTGAGTTTTTTTTTTTTTTTTAAACCGTCAGTTGGCTCTAACCAGTTTTATTTTACTTCACGCACTGAGTGTCTGACACATTCTAGGTAGTAGTGGTATAAAAAATATTACAAATTAAGCTACACACACACACACACACACACACTCCCCCTCTCTCTCTCTGTCTCTCTCTCACTCATACGCACACTCACACACACACTCCCGGGTTAAATCACACCCACTTCCGGGTTAGGCCCCGCCCACTCCGAGTACGGATACGGATACAGATAATTCATATGGTTAACAGATACAGATACAGATACAGATAATGCTGTACTCGCTCATCCCTAATAGTCATATAGTCAGAAACGGACGGTAGGCCTACATAGCCGTGTATAATCAATGGTATGATGTCACCATGTAGTTTTCATTAATATTTTGCTGTGGGCTAATACTAATATGAATGCGATTTGTTAAGTGTTAAAAAAGCTGGGCAGGAAAAAGCTGGTAAAAAAGGGAACCTTATGCCGAGTTCACACCGGACGCGAAAGCGACGCCGAAGCGAGACGTAAGCGCAGCGCCAATCCTCTGGCTCCCATCCATTCCCATGTTAAATCGTAGTGCTGAATACACCGGACGCTGAAGCACTGTGCTGCGCCGCGGCTGCCTCGCGCCATGCAGCGATCGTTTCGGCGTTGAGTCTATTTTTTCCGCTTGATGCGAGCGTATCGCACCAGGAAACACACTGAAAAACGATTTTAAAAGATATTGACGACATATTTTATATGATATAAATTATCAAATATGCATCCCATACTTTGTATTCACCCTCTGTTGTCCTGGAGTTTTAATTTTACCACTTTTACCGACTACATTATTAAATGTCCCCCTCTGCCCATGCACTACAGCCACACAAGCAGTGATACAGATAAAAAGAGAGAGAGGGGGGGGGGGGGGTATTCTCCACATAGGCTTGAGTGTAGATTACGTAATTTACCCCCGACCCCCGATTTTTTACGGAGCAAACATTGAAGTTCTTCAACATGGATGACATTAAATTAATAATTGAAGTGGAGAAGTGCAGTGAATTGTATGATACTCGGAACATGTTGTATAAAGACAAGACTAAAAAGGACACATGTTGGGACGCTGATGCAGTTAATTTTGGAGCAACAAGTAAGTATATGCTTGAAAAAAAATATGAAATGCCGTTTTTACTGCAGGCTGATAACAGCGGCGCTTCGGCGTCGCTACCGCGCCCGGTGTGAACCGCCAAGCGCCGGCGCTCTAGGGATTAGCGCTTACGCCTCGCTTCGGCGTCGCTTACGCGTCCGGTGTGAACCCGGCGTTACAGATATTTTATTTATTACTATCATAGATAAATATACCAGTATTGTGTCGTATTTGTGGCATCGTATCGTATTTGTGGTATTGTGTCGTATGTGTGGTATCGTAAGTATCGGGTATCGTGATATTTTGGCAGGTATAGTATCTAAGTCATTATTTTTGTATCGTGACAACCCTAGTATATGGCGACCGTAACGTTTTAAAACCAAAGGACCCATTTTGTAAGTTTTGTTGCAGTGTTTAATTTTTTGTTAATTCCCCAAACAGCGGCCCCTATGTACCAGGTTTTGTTTGAATTGGGGCCGCTGGGGCAAACTTAACACAAATTATACAGACATAATTTAAGGTGACAGTTCGATTTCTAATTATCTCTCTCCCCTGTAGGTCTCTCAGCTGTGGCAGCTGGAGAATGAGGTGGGGACAGTGGGACTGGAGAGCCTCTCCCTCACTCAGCAAGCCCTCGATGAGGAGAAAGCAAAGTACAACAAGTTTCTTACATCCAACCATGACAAGATATCTTCCTTCCATACACTGATCGAACAGAAGGAGACCACCATTGCCGCTCTGGATAAAACGTCAGACGACTCTAGTAGGACTGACGCAGGAGATAGCTCCGCGATATCCCAAGGCAGTCACGCTGCTCACCATCTCTGCAAAGAGTATTTGGCGGGCAATGTTTCAGTTCATCTCCGAAGGTGGGATCCCGAAAGAGATACTTACTGACTGTAATGACCGCACCAATAACCACACACTGAAACTCAGTTACATGTTTCTTGGGTTTGCTGCTGGAATCGTCTTGTTAGCCATCCAAAGGAGGCCCAGCTTCAGCCTACAACCTTAAGCGCTAATTAGACTGCACCATGTCTCTCGAATCATGGGGAGTGACATTGTTTCCTTATTTAGATTTTTAGTTTGTAATCTTTGACTACCGTTTGATATTTATGTGTTTAATTATTTTTCCTTCGTTAATATTATGTGGCCTTATACTGGTGTGCTATGTTCTTGCCGTAGTTTATATTCAATGTTAGTATGCTTAAGTCTATCCCCCTTCTGTGTTTGAGTGGCTTGATCAGCCACTATGTATGCACTATGTTTCCTTTCAGTCAGTTGACGGCAGTTTGTTGGTGCTGTTAACTTGTGTTCACTTATTATTGGAGGCAAGATGGTTAGTTAACCTTTTTATTTTTCATGTCACTAACACTGAGGGAACTGTAAGGATTATTGGGCATTAAATCTATTCGGACCAGCATATATCAACCAAAAACTGATGGTCTTGTCGAGCAGCTAAATAAGACGTTAAAATCCATGATCCGCAAGTTCATTCACTTAAATGAACGCAACTGGGCTAAATGGCTTGCTCCTCTTTTTTTTGCAGTACGAGAGGTGCCCCGGGCCTCCACGGGATTTTCTTTTTTTCTACCTACTTAGGGAAAACAGGGAAAGCCCCAGTAAGAATGAAATTCAGTACGTCCTGGACCTGCGAGCAAACTTCCACTCTAGTGATGTGAAGTTCGGATCATTTTACCGACTCGGTTCTATGAATCTCGTTCAGTAAAATGAACGAGTCTTTTTTCAAGTCATTCGTTCATTTCAACGGGGGGGGGGGGGTGTCAGGTTACACATGTAGGGCCTGTATCACTTCATGTTGGTGCCAAATAAGGGTGGAGCCAGTGTTGAAGTAGAGCTTTCAGTCATGGCCCTTCCCACCAACCCCCACAGTTTGCATTATGTGACTTGCAGGCAGGAGAGACACCAGACAAATTGGAGTAGGTCAAGAGAATGAGCACTAGAAAAAGGAGTGATGTTTGGTCTCATTTGGAAAAAGTTTCTTCTCCAAAAGCGAAATGCCAAATTTGCAAAAAGCTTTATCCATTCAAGGAGGAAGCACCTCAAACTTGAGAAGGCACCTTAAATGTGCACATCCAACTGTGCTCTTAGCACAAGTTAGAGGAGACAGTGATGAT
Source organism: Platichthys flesus (assembly GCF_949316205.1). Classification (NCBI taxonomy): domain Eukaryota; kingdom Metazoa; phylum Chordata; class Actinopteri; order Pleuronectiformes; family Pleuronectidae; genus Platichthys; species Platichthys flesus. Next base: position 4,979,655 of record NC_084949.1, read on the forward strand.
GGTACTGCGGCAGCAGGAGCTGTTTCCACCAGCAGCACCTCTTTAACTGGGCCTGCAACTGCTAGGTTGACCATGTCCACAGCGTCCACCTTTCCAGCAGCACTTACCACCACCCAAGCAGCAGTTCGGCCACGGAGGCCACAACAACAAACCTCAATGGGCAGTTTGGTTACAAGGCCAATGAATCCGTTAAGACAGAGTAAACTGGATGAGGCTCTGGTAAAAATTATTGCTTGTGATATCAGCCCTTTTCTGTGGTTGAGTACAAAGGCTTCAGGGAATATTCAAAGCTTCTGGACCCATCATACAGTCTACCAGGTAGAAAAACAATTTCAACAAAAGCTCTAATTATGATGTATAAGAAACTAAGAACTGAGGTCATGGACAAAATCTAGTCTGCCACGGCTGAATATCTCACAACAGACTGCTGGACCTCAGTAGCTACCACAAGTTACATATCTGTGTCTTGTCATTTCATGGAGGATTTTCAAATGACCTCAAATCTCCTGGACTGTTTTGTCATTACAGAAGGACACACTGCTGACAATCTCGCAAGGAAGCTGACCAGGGTTAGTGAAGAATGGGGTGTAAAGGACAAAATTGTAGCCTGTGTCACAGACAATGCTGCCAACACTGTGTCCGCTGTGAGAGCCCTTCACTGGGACCACATACCCTTTTTTGCCCATGTTCTGAACCTTATTGTCAGAGCTGCCCTGAAGATGGTCCAAAGCATAGTGCAAAAGGTTAAAGCCATTGTTGAGTTCTCTCACAGGAGCACAGTGTTTTCAGAGAAGCTCAAGTCCACACAGCAACAGATGGGGCAGGAGCAATTACGCCTAAATCAGGATATGGCCACAAGGTGGAATTCAGCATTCTACATGTTGAAAAGATTTTAGAGGTCAAAGATCCTGTCATCTCCACCCTGGCACCTGAATGCTTCTCCGCCAACCTTGTCCCTAGAAGAATGGGAAATTGTTAAAGAAACAGTGGATGTTGTCAAGCCCTTTGAGGTCACAACTGAAGTAACAACTGTCCTTCATCCCGGCTGCAGTCAGGCTCTACAACACCAGCACCACCTGATAATGTTGTAGTCCCTGTCTATTATCTCTATCTCCACTAAACTTCTCACCATAGCTGTATTTGTATTTTTCTTATAATTATTAATTATTTTTAATTATTTTCTGTATCATGGTCACTACTGTTGCATGTTTTTGTTTTCATTACAATAACACTTAACATCATTCCACTTTATCCCCAGCACCTGCTTTTGCACAGTGTCTGTTTTGCAGGTTGTTTGTTTCTGTACACTTATTATGTGTAGTTTTAGTAGTGTACATATTGTGATCTTTTTCTTTTTTTTTTATTGTGCTTCGGCACTGTTACTCTAATTCTGTTTTTCTATCATTGCTGTAACAAGTGAATTTCCCCATTGTGTGGATAAATAAAGAAATCTAATCTAATCTAAGTGAGCGCTGAGAGGTATGTAGATTGAGTGATTAACATCTATTTTAAATCAAGATTGCATACTCAATTTCTCCTTAATGATGGATTGTTTTTTTTAACCTTTTTTTCACAAACAGGTATGTATTGGCTTTTTAATAATACATTGTATTAATTATATTTAAATAATTGTTCATTTCTTTAGGTTTGTGATGTTTTAATGGCAAGAGGCCTTCAGAGGATTGTTGCCCGCAATAAAAGGAATCCCTCCATCCATGAACCTGTTAAATGTCTCGTGGACAGACTGATGACAGAAATGTTGAAGAGGTTCAGTAAAGTGGAATACATTGAGAAGCTTGCTGATGCTACCTGCTTGGACCCGAGGTTCAAAAAGCAAGCATTTGTCAACAGCGAAGTAGCAGACGAGGCAGTGAAGAGAATGACATCAGCTGCAGCACATATTAACCCCCTCCATAGGGAGGAAGAGGAGGATCCACATTCTGCTACAGCTGCCATTACAGGGGCCATGTTTTGGGAGGACTTTGATGAGAGGGTTGCAAGCTTGAGGCCTTCTACTACCACACCAACTGTCTCTACTAATGCCATGACTGAGATGCAGGCTTACCTTGCTGAGCCACTTTTACCCCGCACATCAGACCCTCTGGCATGGTGGATGAAGTTTTCAGCTTTTATAAAAGCCTCTGTGAGGTCATGAAGACAAGACTGTGCATTGTGGCCACATCTGTGCCTTCTGAGAGATTTTTTTCAAAAAACAGGGCAGCTAATTTCAGAGATCGGAGAAACAGACTCAGCCCATCCAAGGTCCGGGAGCTTGTTTTCTTAAATGCAAGCCTGCCTTAGAGCAGGCCCTAAACTGCAGTTTTGTTACAGAATGTTTCTTTGGTTTTTAGTGTGATTTAATTACTGTTATTGTTATCTATCTGTGGCTGAAGAGTGTGAATTAACTTAATTTTTATTTAACATTATTTATGTCTACCTTTTTGAGATATATTATATATATATATATATTTTGTTACAAAGCTCTGCCTGACAAACTTTTTTAACTTTAAAAAAAACCATACTGTTGTATACTGTTTTAAATTTTCTATAATGTAAAGTGTGTTATTATTATATGCAAAGAGTCAATTATTACAGTTTTTTTGGATTGCTTACACACTAAAATTAAAAGTAGTACACTATTAGCAAAACCTTACACTCAAGAAGCAAAACATCAGCCCATATTTGCACAACTATAAGCACATTGTCAACCTCACACTGCAAAACTCTACACACTGTGATTTGCAAAACACTAAACACACTTAACATACATTACACACAAAAATCTATCATGAAGTCATGTCCTTGCAATACCAAAGCACTGTCAAATTACCACACCGTCCAACCAATTGGTTCAACACAGTCATCAGGTGTGCAAACACTCATTTGCTTAAATGTAGACACACCAATCAGGTGTATAAGCACTATAAAAAGCAGCAGGTGAGTTCATCGTTCTTCAAGCACAATGGAAAGAGTCAGAGAAAGAGTAAGACGAGGAGGAGGAGAACAAGGACGACGAGGAGAACGAGTACGAAGAGGAGGAGGAAGAGGAAGACAAGAAGGTGCTCAAAGAGGACAGAATCTGACAAATGAGATCCACGCAACACTGGTTGACCACGTTGTCAACCACGGCCTGACGCTGAGGGAGGCTGGACTGCGAGTACAGCCAAATCTAAGCCGATATACAGTGGCAAGTGTGATGAGAACATTTCGACTGGAAAATAGGTAAAAATATCATCATATCAAAAACATCTGCACGGTTTCAGTAACTGCTTACAGTACTGTATTCTATGCACTATCAGTACTTCTGTTACCTTTTCCTGTGAAATTACTGTACTATTGTATACTGTTTTTTTTGAGGGATTGAGGGTCAGGGATGACAAGGGGGAAGGCCTCCTATGTTCACAGAACAGCAAGAGAGGGAGATAGTAAACATGGTTTTGGCCAACAATGCTATAACGCTCAAGCAGCTCCAAGCTGACATTGTCAATAACCACGCCATTTTCAACGATATCCATCAGGTCTCAACATCAACACTGGCACGCATCCTAAAAAATAAACATATTCAAATGAAGCAAATTTATCGAGGGCCTTTCGAGCGCAATTCCGAAAGGGTGAAACGACTGCGGCATGATTATGCAGAGGTATGTATTCACTTTAGCAGTGTGATCTTGCATACTGTCTCAGTCTTTTACTGTACTGTAATATGTATACTAGATCTACACTGAACTACACAATTTTGCCTGACACTGTTTTTCAGAGAGATACGAATGGATGGAGAGGAGATCCAGCATGAGTTAATTTACGTAGATGAGGCTGGGTTCAACCTGACGAGAACACGAAGGAGGGTAACAAACATCATTGGCCACAGGGCTATAGTCAATGTCCCAGGGCAACGTGGGGGTAATATAACACTCTGTGCAGCCATTACACAGAATGGGGTCCTCCACCGCCATGCCCATATGGGCCCTTACAACACAGCACTCATACTTACATTCTTGGACCAATTGCACAACATAACAGCGGCAAATCAAATCGATCATATGCAATACATTTTTGTCTGGGACAATGTGTCGTTCCACCGCTCTGCTCTGGTTCAGAACTGGTTTCAGCAACATTCACATTTCACCGTCCTATATCTTCCAACATACTCTCCATTCCTCAACCCTATAGAAGAGTTTTTCTCGGCATGACGGTGGAAGGTATATGATCTCCGTCTCCAGGCTTAGGTACCCCTCAACCAAGCCATGGAGGAGGCCTGTGACCAGATGGAGGTAGCAGCAATGCAAGGATGGATTTGTCATTCAAGACATTTCTTTCCAAGGTGTCTTGCTAATGACAACATTGCCTGCGATGTTGATGAAATTCTCTGGCCAGATCCAGCTAGGCGAAGAGACAATGTCTAGTTATTTTTAACTTACAATACGTAAAGTGACGTTTGGTTACAGTATTATGAATCTTTATGTCAACATTTTGGGCGTGTTGAGAAATATAAATACATATAAATGTAACATGGTGCAATATTGGGAATCTGGGTTACAATAAAAACATCACATTTGCTTAATTGGCATTTCATTCAAAGCGACACACTAACTTCTAGATGGCTTGCAAGTCACCTAGTGCAAAACGGTGGGGAAGGGCCACGGTCCCCTTGGAGACAGCCATGAATGACAGCTTGTGTGTGGTAGAATCATATTTTTAAAGAAAACCTCTATTAAATACAGTAAAACATGACAGTTTGTATGGTTTTAAATTGTCATTTATTATCACAGTGGCATTTAATTATCACAGCAAACAATTACACTGCACTAAACTTTAAGTGAAAATAACAAAACCAGTCAGTATGACTTGTGAACGAATATCATTCACGTCTTTCTAAAACAGCGGTCACGCGTAAGGGAATGAGGTAACTGTTTCCTCTTTTGAGCCTATGAAGGTCACGTGGAATAGGATCCAAAGACTCGTACCCGGGAGGTGAACGACCGTGTCGTCGGATCAATGATTCGTTCATCTGCCGGATATGAGTCTTTGGATCTTTTTTCACGTGACCTGCATCAGCCTGTGCAACAGTCCCGATGCGCGTTCACGAGAAAATGAATGAATCTCTCTTTGAGAGGACTCGTTACTCCCGAGTCCTTGTAAGGATTTGTTCAAAATAAACAAATCATTCACAAACTACACATCACTATTCCACACACTTTTATAGTTATCACTTATGACAGTTATCACATGGACATTTGCTCCAGGCCCAAGCACATCGCCTGTGTAACAGAGGAGCCAGGCTGTGCTAATTCACCCCGGGAAAAGGACATGTACTGCTCCCCTCTTCTAGCTCTAAATTACATTAATTTCAAGGAACCTTATCCCTTTATGCAACTTGTGTGGCGCTGCCTCCTCAGTTTATTTTCAAACTCACAGAAAGTCTTGAATATACTGTAACATTAAAGTGCATTAGTGTATGAGACAAGGCTGCAGGGTTCAAAAGGAGGAATATAAACATACATTTTTATAAACAGTCTGAACTTTAATTGAGGACTGTGGAAAATGACATTGCCAACTGGTTCTCCCAACAGCAGCCAGAGACAAACCATTTGGTTTTAGTTCAGATTTTATTAGTGAGAACAGCAAACATGAATTGGCTAGCAGTGTGTGCAGGTTTCTCGTCAGCTCAGGTGTCTATTCTGAGTCTCATGTGTGGCAGCCTGGCTGCGGACTTTTCAATCCAGTGCGAGTTAATTGGCCAACTAACATCAGCTGCGCAAATCAACTCGCCTTGGTTCACCTGGAGGTGCTCTGACCAGCCACCTCCACAGTCACTTCTAATTATATTTCAGTGTAATTGTTCCTTTTCATCCAAACCCCATGTTACTCACTATCCTTACTCTCATGTCTATATTGTCTCCCACACTTTCAGGATTCTTCCTGATCTAGGGCCTGAGCACGACCTGCCAACGCTAACGTTAGCCTGCGGAGTGGCCCCTGGTGCTGGGGGAACTCTTCACAGACTCGGTGCAAGATGGCGGAGGTAGCGTGCACATGCTCAGTCTGGGTTTGCAGAGCGGCTCTGACTGAGTCCCTGGTGGACGAAGCCTTGTAGCGGCCCTCGCACACCCCCTGCAGCTTCTTGGCCCTTCTCTGTAGAGTCACCAGGTGGTCTAAGTTCTAGAGGGAGGGACATATAAAGAATGAGAGAACATTTGATTTAAGCTTTCACTTATGTTTTCAAACTGATGTCAGAAAGTGGAAAAGAATGACTGACTATATACTGTATGCCTCAAGTGGGAGTGGTTCCAAGAGTCGAAACTGTGATGCTCTAGACCAGGGGTGCCCACACTTTACAGGCTTGTGAGCTGCTTTTGAAATGACAAGCTCAACATGATCTACCAACCAAATAAAGCATATTGGCATTGCTGCCAACACAAATATGTTCCAAGACGGGTCGTAGCCCCCCATTTTTTTTTCATGTTGGCATCCGCCACCACGCGGGTATATCTAGCATGCGTGATGCGATATACCCACACTACCTTTGCGATCGACTGTTAGTTTGCGATCCACGTATTTTAAGATTTAAGATTTTTAAGATCCATTTATTAGTCCCAAACACATGCACAGACATGCAAAGGCACACTCATGCAGGTAGGGAAATTGTATCTCTGCTTTTACCCATCTGGTGCAGGACACACAGAGCAGTGAGCGACCATGTACGGCGCTCGGGGAGCAGATGTTGGGGGAGTAAGGTGCCTTGCTCAGGGGCACTAGACAGGGTAGGGAGACTCTTGGATTTTTGGACAGATCAATCCAGGTTCGTCTTTTGTTGTCTCTCTGTGGAGTCGAACCAGAGACGAACCAGAGACCTTCTCTGCCCATAGTCCAAGTTTCTGCCACTAGACCACCGCCTCTCCTTTGTTGGGCACCGCTGCTCTAGACAGTAAATCTACAGATGTGTTAACTTGACCTGGACAGTGCTTTAACAAATATTCTCGCCACACCTTCGACACAGAAATAGCCAAATTTACCGGCAGTAGACAGAAGGTGCATATTTAGCTTCTGAAAGGAGACTTGATTGACACAGGTCAGCTATAATATAGTACGGCAGCTTAAACGAGAAGACTGTATTGTGTATTAGATTTCAATATAGTGAGGAGTCAGTGACACTCAGAATACAGGTGCATACCAGTACAATACATGAATATGAATTAAAGCACTGTTACTGTATATTCACATAGTACCATGTATTCATGCACAGTATTTGCTCCTTACCCTGACTTTAGTGTCCTCGTGATCAACAAACTCAGGGTCCAGGGTGCAGCTGTGGCGGCACAGTTCTATCAGCTGCTGCTTCTGCTGTGCAAGCCTATCAGCCAGATTCCTCTGGGTCTCCTGTTGGTCCTTGATCACCTGCTCAAACTCAGTCACATGCTGAAGAGATGAATAATGCATATGAGATAACAGTGCTTCAGGTACATATGCAGAAATGGACGATCATGACATGTGTCCTACCTTGTGCACGTCCTTGATCTTGCGCCGCAGGCCTTGTGCTTGGCGGCTCAGGTCACCCTTTGTAGCCTGTTTTTGTGAGCTGTGGACCATGGCCTTTCTACGGTTAGCAATAGTCTCCCTCCTCACCACTGTCTCTTCACTCTCCCTCAGCAACTGCTCCTGCTGCCTCTTTAGTTGGTTGAGACGGACCTAACACACACATATTAAATGAGATTAAACAAACATTGAAACAAGCACACATATCATCAATAACATTTAACATTTATTGTCTGCTTCGATGATTATTTATTGTGTGTGCAGGGTTTACCTCCATACGATGTATCTCAGACTTCATCATCTGGATTTCTCCCTGGACCAACTCAGAGTCCAACGCTGAACGAGTTTCTTTTACAAGCTGGATCTTCTTCTCCCACAGCATGATCTGCCACCTGCAAGTCACACGCACACAACACATGAACCCAACAAAGGATTGCATGTAAAAAAACACGCTGCTAATGTTATCATCCTGTATCTGTTCCTCTATTCCTATATACTCTTCCCTCATTGGACCATCTCTTCACTGTGTGGGTCACAGCTGGTTGCTTGTGCACCAGAGGTTTGTACACAGGCAGAAGATTGTTTTGAATGTCTGTACAAACAGAACGTAAGGCCGATATAGCAGGAACATAATATTCTTAACTCCAATTGTCAACACCAATGGCCCACATGGCATCAGCTGTGTCAAAGCCTGTGATGAAGAGAACATTTCGCTTAGCAACTATCAGGCGCGTGAGACTGGGAGTGGCTCCTGGTCACTTCCTTATTCCAATGCCAAGAGGATGGACTACCTACTGTTATAAGATATACAGACGCCAGCTGTTGGATCCGTTCTGATGCCACTCAAGACATCTCCAGGGCTGCTAGAGTTCTGGGATAGTGTGTTGGATGCCCATTGCTTTGCTGAACTTTTCATACCCTGTCATTGCTTCCTAAATAAATACTTCATTGAACCAAACCGAGTTCAGCTCATCTCATATTTAGGATAAACGACCATGCAACGACAAAACACGACATCACCTGATGGGCTCGTCGCACAGTCCCTAAATTAAGGTGAGACCCAGCTAGAGAGAGAAGCCATTGCTAACTTCTAAGCTAACTCTTAGATCTGAAAAGCGTGTTAACAACTGTGGGATTAGTTAAAAAGTTACAGTACATCCAACCGGCAATGCATCAGCATTGAGGAGTTCAGGAGTCATCGGACAAGAAGGGGGTAAGGTTAGATTCATTATGTAGCCCTGTATAAAATCATTAGGATACAGTGCATAAAATGAATCTCAAAATAGCATAACAAATGTTGTATTAAAAGAGAAAGTTCATGATAATTAGATAAGTTCATATTATTAACAAAAGTAGTTAAAATAAGGTTAAATACGGGATAAAATGTAATAAATATAATATGTACAGTTAATAAGTTTAGCTATTTACAGTTAAAAAAATAAATCAATAAATAGATGTTTGGTTAAAAGGCTCTGTGATTGAGAAGATGAGAAACTTGATTTGAGTGCTTTAAATGTGAAATCTAACTTTTTCTCAGTTGTGTGTCAGTCATTCAGTTTCTGCATTTCTCATTGGGTTGTAGCAAATTCACAGCCAGTCCAAGTCATCCATCTGTTATGGGGAGGGACATGAAGTGCAGGTGGTTCAGTATGCTTTGAGCAGGTGAGATAGAGAGAGAGAGATTTTGTCCGGAGTCCTGAGGAAAGTGTAGTGCTGTTGGAAACATTTAAGAGGTGTCGTCGAGGTCGACTACTCGTGGTCCTGATATTACTCTTCTATGTAACCTGCCAAAGGTAAACATAAAGTGTATGCCCTAAATTGTGAGCTGTAACTTAATGTTGTAGTGGGAAAAGACCGAAGTGTAATGTAATTAGCCACCCACTAACATAGCATCACGTGTTGGGATATCATAGCTTTAGCACTGTTGTTGTTTTCAATGCTAAAACAGGCTAATGTTAAGTCAGTATGATTTAGCGTGATGATATTATGGCTCAACAGAGTTCATGTAATTAAAGGAGACGGACGTCTGTGAAGAGAGGGAGAGAGAACCTGAGATGGTTGCTGGTGGATGGACCCTGCTGTTTTATTCTTCCCCGGATTTTCATTGTTGTGTTCTGCCTGTGTTTGGATTGTGACTGCCATCACCCTTATCTGTGACTGTCATTGCCCAATTGCTCCTCGTTTGGACCTGTGAGTATCGAACTGATAGAACAATGCACATGCTTTTATTTTATGCTCTTGACTGAGTGAAGTGGCCATAATAGTTTTCAGGCCTCACCGAACCCGAGCATCACTACAGGCCTGCAACTGAGTCTTGAGTTTATAATTTCTGGAGCGGGCCCACATGTGATGTTTGTGAGTTAATTTAAAGTCGATAGGAATTGTTTTGTTTTTTGATTCCGAGACCTGTGAAAGGTAAAGATTTTATTTATTAAAGGGTAAATTGAGAATCCATAGGAACGGTTTAAATAATTTAAAGAGACCCTGTATTTTATTTTGTGCATTTGAGAAAATTCCTAAGTTACATTTCATATAACTGTTGCATTTATTTTATTTTGTAAATATTTGACTTCCTGACAGAGGAGGAGCTCACAACAATTTCATTTTTTTTACTTTTAAAATACAGTTGTGGTGGTTTTTAATATTATTTAGAGGAATTTAAACAAAAGATAAGATTCGTTTCAAATAATCTTCTGAGATCATATTCATTTTTTTTGTGTTTACGAACTCAGGCCCAGGAGATCTGGGTTACAATTAGATAATTTTTCAGTTACATGTATAGGTGTATGTTGTCATTGAACTGTGCTAATTGTACTGATTGTGTTTACAGCTGATTGAAGCGGGACAGATGACATGGATCCATCCTTCCACAGCCAGGAGCTCACTGACCTGGTGTGCCATACTTCCGATAAGACTAGAAGCTACACTGGATCTCACAGCTACACACCACAGACGTCTACACACTGGGGCAGATTCAGACAGAGTCCCACAAAGAACATATGACCCAGAGGCTGCAAAGAGACATTTAAAGCTTCACCTGATTAGTTTTTCATTGGCTAGGCCAGTTGTGTTTGTACAATATTTGTGCTGTATGTAAATAAAGCTTTGACTCAACATATACCTTGTTCATGTTTTTTTCCCTTAACAATATGTTCACATCAAGCATCACATGAATGGCTGTATAGTCTTAATTAACTGCACTGCTTTTGGTAAAGGCGTACTAATAAATTATAATATATATCAATATATACATTATTTGCAACAACTAGATATACATTTTTATTATTAATATTGTATGGGAGGGGTTTATCCATATGTGTACTGCAATGACCCAGGGTGACCAATAGCAACCCTTCTACCAGGCAATCACGAGTGACTTTTTGTTTCAAGGGTCTGTGGTTTCCTCCAATGGTGAATCGAGAGATGCTCTTATCAGCAGTTTCACTCCGATTCATATGCTAATTAGATCACAACTTTGCTCCGCGTCCCCCCCGCAGTATGTTTACTCTGCTTCCCTACGGTTATCGTCGCTGGAGAATACGGAACTCACGTCCTGTACACATTCATTAACTGCAAGGTGAGTTCACAGAGCTTTCCCTTGACAGAAATTCTGCTTTTCGTCTAGTGTGTCCTACTAAAACTGGAATAGACATGAGGACGGTGTAACTTACCGTTCAGAAACAACCTGTTTTAACCAACTGTGAATATGTGGCTGGTCTTCTATAGCTGTTTCCAAACATATTAACATGACTTTCAACTGTGTTTAGCAGAGAAATAGCAATGAGCCAGAATGAGACCGGTGATAAACCTGAAGACAGCCAATCAGAGGATAGGCTCATAAATAATGAACGATCCAAGCGAAAACAACCTGTTCTGTCTGGAGGGCCAGAGTGAGGCACAAGAGAGGACATGGAAATACACATTGCAGCAGCTTTTTCCACTTTAAACGATGAATATATCATCTTAGGGGTACCAATACCTCGGATTAAGTCACAGAAAGGTATAGGGGAGAGCGGGTTATGTGGGACATTTTTTACATTTCCTCCCCTCCAGGCGAGGTTAAATGATATATCAGTTATATGTGTATTCAAATGCCTCCATCTCATCTGTGAATATTCTCTTTAACTCAGCTACTGCACACCAGACTACTGATTTTACTTTCCTTTTCTCTTTTTTCTTTATTGCCTAATCAATATTTCTATCCCTTCCAGCTTTTCTTAAGGACTTCTTGTGGTGTCCTGTCACTTTAGTTTGTTAATTTCAGTCTCATCTGTGTTTTTTCTGTTTCCTGTTTTATTTTGTAGTATCTGTCCCTTGTGTGTGGTTTCTATCTTCACTTCCTTTCGGTGATTGTCTTCCCAGTCCTCATGTGTTTCACCTGTAGTTAATTGCTCCTGCCTTCCCTCTTGTGTCTATTTAAGCCTCTGTGTCCTCCAAGCCCTTTGTCGGGTTGTACTCGTTGTTTTCTCCCCACGTCGTGAGAAATGGTTTGTCTGTTCCTGCTGTCTCGTCCAGCTTCTCCTACTTCCTAGTTCTCCGTGCGCCTTGTCGCCAGTGTTACTTTTGTTAGTGTTCCTGTTTTTGTCTTATTTAAGACCTTTTTGGATATTAAATGCCCTTTTGTTACAACCTCTGCATCCTGGGTCCATCTCCTCCTTCAAACCGTAACACTTCTTTCCTTGCATGACCTCAGCGGCTACACTCTCCATCTCTGCGAGGGGTGTTTGGCCCCAGGTTGTCTTCCTGGTGTAGTTTCTTGGCATGATGGCTTTTCTACAATGTTTATGAAATTAAAAATAAAACATATATAATGTAATATAACACTAGAATATGTTTAAGACTAAACTTAACTTGTGCTTCACAGCATTTGTCCCACTTTACCCCACAGCCACCGTTTTCGAAACAAACACCTCTCTTAGCAATTGAGGCTAATCTTCAGCTAGCATCAATCGCATGTTTTATATGTTGGAAGTTCACCAACATGTATGATATAAGTTTTTCTGCCTGATTCTATTTGTTTTGCCACAACAGCTGATTAAGTTCAAAGCAAGAAACATACTTTCCACAGCACCAGCACCAACTTCTCCTTCATGGCAAGGGGGGAATGGGAGGGGCTTGAAAACATAATGGTCAAATGACCACAAATGTGTTCCGTTGCCTAGATACAGGGGGTGTCTCACATTACCCGATGTCTGGCATTACCCCGCTCTCCCCTACATATGGAGCAATGTAAGCACAGGCCAGTGGGGGAGTGTGGAGGTACAAAGAAAAACAGACCTTATGCACGTCTTCCAAAATGCTGAAGGCTTTTTTTGTTGTCAAATATTTAATAATTAAAGAAAAATATTCCAGTGAATCGTCACACAGGCACAGATCTTTACACAACCCGAACAAGCAAAAACTCACTCAGCTTCCACCAGACTGTTGAGGAGTCTTTCTTTTTCATCATGGGTCTTCTCATACATCATCTGGATCTCCACTGAGTCCCGCTCTGCTTCCTAAACACATTATATTTCACGTTTAATATCATTTACTATACAGAGTGCAGAGAATAAAAACAATTAAAGCTGAATTTATCAGCCATGGCATGCCTTAAGTCTTTGGAGAAAATCTGACTCCATCAGCACATTCTCCTTCTCCAGTGCCTGGTTGACTTGCCCGTTCTTGCTGAGCATGTAGTTGAGCTTCAGCAGGTCTCCTCTTAACATCTTTGTGTTCTTCTCCAGATCTCTATGCTCTTGGTGCTCTGCTTCAATCTGATCTGGTGGGGGTGGAGAGGGCATCAGAGTGTGACCGCAGATGGAAGTGTACAGGTTGTCCATAGTATCTGCAAATCCCTTTATATAGTTACACTATATACAGCATACTGCTATAAAGTTATAATTGTATCTGTTTTTCAAAGATTTTTTGTAAAATACATGTACTCAGCTAAAATAATAGCTACATTCTCAGACATGTCATTTATAAGCTAAAGACAATTAGTAGCCTGTTAATAACTGACTTGGACCTGTTTACCTATTCATACATGTGTGTGCTTTTTAAGAATATTACGTACTCTTGAAATGTATTTTTTTCTGCTGCATGACTGTGTGCTCTATCTGCAGTTTATGCATGTTCTTGCTGTTGGCCTCTATCTCCCGCGTCAATCCGACTAGAGTCGTTTGACGTTTCATCCAGAGCTGCTGGTCATGCTTGATATTCGCTGCCAGCTCCTCGATAGCAGCCTTCAACGCATCCACCTTGATTTGCAGAGGACTTAGGTCTTCATTCTGGAAAAGTAGCCAAACAAATCACAAAGATACCATGTAATTATACAAGAGCAGAGTTGGTATTGTGATCTCCGTCATCATGGCAGGTGTTTATGCCTTTTCTATGGACAGGTTTTGAGTCAAGTGATAATGTTGGAATTGATGTAATAGTGTAGTAGTGATGTAGTAATATCTAATTAGTACTTATGAGCTTGAAAGTCAGCTTGTTGACAGGCATTGAAGCTGGTGTCATCACATCCTAAGATAATCAGTTTTTACTATATACTGTATCTGAATCTTAAGATTGTTTCTAATGTACTTCAAAATTCAAATAGTTTATTATTGAATAATACACATAAACAACAGACAACTCCAAGATCTCTCACCCCAGTGCTGGCTGTGATTTTACTGATCTTTCTGTTGTAGTTGGCAATGGTGGTCTCCTTCTGTTCGATCAGTGTATGGAAGGAAGAAATCTTGTCCTGGTTGGACGTAAGAAACTTGTTGTACTTGGTGATCTCCTCATCGAGGGCTTCCTGAGCGAGGGAGAGGCTCTCCAGATGCTGGCTGACCTCAATGCTCTCCAGTCCTACTGTCACCACCTCATTCTCCAGCTGCCACAGCTGAGAGATCTAAAGGGGAGAGAGAGATAATAAGAGAGACAATACTGTCACATTAAATTGTTTTTGTATACTTTGTGTTACGTCTCACCCCAAGACAAACAAAACCTGGTACATAGGGGCCGCTGTTGGGGCAATTAACAAAACACTAAACACTGCAACAAAACTTAACAAAATGGGTCCTTAAGTTCTAAAAGGTTAGGTCGTCATAAACTTATTTATTTATAGAAATTTAGCAACATGCAATCATAAGTCTTGTTCACGCTGTGTTGACCAGCCATAAACTGGGAGCGGCTCCACATCATATCCGGATTCCAGTGCCAAGAGGCTGGGACTACGCCTGCGCACCATCAAGGAAGAACCAAGTCTAAACCACGCCGACTCCTTCTCGTTATTGACCAATCCTGTTCTACCTACTGTTATAAGTACCATACCCGCCACGACTCTTGACTTCCCCGTGCTGCTAGAGGGCCGGGGCTGTGCTTTTGGTGCTCATTGCTGTGCTGTCCATTTTCCTACCTTTTCATTGCTTCTAAATAAATACTTGTTGAACCAAACTGATTCCTTCTCTTCTCATGTCTTGGGATAAAAGAACATGACAGTCACAACTCTCTCATGAACACAAATTTTTAACTGTTCCAACAGGATAAGATTTGTCAAGCCATCCAAACACCAATGCTCAAAGAAACACTAGTGGTACCTTGCAAATTCTATGTGAGTTTGAGACTCAATCTTTAACAATTTACAAAATTGCTGCCGTTATGTTTCTGGCACCAATTCCTAAGCACAAAGGATGCCTCTTTCACAGTTTTTTAGTAGAGAACTTTGAGCAACATACACAGATACATAAACACATTTTTTCCAATAGCACAGTTTGAGGAAGCAATTAGTCAATGGGCTAGACCACATATTGGTACCATCTGGGGGGGCAAAACTTTACCTATGCTAGGTTATTTCTAGGACTGATATAAGTCTATTAATATATGAATACCCTTGCACAAAATCAGTTTTTCATATTTTAGGGCTATATTACCGTTTTCACTCATCAGTGCTCCCCCATATCGCTAACGTGCTAATATCATCTTAACAGTGATACAATTTTGTTCATTTACTAAATTATTTGTATAAGTCAAATGTTGCAACTATTGAAAAGAATAAATTTAGATTTTTCATGCACGTTTTGTTGTTATTGATATACACTTATGTACATTGTTGTATTCGGTTGACCACAATCGTGCGCAGTTGAGCATTTACTTTCAGGTTTTAACAGAAGAGAAATTTAAATTTCTGTCCTGAAAGAATGATTGAAGAAACCTAGCCTCGATGCCAGATGAACTTAGCCCTGCCCACAACATTTGAGGTCGGGAAGTTCGGTCTGGTATCGCTCCGTTGGAGAGAAACTATGCCCGAACAAAAGCTTTTCGGACCAATCAAATTGTCAGGTAGGTCTTTATACGATGATGGACAGATGATCAACAGTAACGTAATCAAACAAGTTACCAAAGAGCGCTTGGGCCCCCGGTCTCTTTTCTCTGATGCTTCAGATGAACACGCTTCTTCGGCCTGGTCTCCTTCGTCGCCATTTTTTAAACGGTTGAAACATGCCCCATAATCACAGCCCAATGGAGCGATATCAAACTCATGTTCTGACTGGAATTATGTATGACAATGTCAGGCTAGAAAAAAACAGCAGCGTGCCTAAGAAGCAGGCAGGGATGACGTGAATCATCCATTGCTCCAGTGATGACTCCTACCTAGTGTCATCCCAGAATCTAGAATCGTGGCAGACTTTACTGAAGGCAACACAAATCCGGCAACATGCCCTAATTTTGGACCTTGCCGAAGGCCTGGGTGAGGGAGAGATGCCCCCAGTTAAATACCATCGGAAATACCGTAGCATATTCACCATGAAGAAGCTCCTGGACTCAATCACCAAAAAGCTGCCTCTGTTGAGCCTGCGGAACAACTTGCAAGAAGATTATCTAGAGATGCCCCGAGAACTTCAAGGGTACTTGAAGATCATTGTATATTCTGTCAGAAAGTAGGTAAATACCAGAAGAGTCAAAACACCAGGGAACCGCTTACACGATGTTCAGAGTTGCGCGCTGATGATCGTATCAGAAAAGCTGCAACCAGCCAACTCGACCAGAGGATACTTGCTATCACGAGTAGAGAACTTGTTGCTGCTGAGGGGCATTACCATAGGTCCTGCTACCGTGGATACACGCATAGAGAGTCTGTTGCAAGTTCTGGTGGAATTGAACAAGGAGAGAATGCAGAAACACAGTATGAGGCAGCAGAGAAACATGCCTATGAAGAACTACTTGCGTATATCAGGAATGAACTCTTTTCCAATCCAGAGATAATACCTATGACAGACCTGACCTCAAGACTAGTGTTGTCAATGGACTCTCTTAGTTTCAGCCAGGTCAAAGACTCTGCCAAGAAACATCTTCGTCTCAAGTTGGAGAGTGAGCTGGCAGGGTCCATCCACATCTTATCTGACGACAAGGAAAGGCTACTTCTGTACCCAGACTGCCTAACTATGAGTGAGCTTGCCAAAGCTGGGGATGCTGTGAAGAAGGTAGCGTTGCAGTTGAGGAATGAGATCAAGAAGCAAGACATAAGTCAACGGTGGCCACCTGATGTAGAGTAGGATGAAAACATTATTCCTGAATCTGTCACTCACTTCCTGCAAACACTGCTGACTTTAAGTTCATTCTTCTTCTGTTCGCCGTAAAATCTCTAACTGGGAACACTGAACTCATCCATACCCTAAACCGGCTTGGACATAGCATTTCATACTCGCAGGTCCTATAGAAGTGATTTTCAACCAGTGTGCTGTGGAACACTAGTGTGCCGTGAGAGATCGTCAGGTGTGCCTTGGGAAATTATCCAATATCTAGTGTTGCACCAATGTATCGGCCGAACATCGGTAGCGGCCTATATTTGCCTCGTTTACTGACATCTGCACATCGGTAATAATCTTGACTTTCACCGATATCATTGGCCGATGTTCATTGGTATTTGTGGTTAAACCACTGGGCATGTGCCGTGGCTGGGGGAGCATTCGCCCCGTCCTCCTCCTCTCAGTGCCGGCGGAAGCTCGGTGTGCTGCACACCTCAAGGTTTTTCTTGTGGGGGAGTGGGGTCCTCGTCCGCGGCGCCTCACGGCGTCCCTGCTGGGGGGGCTTTCTTTCTCTTGGGCTGTGGGGTGGTGTCCTTCGCCGGTGCGAAAAGCGGGCCGTTGGAGGGAACCGGGTACAGCGGTGGCGGCGGCGACTCTGGACGTGTGTCGGGCCCATCTTGCGGATCACCTCAGCTACGGCGCCCGCTGGGGGAACCCTCCGTTCGCACGGGGGGGCCCCCTCCGGGGGTGCGCCTCGGCTGGCGCCTAGCAGCTGACTTAGAACTGGTGCGGACCAGAGGTATCCGACTGATTAATTAAAAAAAAGCATCGCGAAGGCCCACGGTGGGTGTTGACGCGATGTGATTTCTGCCCATTGCTCTCTGAATGTCAAAGTGAAGAAATTCAATGAAGCGCGGGTAAACGGTGGGAGTAGCTGTTGGCACTCAAAACAGGTCAATCTGAGCTGGGCTGTTTTAGACAGGGTAAAAAGGTGCTGTTTTAAATGATCATTGTGGTATTTTGACCAAAATATGTGACAGATATTTCATTAAGACCCCAAGGAAACCACATCAACTGGTAATATGGGCATAATATGTCTCTGTTAAATAAAGTTTAGTTAAATCAAAGATTGTTTCATAAATCTTATTCAATTTGTGCCCATTAAAGGTAAGAGTAATAAAGGGCTGAAATGATTTAAAATTGTGCTTTATGATACATTTAGAACCTATATTACTAACTATATGTATTATATAGGCTCATAAAGGTTGAAAATCACTGTCCTAGAGGTTGATACAGCACTGTGTCTCCAGAAGATGGAGCTTGCCAAGGATGACCTCACACTTCCAGTGAACATTCATCCGTGTATGTTCACAGCACTGGCATATGACAACATTGACCGACTTGAGGAGACAGTCAGAGGAGCAGGCACCTCCCATCGTGTTAATGGTTCATCATCATAATTATTGTAGCCTAGTGGCCTAGGTTGATTATATACAAACCAAGGGACTATTATTTGGTTAAATTTAACTTAATATTGTAGTTGAAGAAACAAAACACTAAATAATATTATTTGAAACTGCAAATTGCGCAAAAGTAGACTATACATCCTTATAAAATTGATAATGTGAACTGTTCCAGTACAAAGGAGGCCATTAAAAGTATTTATTGGTGGGTTTATTTCAATGGAGACGAGATAATAGTATAATGGTACAGTTATCCATGACATGATGACTGCAGAATTCATCTTTCCGCGTTAGTCCGATAGAGGTCTCTCTGTTCAAGAGGTAATAACCATTAAAAAGCACATCAAAACATAATCTAGGGATGTATAACAATTAAAAAATAGCAACTAGAATTTGCCCACCCAGATGGTACCGATATGTGAAATTTCAGGTCTGGGCCCATGGAATAAATGGCCTGAACTCCTCTGGCCATTCCAAGGTGTCAGAGACTTGCTCAAAGTGTGTGAAATACTCATCCACCTCTTCATCATTAAATTAAAAGTGTGCTGTTCCGAGCTAGATTTAATATCTGATTAGGGTTGAGCTGAATACTTGGATGAAACAAGTATTTGGTACTGATTATGAATGAGCATAAGTACCAATCCGCATAACGCAATCTTGTCGTTGTCACAGCCGCTCTGTCGACAAGGATATTAACATGTAATATCGTAGTTAAGTTAGTCGTTGAGTTGAGTATATTTATGACAACCTGCATCGAAGTTAATACTTCTTAATACGACATGTGTTGTGTAGATTGATTCACTGAAGTTTATAAAAAGATTTGTTCTGAATAGCGCAATAACTCTTTTGATCACAAACATTGATCTGAAGCTCAATTCTAAATTCTCAATTCTCCCGCCCACTTTCGGTTAAAGTCTTGCCCCTTCCGAGTAAGGATACTGATATGGATAATCTAGTTGGTTGTAAAGATAGGGATAATGTTGTACTCACTCATCCCTACTTCTGACATAAACTGTTGATTTGACTTGATACAGAGCTCTTTCAAAAAAAGGCCTGGGGCCTCATTTGTAACTGTTGCTTATGCACAAAACGGGGCCTGAAATGTGCTCAGCGACTTCTCAAGCAAAGGTTGGGATTTATAAAAACAAACTTGACGGGAGAATGTGCACACTTTCACGCTAAGTCAGAACCATGTGTACCAGCATTTTGGAGATAGAAAAATGACGATACAGATGTGGGGTTGTGAACTGAAGCCAGATGATTAATCCATCTCGCAACAGAGTGCACAGAGCACACTGGAGATCACTTACAAAAAAAAAACTATTCACTTTCAAACCTCTATTTCCAAATTAAATCCCAGAGTGGCGGTTAGGATCCCACTGATCTGTGAGGTATTCTGTCCGATAGCTCTAAATCAGGGGTGTCCAAACTACGAATCGCGGGCCAACTGCGGCCCGCCATCCGATTTTAAATGGCAATTTTTTAAACTAACAATTGGAACTTACTTATAGCACTTTGTAGTTTTGCTTTATTTTTGAAAAAATTTTACTTTCTTGTTTCTAGTTGTTCTGGGTTTGTAACCTCGGGTTTGAATGCACTTATTGTAAGTCGCTCTAGATAAAGGCGTCAGCTAAATGAAATGTAATCTTTTGTATCTTTCAAAATGACATCTTTACCTTTTCTTTCTTGAGCTCAGCTTTCTTGCTGGTGAGCCTTTGGGAGTACTTGGCAGCCTTGTTGTGGGTAAGCTTCTGCTGCATGTGGGTCATGATCTTGTCCTCCAGCTCCAGACGCACAGCATTCTCTTTCTCCAACTGCCTCCTCTGATTATTCAGTTCAGCCTGGTGGTTGCTGGTTTCCTAGAATGACGAAGGAGAAGATAGGGGTAAAGAAAGTGTGTGAAATGGTTATCGAGGGAGAGAGAGTAGAACGACTGTCAGGACAAACACAGAAGGCTTTGCCCCCTCTCCACCTTCGTGAGCCTGTCGAGGGTGTTCTCGGAGTCACTCAGGATGCGGATGCAGATGCTGTATTCTGCCTGTAGAGCCTCGTGCTGGGCCTGTTTTTGACTGATCAGATTTCCGGAGGTGGCTCCATCCATCTGGGACCAGTTTAGCTGCAGAGTCAGTGCCTCATTCTTCTCCTGTTCTTCAGAGGTGGATTTCTTGAAGCCTTCAATCTCTCTGTCCATTAAGATCACCTGGTGCTCTTTTTTGCTTTGCGTAACACAAACAGCAGAAAAGCACGTGTGAACACATGCTTTCATTTAGATATTTGTCACCATTCCTTATATCTCAGGTCATTAATATCATTGTGCGTGTATGTGTGTGTGTGTGTGTGTGTGTGTGTGTTTGTGTGTGCACATAGGGGGGCACAAGGATGAGGAAATGAGTGGCTGACGACACCAGATCCTTCAGCTAATTGGCTCCTGTCAGGTGACATCTTTAAATATACACCATTGTTTGTATCTCTGTAGAGTTTGCCAGGCTGCCAGCTTCTGTGTTGGTGTTGTCTTTTCATCAGATCCCCTCCTCTTCTCTCTGTACACCAACCCTCTCGGCTCTGTCATTCACTTACATGGCTTTTCCTACCATTCAAGATTCAAGATTTTTACTGTCAAATGCACAACAATAACATTAAGCAGTTGCTGGCAGTGAAATGCTTGAGTCTCAGGCTCTCTTCTAACAATGCTCAAGTAATTACAACCTATACAATAAATAAGATAGAAATAGTGTAAAATAGAATAAAATGGAATATAAATATTTAAAAAAGAGAATGTATATATATCTAAATATATATAAACAAGTTAGCTGATGACCCCCAACTAATCCTCTCTTTTCCCCAATCTGAAACACAGGTAGCAGCACGAATCTCTGCCTGTCTGGTGGTGTGCAGACATCCACTGACATCTTTCAGTGGATGTCTGCACACCACCTGAAAATTAACATTGATAAAACTGAATTACCTTTCCTTCCAGGGAAAGGCTCTCACACACTATTACCTTTGACAACTCCATGTAAGCCCCCACCCAGTATGCTAGGAACCTGGGTGAGACACTCGACAGTCAACTCTCTGTTACTGCCAACATTACTGCTACAATTACGCTCATGGAAATACATGCTGCACAACATCATGAGAATACGCCCCCTTCTCACTCAGAAGGCAGTGCCGGTTCTGTTCCAGGCTCTGGTCATCTCACGCTTAGACTATTGTAACTCCCTCCTGGCAGGTCTACCTGCTAGTGCAATCCGACCTCTGCAGCTCATCCAGAATGCACCAACTCGACTGGTCTTTAACCTTCCTAAATTCACTGACACTACTCTGCTCCTCCACTCCCTTCACTGGTTACCAGTGGGTGCCCGTATGCGTTTCAAAACATCGGTACTTGCGTACCGTGCTGTGAACGGATCAGGTCCAGTCTACATCTAGGACATGGTCAAACTTTACACCCCAGTCCGCTCAATCCGCTCTGCATCTGCCAATCGGCTCATTGCTCCCTCACTGCGAGCTACCCACTCAACAAAATCACGACTGTTTTCTGTCCCTGCTCCTTAATGGTGGAACGAGCTCACCAATGACATCGGCACAGCAGACAGTCTATACATCTTCCGCCACCATCTAAAAACACACCTCTTCAGACTATACCTTGAATAAAAGTTTAAACCAACAATTTAGTAGCACTTAAATCGCACTTACATATAGCACTTTGTAGTTTGGCTTTCTAGAAGAACTAGTACTCTCTTGATTCTTGTTTTTCTGGATTTTTACCCTCACAGTTGAAGTCGCTTAGTATAAAAGCGTCAGCTAAATGAAATGTAATGCAATATAATCTTGTTTGGTTTAGTTGGGGAAGTTAGTTAGTTTTAGTCAGATGGACTTGTTGTTTATTGTGTTGGCCTCTATCTAAGCTTAAGCTGAAATCTTTCTCTCTGTTCTTTGGAAAATCCAATGTAAAACTAGAAGGACGCTTACAGAGCACATATCTCCGCCAAGGCTGATGGCCGTTCTTGTTATGTTAAAGGAAGCGAAAAAGAAAATCCTGGATCCGCACTTTTATCAGGATCTGTTCCAAAATTTGAATTGTTCTTCCTTGTCATAAACCAAACTCCTCTGGAAAATTTTATGAAAATCAATTCAGTAATTTAGTTGTTGATTAGCTGCTAAATAACATGAAAACATTATTTCTTTGGTAGAGGTAATAATACATAGTTATCAAGCTGTTTCTTTGGCAAGTCAGGACTCGGCGAAGACAGATTATTAGATTATTATTATTGGCCACACCTCGACATGTCCTAATACAATCTAAATATGCAGTTTCATAGATCTGCATATGCTGAAACAGTTGATAAGGGGCATTCATCATAGTTTAGTTTTCATTTCCCTTGAAGCTTTAGCCTGAAAAATAGAGGATGGCAACAATCTGTCACTGAGAAAAACACTATCACCATCTTTTTTTGTGAAACATATTTTCAGTAGAGACATTACATTTACAACATGTTTGAAGTACAATAGCTTGTTTCAAGTGGATCCACAAGGATGTGTTCTCAGTCCCCTGCTCTTCACCCTGCTGACTCACGACTGCACATCAAACTACAGCACAAATCACATGGTGAAGTTTGCGGACGACACAACTCTGGTGGGTCTCATCACCAAGAACGATGAGACCCACTACAGGAAGGAGGTCAACCTCTTGACCACCTGGTGCAGAGACAACAACCTCCTGCTGAATGTCAGCAAGACAAAGGAGATGGTGGTCGACTTCAGGAAAAGCCTCACTGAGCACCCCCCACTGACCATCGATGGTGCTGCTGTGGAGCGAGTGAGCAGCACCAAATTCCTGGGGGTGCACATCAGCGAGGACCTCTCCTGGGCCACCAACTCTGCATCACTGGTGAAGAAAGCCCAGCGGCGCCTCTACTTCCTTCGCAAACTCAGAAAGCGAGAGCTCCCATACCCATCCTGAAAACATTCTACCGGGGCACCATTGAAAGCATCCTGTCCAGCTGCATCACTGTGTGGGGCAGTAGCTGCACTGCACACAGCAGGAAGAGACTGCAACGCATAGTCAACACAGCTGGTAAGATCATTGGTGCCCCACTCCCTTCCGTGCAAGACACTTACACCACCCGCCTCACCCGGAAAGCCACCTCGATTGTGAGCGACACCAGCCACCCCGCACACGGTCTGTTCAGCCTCCTACCCTCTGGAAGAAGGTACAGGAGCCTCCGTTGCCGCACCACCAGACTCGGAAATAGTTTCGTACACCAAGCTGTCAGGAAGCTAAATTCTCTCCCCTCACTCCCCCCAGACATATCCTCTAGTCTCACTGGAGGATTAAATCCCCCCCCAAACAACTAAAAACACTCAGGACTCTGCAACAAACTGTCTCTTGTACTTCTTGTACTGTTTGCACTTTATCACTTAAATCACTACGTTTACACTTTTAGAGAAACTTATGCTGCTGTACTTAAAAAAGTCTGTATGTTTACTTCTGCAACAAACTGTCTCTTGTACTGTTTGCACCTTATCACTTTAATCACTACGTTTACACTTTTAGAGAACCTTATGCTGCTGTACTTAAAAAATTCTGTATGTTTACTTAGTATTAAGAAATGTCTTGTGTTATCTGTTATGCCTGTGCACTTTATATGTCTCACTGTGGGAGAGTGGGAAACGTTGTATCGATTCCTTGTGTGTTCTGAACATGTTAAGAAATTGACAATAAAGCTACTTTAACTTTTAACTTTAACTTTTAACTATCAGTAGCATATTAATATAATCATCCCTCTCTTGCCCTAATTCTCACCGCACATCCTCCTGCATCTTGCTGAGGTCTTCATCTCGTCTCCTCAAGCTCAACACGCTGCTGTTCCACAGCTGCAGCAGCTGTTTACGCATCATCACCAGAGACTCCATCTCCATCTCCACCTGCACACAGACACAAACATGTGTGGACATGTGGCAATGCCAGTGTTGTACAGACACTTCACCAACACTCATATAATATAAGAATCAAACAATGTATATCAGAAGCTTACATTTAGAAGAGAATTTATGAATGGGGACAATGACCCTGACTTTAGTGCTTAACTTGAGTCATGTGATACTGACAGGCTCATGATATCAAATCAAGCATGTAATCTCATAATAATCTCACTAGTCAACTATAAATTATTGCAATATATACAGTACTGTTTTTGCCAAACAACTTGTGCATATTGATCGCAGTAATGTGATTTATGTTTTTAATCGTTTGGAAGCACAGAAATTAATATCTTTACACTAACACTGGATTAAATGTGTAATATGAAAGGTGTCACATTAACCGATCCCTTGCTAATAGTTAACAAACTGCAGGAAAACACAGAGCCCCATTGAGATGCTGAGGAGCCAGATGTTCTCAGGAGATTAAAAGGAGGATAAATGTTGGATTTGTATTCATTATGTGGCAAAAAACACAACTCCAACTTTTAGTGTACAAAATGTGTTTATTTATTGTTTTCTAACACTGACATTTGTGTCATTTTATTTCTTACAGCTTGGACCACTGTTGTTAAGTGGCCAAAACTATATTGCAGCTTTAATCTTTAATCCTGTCAGTTAACTGCAAATGATTGAGTTGTTTAAAGAAGCTTTAATTGAAACTATTCAAGGTTGATGCCTAAGGCACTTTGACCTTACATATGCAGTTAAAACTGTCTTATTTGATCCTATAGTTACCTCAGAGAGGACCTGTCTGGCTGCCTGTGTCTCCTCTGCTTGAGCACAGGCCTTGGACTCATACATGGCAACCTGCTGAGTCAGCCTCTCCAGTTCCTTCGTCAGACGCTCCACATATAAATCCTGATGACAAAAAATGTTCAACCAATGAAAGTGAATTAATGAATCAATGAATATGTATAATACAGTTAAAGTGTCAAATGAATTGATATTGTTAATGTGCCCGACTTCATCCTGTCCACCTGCTTCAATTTCTGTTCTTCAGCCTGATTCTTCTCGGCTCCCGCTTTGTGTCTGGTGGTCCTATTGGCTTTGACGTCAGAATGCAGATCTTCACAGGCTCTCTGTGCGAAGACGAGGTGCAGCGACAAGTTGTCGACCTCTGCCTGTAGCTGGGACACTGGAGAAGATACACAGCGCTAAAACATTAACACTAAGTCTCAGATCTTTAGTTTGGAAACATGGTCTGACACTGATTCTGTCTTACTGGTGCTTAAACAGTGTTTATGTCCAATGGACTAAAGTATGTTCATACAAAGCCAACTAGGCACTGAAATGATGAGGCACAAATCTATTTCATTTAGATTTAACTGTTGAATGTTCTGTGTAAACAATCAAACTTAAAATATAAAGTTAATTTAATTTGTGATTTAGCTTTATGTTGCAATTTGTCTCATCGGGTTGCACTAAAATCTAGACCCATGTGTTTTTATCTACATCTGCATATATAAGTTAACTTCACAGGCAGAACAAAGGAAGCTACAATATAATCTTACTCTAGATTACTAAAAAACGATCTCCAACTTCTAATAATCATAATATTTGATACTGACATATACAAATTGCTGTTGGGGATACAGACTGGTTTCTAAATTTAAAACAAGAAAATAATAATATTACAATTCACAATTTTTTTTAAAGTAAAGGACAGGCCCGACTTCACTATGGTATTTTTCACTCATAATTCCAAACATAAGACTCATAATAGATTTTAATTGAAATCTTGTTCATAAACGTATAAAGTACATGGTGCAACATGTGAAAAAGAAATGTAATCCTGAATCAAGATCCCCAAATGGAAAGTCAGGCTCACCATCAGCTTTGGCTCTGCTGTGCTGGCTGCTAATGTTGGAAAAGTGTCTATTCCCTGCCTCCAGCTGATCCTGGGCCTGACGATATTCGGTTTCCGCCTTTTCCCTGTTCTGATGATGCTCCCCCAGCCTTGTGTGGAGTCTGGCCAGCTGCTCCTGAATCCTGAAAATCTTTAAGCCTTTCTCCTGTATGAGGCTGGCCTCTGCCTTCTCAACTCCCAGCTGTGGCAGAGGTAGAGCGCGAGTGAAGGAGGAAGAGCAAAAGCAGAAGTCAGAACAAAGTATCCAGATAGTTTTACTCTGGCTTTCTATTGTCCTGAACACATTCTTTCTCAAAGACAATCTCATTGACAATATTTTCATGTTGGACCTTAAAATGTGCTTGCTGCACAAAGAAATAACAATCCAAAAATAGTCCACATTCTAAACAACTCAACATCACCATCTTCTGGACATACTGAGAACATATAGTTAAAGAAAGGTAAACAACCTTTTCCTTTATCTGAATCTCGATCCTCTCCAGCTCCTCTCTCAGCTGCTTGTTCAGAGCAGCTTGTTGCCTTCTGACCAGGGGCTGTAAAAAGATGAAACGTTGAAACAATGACAAATTGATAAATGACGAAATCTAATATTATTAAATTACACTCAAAATTCAAACTGTTATGAATGGAGGCAACTACTGATCACATCAATATTAAGGAGATACTACGCACATGTTCAGGATCAAGAACAAGAAATTCCTCCTCTCCCTCCTCCTGCAGCAGTGGCTCCTCATCCTCCATGTCTTCTGACATGTTGAGGTTGGAGAGGTTAATATTCACCGGCATCTGAGCAGAGTTGTCTTGCACTGAAAGACAGAAAATAAGTCATTCTTAAAATGAAACAACAAATTATGATGTAAAAAAGGATCAACACTGTTGTGTGATAATGAACTTCATTACTAAATTAATGAATGGCAATAACATTTGAACCAAGCAATCGTAGGCAAACCAACCTAAATTATCTTTTCACGTACCTTACTTTACATAAATTGTAAATAATTTCTGCGTAACTTTTCCTGTTTATTTATAAATGTGAATGTATTGATCAGTGCTTTGTTGTGTGACAACTTTATATAGATTTTTAAATCCCAGCAGGTTTATTGTGTGACCGACCAGTGGCAAGTTTTCATCCTCACCACTAAGGGAAGGGTCAGGCTCAGGGGCCGAGTCTTCAGGCTCTGGTCCAGTCTGATCCTGTGAGTCACACTGGCACACATAAAACAGCATGTGTAAAGCTTCCTGATATAGATTATGATATAGACATTGTATATTGTTAGACAAACATAACATTACCATTTTTTCACACAGACATTTCCTGTGAAGTTTAAGGCCACACTGTCAAGATATTAAGATCCTTTCACTCAAAACAAGCAAATTTTGCTGCTTAAAATAGGATAAGGCATTTGTCTATGTACTTTTGTTTATTTGATTGTAATTTAGAAAGAAATAAATTCAGAGAGAATTGTAATATTTCCTTATTTAGAGATAACTTTGTCTAATTTTGCTCCCTGGAATCATCAATTTCAAAATTTTAAGTAATCTGATGCTTAAAGAAGTGATTTAGTTTTTAACCTTACTTTATTGTTTGACATTAGTCTTTTTGATCTCATTTCAAGATCGTCTAAAATGACAGGATCAGGATAACATGACATTGAGTGAAATTCACTCCATGCAATGGGAGCGGTTGGAGTAAAAGCCTGTTATCTTATAGTTTGTGCTTAAATTGTGACAGGGTGGTTTTGCAGTGGTTGACTTTTACAGCTGCTGGAAATTGTTGTCTCATCAGATTATACTATGAAATTAAGTAGTCTACTAGTGCAGCATCACGGCACCTGTCTTCACAGAGGCTTTATAAAGGAGTTAAAACATAAAAGAAAAAACAGTAGCTTGACTCGTCTTGATTCCTCACACACAGCATACCTCTGTTGGGTCAGTCGCTCCCCTGTCCTCTGAAGCCTCTCCTTCCTGTGGCTCAGGGTCTTCGTCAACTTGGCCATAGCTTCCTTCCATAGCACTCTGCGTTGGACCTGTTATGACGAACAAGTGGTCTTACATACAGGCTACCAATGGAGGAACCAGCACAGGTCTGGTGTGAGTCGGCTGGCTGTTCCAATGTGTGAGACAGCTCCAAGCTGCTGGAACACAACCTGAGGGACGAGAGCAGCCACAAATGTCATTAAACACAGGCTTGAAACCGATAAAACCTTCATCTCTTTAGCGTGGCTCTATATTAACTATTGTTAATAAACATTATTTTATGACATCTGTGTTTTAGATTCTATTCTAGTCTGTTTTTATTACTGGTATATGTTTGTATCCCCTTCACTGACGTTTCCTTTATTTATTGGGAGTTGTTTTTATTGTTATTTAAGCTTTTTAAATCTTTTCTATTGTATTTCATGTCAGCATTTTTATTTGTTTTATCTTTTTGGGTCATCAGTCAATTGTGAAGCACGTACATACAGTTGTTATTCTCCTGACATGTGCTACTTTAGTTTTAACCAGCTTTGATTAGCAGATATTAGCTTAGCGGTAGCTTGTTTGCCTGAGCTTAATGAATGATCAATGGAGCTAAAGCAAAAAGCTTCAGTAACACGCTTACTGAATAGTGGACAGCTAACGTAAGCCACTGAACAAATACAATAACAACAGCACATTTCTGAACGAGTCAACAGTAATGATACCTTTCATTCTAACATCAGCAACACTCACCAGCGGAGAACTGATGAACCACAGCAACGACGTTGCTAGGCAACCGCAAACTTCCGTCGGGAAGGCAGCTCGGTGTGTGTGTGTACCGGTTTTTGTTCCACTGCAGGACCTTTTCCACTATAACGATGACCTTGTCAGGACCAGTGCCCCTCATGCCCCTCATGGGGACCACAGCCTGCTCCTCATGAGGCATAATGTGTCAACAATTGGGGACGCACAGAATATTTTTTCATCAACGGATTTATTTAGCTCTATAAATAAGGCAGATACATGTAATCACTGAATTTGGCCTTAAAATACAATTTTACATTCTAAAAACTCATAACCCACGGATACAAATCATAACACAACCTTCATGTATCCTCAAAATTCTTATTTTGATTCTGTTTATTTCAAAGATGCAGAAAAAAAAATACAACCTCAGCAAACCTCATGTAGTCATTCAAAACAAATACTCATCAAAAAGTAGTCAGGGCATAAAGGCTAAGTCAATTATACAGAAAAAAATTAAATAAATTCCATTAGACAGTGTCAAGAGCAATAATTGAAAACTAGGTAATAATTTCCTGTAAACAATGTTAATGCAGTTACTGTAGCACATTTGGAAATGTTACCTTCAACATCAATACCAATGCAGGGTGTGTACCTTCGAGATGAGAGATCTGGTGCGGTCGGCTCAATCAGAGGACTTTGGTTAAGATTAGAAACAGCGTTAAACGGCCGTCTCAAAAAGGATATCTGTTAATAAGACTATACATTCTTCGAAATAAATGCTCTACTACAGAGTATGTATACTCACTTCACCCAAGTATTATTTCCCAAGCTGTGTGTCTTTCTGAATTCAGTATGGCAGGTAGAGTATTATGAAAGCATTGTCGCGTATAGAAAATGGTCATGTAAAATTACTTCCAACATCATTATCGACATTACCGCCCATAATGTATAACTGATGAATAGATTTACACACCACTTCATCAACATAATGGTTGAAAGACACATTTGGGAAAATAAATGCAAGATGAGTGTGTTTATCATAAATAAAGAAATATTTCACTTGTATTTGTGCAATAATTAGCATAACCCACTTCATACATTAACAAAAGAAAGTAAATATTCATACATACATTCAATAGATGTGTTAAGAGGCCTCGTGCTTCTCATCAGAAAAAACTTTAATATCATGTCTATACAGTATCATACTAAAGCCTGTGTAGCGTTTCTGTCATTGCACTTGTTTTCATTAGAGTGGAATTTACAGAGTGAATGATGCTTCCCTCTACATAACGTCTGTTTGCGCTTGAGCAATATTTTCATATAGATATGATTAACGGCATCATTGGTATACAAAGAGGGGTTTGGCAAATGATTAGGGGGTGTTCAGGGTGTGGTCACAGCACAAATTAATACTGTTAGTTAACACCTGATCAAAAACTGCTCAGATAAAGCAACTTAAAAGTTTAACATTTTATGGCTAATAAACAAAACACCAAGTGTTTCTGCTTTGTAAATATACTTTTCTTTCCTTCTCCTACTTACAATTAATCCTCAACAATGGAACCTGCATGTCTCCTCCACTCAGTAATCATTCACAACATACTATCATACTGTAAATCACCACTTGCTGTTTTTCTATTATAAAAAGGGGCTACGATGCACAATCGCACTTTCAAGCTGCAGCAAAGACTCATCTGCAGGCTGTAAGGTATCTGGTGAATGCTTCCACATCAGTGTTCATTAAGGACAATATAAACTTCTGTATCCACATATATACTTATTAACTTAAACCTCACACAACTCTCTTCACATATCTGTCCCTATTTAATAGGTCCTTGTTATTATATAAATCCTTCAAAGACAAGTCACCCTTTCCTCTGGCACCGTAAATACTACTAAACAGAGCAGCAAGCAACAGTTAGTGTGTCATAAAGTGTATTTCTTGGTCAACTCTACCATAACCCTTTCAATTCACCCCCCGGGAATGTGGCTGTATTATAGTAGTGTCTGACATATCGACTTTGGCTCCAGTTTGCATCTCTTGACTTCATAAGCTCTTGGAAATACTGTAAACAATCTTTATGGCTGGCTGCAGCTGTCACTCTCTGGCTGTGAAGGCTCAGTGTCACCTGTGGAGACAACTGATGGTCCACTGGCTGTGCGAGGGTCCATGGCAGTATGCATGATGGTCAGCCACACATCGTCCATGTTTGGCATTACAAAGACTTTCTAATGAAGGAGAAACAGATTGAGGTGGGGACAGTGAGTTTTATAAAACAAATTTTAACAAATTCTGACAGTCTTGCCATCTAAAAACATTTTTTTTTTAATAGTTGATCTTATAAATGTGGTTAGATCAAGCTTACAGAAGTCTAAATAACTGTAACATTTGTGAGTTTGGAGCTGAATGCAAATGAGCTATTGATTTCTTTAATTCTCCTCATTTTGTGAACGTTAAAATCTTAATCTTAGTGTCTATAAATACCTGGAATTCCTGGTTCAGTTTTTTCTCTATCCAGTCTGTAACATGAGGCAAAGTGACTTCTCTTTCTCCAAGCTTCGGTCGCGCCTTC
The DNA here is from genome assembly GCF_949316205.1 of Platichthys flesus. Classification (NCBI taxonomy): domain Eukaryota; kingdom Metazoa; phylum Chordata; class Actinopteri; order Pleuronectiformes; family Pleuronectidae; genus Platichthys; species Platichthys flesus. The sequence continues at coordinate 5,011,279 of NC_084949.1, forward strand.
AGTTCCAGGTGAGGTGGCTTCCTAAAGCCATACCTGCAAACACAAATATTCATTTCAATCAACAGCTCACAAAGGAACAAATGGTTGCAGCACCCATTCTAAATATGCACCAGCAGAGGGCAGTGTAGCACAAGACAAAGAGCTACATTTTATTTTCTCAATAAATTTCAAGTATCAAGGTAGAATGAGTTTTGGGTAGGGATGTTTCATATGAATTAACCAGAAATAAAAAATATGTTTGTCATTGAGACTGACATGAGGGAGGATAACAATATGAGTAAGCCATCTGAAGACATTTGCTATCCACAGACTCGCCTGCGTTTTCCGGTGTCAAAGAAAGTGTAATCTGTAAAGAAGATGTGATTATTTATGATTCAGACAAACATAGGAACTGACTGTGCACAGCATTCCGCAAGGAAGACAAACCACATTCTCTTCACGTACCATATTCTGTCAGTGGGTGGAGGGGGTATGTTGACAGCCAGCATTCCTTGCAGTTCCTGCACCTCTACTGTGAGCAGGAGGGGTGTGTTGGACACTTCTTCCATCTTCTTTTTGATGAACTCCGTCTCTGTGGCCTTCTGGAAGTATTTGGACTTGGTAATCTTGTCCACAAAGCGCATGATCTTGCTCGGCTTGTGGCCTCCAACCAAACTGTATTCAACATAAGGACGGTTAGGGTTAAAGTCACCTACAAAATGTATTTTAGCTATAGGTGATTTACTAGTTATTTTAAAAAATTTACATTTCATAAACACACACCTACACACACAGAATTTTGCTTCTATTTTTCCTTAAATGACAATCACAGTATAAGTTTAAACCCTGTAACATTTTTAAAAAGTATTCCATACCCATGTGATTATAGATTACATGTGGATTCATACAAAGAATGTATATAAACTTGCACTCACCCTTCGGCTCCTGCAGAGTCATTCGAGAGCTCGGAGGAGTCTTCCTCATCTGATGAGCCTGCGCTGGACGACTCTTCATCACTATCAGCCAGACAGTAAGTCCGTGGCCTGCATCTGGAAACACATGAACAACCACGAATGGATTAGAGAGAACACACACACAAATGCATGCACGCACACCTACACTCATGCACTAAGACATGCACATGGTCCAAATATGTTTCCTTGTGCCAAGTAGCTGAATTCTACTCTATTGGACCAACAGAACAATGCAAAAAAGAGGTGTCGACAGACAGGAGCAGATGCATGTGTTTATAACCAAGATTGCTCACATCAGGGCTCCAGAGTGCAACCTTTTCCTCGGTCGCACTGAAGCGCCACGCAATTAGCTGGTTTGTCTATGTGCATTTTAGCGAGTCGCATGGCCTCTGTCATCTCTCCTCTGCGGACTTTACACTCACACATTCTGGCCCCGCCCCCACTCACTCCCTCACACAGGGAGATACTGTCAGTGAAGCAGAGACGAGAGAGGAGAGGCGGTGAACCAGGCGGTAAATGTCAAACAGTGACGACATAACAAAAACTGTTTGCACAATGGGCCGCTTATGCAAAACGATTAGCTGCTGCTTCAGGATCAGAGCATCAGAGCAGACGCATTTGTTTGTTTTTACCGTGTCAGGGTCTCTTGTCTGAGTGTCCTCCCTCCATACTCCTGCTGACCTGCCCTCACTTTACAATTAAACAATCATCATAAGTTGTCAGTACTAACGTTAAATTTGTGTTAGTTAAACATTTAGTGGGCAAACACTATCGAACACCCCCGAAAGTTTGATTGGTCAATCTCTACTGTATGGACTGTATGGACATACAGGCCAAATGTTCCAGCTATTATTACATTAACATAATACAATGTATCAGAGTTGTTTTAATTAAAGCATTGAACGAATAAATAGTTGGAGGGTTTAATATATTGACTGATTTAACCTTGTTTTTCAATGGACTTGAACTGCTTACAACTCAGGAAAACTGGAAAAGGGTGTGTGTTGTAAGACTTTTAACTAGTAGCAGAATATGTTGCGTTTTTCTTCATTTCTGAGGATGCATTAAGAAGAGGAAAGGGGCCAAAAACATTGAAGAATTCACTTATTTTTTTTTTTTAATTGACAGCTACTTAGAACAAGCACTGGATGGTGTTATGAAATGAGACACCCCCCAAACCATGGACATATAAAGCTAGAAAATGAGAGTTGAACGGAGGCGACGATTGCTGAAAATCAAGCAGCACTCACCAGGAGCAGAAATGCATCCAATAAACAGCCACATAAAGGCCGAATCCAGAGGGCAGAGAGAGAATAACAGTGGAAAGAAAGGAAAAGATACAAAATATTTAAGACACTAATTGAGAAGGCAAGGTGTCAGATTGTTGCCGATGCGCGAGAGAGACAACCATACTTTTGAATGTACTTTAGAGGGGGAGAGATTGACAAATCCTAACAAGAAAATATTTCTGGGCTTCTGTAAAATGTGCATGTGGTATGATGGAGCTTGACTGTCTTACCCATCTTTGCCCTCTTCCCCTAAGCGGTGGCTCTCTCCCTCCTTGCCCAGGCGAATTAGGTTCATCTTAGTCTCCAAGGTCATCAGGAAGGAGCCACTGTAAGAAATCTCCAGGTCGAACCACAGCCCTGAGGGATACATAGAAGAATTGTTGATCTGAGATGCAGATGACAGAAGTGAAACTGTTATTTGTGTAATTTTGTGATATGAGATAGAAGTACAATGAAACAGATCCTCCACCAGGGACCATACAGGGACCATACAGTAGTTGTGTCAAAAAGTTCCAGCTGACAACATTTTCTCATCTTAAATATTATATAGTACGACCCATGCTAATGAGGTTTTAAGCAGAGTCGATTGTAGTGGAGACATGGAAAGCTCTTCAGGCCAGTCATCCTAGCTGCCTCGTCTCTCTCGCTCTCGTTTTCTCTCGCTCTCGTTTTCTCTCACTCTTTTGTTTTATCACCTCTCACATTCTACCCTCGCTATTCTGTGGCACCCTTCTTTTCCTGGAGCATCAACAGAAACGGGGACCCCGACAGATTTGATTTTCTTGATCCCTCCACTAAGATGAGAACGACACAGCGAAACACCAGGCGAAGGGAGGGAGAGGAAAGAAGGAGAGATCACAAGGTCTTTTGAACGGAGGAGAAACAGTCGGAGCATGCAATCTTCCCCCTCAAGCCTCCCATTTGATATCAGCAGGGGGGACTGGATGCATAAACAGGGCTCTCCCTCTATTCATTTTACCCTGCTCTGGCAAACTTGCTGTAATCTGGATTATACAAACTCCCAAAAAAGCTTCTTCCGAAAGCCTCGCTTGTATGGGGGCAAACCATGTGATCTCTGTTTAGAATATATTTTTCTCTCCTCGCAATACAGATCACATGTTCCTGTGACACAAAGAGCAATAACTAACTAGATGAGTGTGTCAGATAATGAAAGTCATTAAGGATTTGAAACAAAGATTTGGCACTTGGGTATTAATACAATACATGCACATATTTGCTTTGTTAAAGTCCAGAAAAATAGTCCAAAAACATGGTGCCAGATTTGTTGCACGGTTACCAGCGAACTTTTGATTAAATGAAGTTAGCTTTCCCGAAAAAACATGAGTGGACAAACATGGGAGAAAATGAATGTGTTTTGAGATATACTCATGAGTGTGGGAAGGCAAACACAGCAATGACGTGACATGCCCTCGCATCACTGCTTTGTTGCCTGAACACCAGCTAGTTGTGCTAAATGATGTTATAATGCTTTAAGTCTGTTGTGCCAGAGAGGGAAACATTCAGAGAGCGAGAGAGCGAAAGACAAATTGGAAAGCTATTAAGTTAGAAATTCAGAGGAGGTTTGTGAAAGCACTGAGTACAAAAAGACAGTCAGACAATCAGAAAGACAGAGAGGCAGAGTGAACATGCTGGGTTTGCGCAGCCAAGTGGACCTGGTTCACTCGTCTCTCTTGAGAGGCATACTGAATAACAGGACTGTGTCCAGCCAGGTCAGGGATTTGTTCAGGGCACTGTGTTTTGTTAGTTTGGGAGAGGAGAGAAAAGTCCTAGTTGACGCTGCTGAATCAGGGCATGGATTTGTTAACTGGGGTGACAACATACAACATGGCAAAGACTCATGCTTTACATAGTAAACAAATGTGCTTGGGTTTCTACAATTAAAATTACAGTTGAAAAACATAATCATATGGCACAGTGCAGTGCATGAGAAGAAAAAACACGAACGTGCATGGACATAGAAGGTAGAAGCAGGCGGAGGCAATTGTTTGCTGACATATGCACACATACACAGTTGGAGAGGTTCATCGATCCATTGCACTCAGCATGCTCATTCCAGGAAAGAGTGGAGTGATACGAGGAAAAGGCAGAACTTGAGATGCCTGGAGGATACAGCAACAGTAACACCAGTGGCAATTTCAAAAGGGGAAACTAAACTGAACTGGTTCCACAATTAATTCCTGCTCTCATTACAGGGTTATGTGAGTGCTGCAGCGACAAAAGTGTAGTAGTGACTAATAGAACAGGAGGGAGGAAGAGACCTACTGGGGAATAAAGAGTGACTAAGGGTACAAAGAGGAAGATGATATGAAAGTGAATGAAAGAGGGAGGAGAAAACTAGGAAGAGAGCAGGAGACTCTGCATGTGAAAGCGGTGAGGAGACAAATCTGTCACGGATTCTGAGGAGAGAATGAGAAAAGCAACATGGTACAAAAGTGATTGAAAGCTCATTGCTGATACTTGTCTGAAAGGTCATAGGAGGATTCCTCTAAAAATGACACAGACAAAGCTCCTTCTGATCACAACTGGAGCAGAGTTCGCCGAAAAATTTGGATATTGAGTGAATATACGATCGCTCACAATGCTCAATTTGTATGATTCATGAATAATTTACTGAAGTGCTTAGTGCTGCTCTTATTACTGTGTTGTATTCAACTACGAGTTCACCACCCAATCAAATTAGAGTACACTTCTCCAAAAGCCTTTCGATTATGAAGTACATGACATCTTTGATGAAAGTGATTTCTTCATGTTATTTAGACACACATGCCATTGTGTAACACTTTGCAGGAGCCCAGTAACATCATGCTGAACTTTGAGCTGTGTTATCAGACACTCTGGCCGCAGCTGTAAAGGAAGGCAAAGGTTTGTACTTTTATTTAACCAGAGCCAACTAGAATCAAGCATGTTTCTCTAACAGGGTACCACTGCCAGACAAGCTGAGTGGGTGTAAGTGGGCATCATACACCACAGTATGATGCACAATAAAGCTAAGTTGCTTCTACTTACTGAATGGAACGGTTCATATTGTTATTGGTTATGGATGCAACTATTTCCCACTTGTTGGAGCTTTAAAAAACAACATTTATCTTCAAATACCCATCAAGCCAACATGATGAACGACTCTTGAGATGAGTGTTCCACATAAAGACAGATTCATTTTTATATTTGAAGTTCCTGCATAAGTTTGTCTCTGTTTGTAGAAATTCTGGCACCAACGTTGATTTCTTTTTAAATGCCTCTATTTCTAGCTAATCTTTGTTGAAGTGTGTGTGTGTGCATCTGACAGCATACATGCGGTTTAGGTTACACACTTACTCAGGGGTCCAGGGTACCAGCTCATGAACTCGACTTACTGATATCTTGTAAAAGCTGATACTGTAATACTTCATATACCCAAAATGATTATAGATTATTAGCATAGTTTATCTGTGTTATAAAAAAAATGTCGACATGGTTAACTGACTGGTGTGGGGTTGTTGAGCTGAGCTTAACTCAGCATATACTGCACATGAAATGGAGACTTTCCAGAAAATAGCATATAAAGATCATTAGGTGGATCTGTAATCCAGACATGCAAGGTATCTTTTTATGTGTAAATGTGTTGCTGTTTGGAATCGATTTCTCTCTTGCCTCTGTAGTCAATTGAAGGCTTGGATGCCCAAAGGATTTTAGGAGTGGCTGAGCCCATGTCCAGTTCTGTCAGGGTAAGCTCGTTCATGAAGTAAGGCAGCTGGAAAAAAAGACAAGCAAAGAACTCACTGCACATAAATAATTAATCTGAAGAATGATGACATAACCAATATACTAAAACAATTTGAATACATGGATGCTACACTCTGTCTTCAACAATGCTTATAAGCATTGTTGAAGGCAGAGTGTGTGTGTACTATGTGTGTGTGTGTATGTATATTTTCAGCAGGAAGGTGAACATAACTACATCTCTACTTCTTCTCTACCTTCCACTGAAAATGTCAACTCTGTTCTAAACAGGAGGGTTCGCTATGGTCCTTGCTCCACTCACCCGTATCTTGCTGAGCTTCATCTGAATCTTCTTGGAGACCAGTTCAGCCCAGTAAGGTTCATTCAGAAAGTCCCAGAAGACCCGACCAAGAGCAGCATTCACCCAGGCAACAGCCTCCTCCTCCCCTCTGGGCTGCACCTGAGCTGAAGTGCTGTTCTGAAGCTAAAGACACAGCAAGATAAATGACAAAACATCAGAGGGTCTGTGCCGACATTTAAACCCACTACAATACAATAACCCTACACTTTTCACTCTCAGTATCTTTTGTTTATAAATACACAACGTGTAACACAGTGATGCTACATCCATAGTACTATGTTTTTTGAGAAGACATTTAGCACAGGGCTGTTAATAGTGTAAATGGGGGATGAGAAAGTGCTACCTTCTTGTCAGCTCCCGGGCTGCTCTGAGGACTCAGTACAGCAGGGCTGGCAGTTGTAGGGCTGACTGTCACCTGTTCTGGCAGTAAACTGGCCATATAGACACTGTAGTCCAACATCGACTTGGTTTTGGCACTACCTGCTGCTGTTGTGGGGACTGAGGAGTCCTTTGGCCTTGGTTGAGAATTAAGAAGCTCGTCCAGACTGCTGCGGCTGCTGCTGCGGCTGTGAGCGCTCTGACCTGTGAGCCACAGAAAACGTCAGAAAGATGTGAGATCAGATGCTTCATTCTCACTTTTCTATCCTTGTAGAAAAGACATTTGGACAATTGTAGCCATGAAAAAACTAAATTAAGAACTCTACAACAGCAGGAGAGTGTTTGTGGACAAAAACTTCTGCTTTCTCACCACTTTTACTCCCTGCAACACTGGGAGATTTCTTCAAGTCGGCCTTGAGCTTGGAAGATGAGAGGAACCGCTGGAACCACTCCTCCTTCTCCCTTCCAGTCCTTGCAAACAAGTAAAGGGTCAGGTCTCTACTGGATGAAGATGCAGATCCTCGCTCCTGTGGTCCTCCACTGCCCTCTCCTCTGTCCCTTATGCTCGTGCCCTCATCGGCATCCCACCCCTCGGCCTTTGACATGAAGTCATCTTGTTTACCAAGCTGGATACAGATAGGGTATTTTTTGTTCCACACACGCTTCCTGGCCAGGCTCAGAGGCATTAGGTATACCTGGGGGGTAAAAAGTATATCATGATATTTTTTTCCAATCTTTTTACTGAGGTTTTTCACGAACAGTTCCATCAGCTAAGGTATACACTGTTAGGTGAATGGCATTTACAATATATCTGAAATAATGAAGCAATATAGTTATTGTAAGTCGCTTTGGATAAAAGCATCAGTTAATCAAATGTAATATAAAAGTGCATATTGACTTGTTCAGAATCATTCAAAGATGTATCAGCTCAATTACAGTTGACATCCAACATAAACAAGTGACTAAGAGATAAGGGACACATGTCAGTAAAGATCTTTAAAGATGTATATAATTCTATTTATATTAACAAGTCACAGAAAGCACAGTAGTGCGACAGCATACCTTGCTGTTGGTAACGTCATAGATCTTCTGACTGATGTAGTTGACATCGGGTTTTGGCTCATTGTGTGCAGCTCGGCGGGGGATGTTGTGGTTGGGCTTAGACAGACGAATGATGGAGCCCTCCAACCGGACAAAGACAGAGTGGGTCAGTGTGGCGTGGTACGTCTCTGGGTCGTAGTTTGATATCTCATTCATCCAGCCCTGCAAGGAAGACATAATGAATTTACATTTTTTGGATTACATTTCAAGGATTGATGTCTGAAACTGTCACAGTAAGATTCCACATATTGATTGATCCTCTCTATATAGAAATTCAGCTCTTATGTATTGTGCCCTTTGAGAGAGGCGGACTTTTGAACAACTACAAACATGAAAGATGAAAGCATCCAACACTGTGCCTGACAAATGAGGCCACTGTAAATATCTGATCAGTGTGTTGTCACACATGGGATATGTTTCTACATTGATGGTAAAGGTTACTTGTCTCTCTCTATGAACCTCACACTGATGAGAGTATCTAGTATCTGCCATCTTTATACCTCATAAACAGTTTGTGTGAGTAATCTTTCAATTCATCTGGCTATATTAAGGACGCACATCTAACCTATTAGCACCTTTGTCACTTCAGTGTGAAAACTGTGGATATGTGCATCTTAAATTCCACGTCTTTATTGACGAAATCCCACAGATACAGTGCCTCAAATGATATAAGATTAACCTCCTGGGCATTATAAACACATACAATTTGTTTTCACAGTTTTACATAATAGAAAAAAAAACAGGTGGTATTGTGATGCCGTGTCAGGTACTGTAGACTTAAATTTACAATTTTAAGTGTGAATGGTCCTCTATACATTTATAGGTCTGTGATAGACTGGTCTCCCCAAGTGAGAGACAGGGTGAGCTCCAAGTGATAATGCATTAAAAAAAATCTTACTCAAATACAAAAATATTTTATGCTTTAGGGGTTTTTCTTAGCTTTGGTCTGTCATATTTGTATGCACTTAAAGGTCTATTGAGTTACAAAATAACAAATCTGACAACAAATTAGTCATACATTGAAAAATAGCGTACATAACAGATCTCCCGCACTCGTTTTCCTATATTATTTTAAGCAGGTGACCTGACATATTAACGCTTTAGAAATTCCAAGAAGTAATCAACCAGACAGATTTCTAAGGGTCTAAACTAAAGGCTACTGGTGCAGGACAGAATAAATCCATATGTGAAATAAACTAAAAAAAGAGGAAAGATTAACTGACCTTGTAGATTTCTGGTTCCTTAATTTCCAACCTGGTCAGATTCCAAAGTTTCCCATGGTGTCTGGAATTTCTAAAACCACCAGAAGGTCTTGGTCCTGTTAGCCACACTACTCCGATGGCTAACAGAAATCCAAGCCCAACCCCGAGTAGCATTCCTCCAATATAGGTGGGCAGAGGTAACACAAAGTACCCATAGACCATTACAGTGAGGGTGATGAGAGTATAGTGAGGGACACTAGGTACTGGAACAGTACTTTCAGATTCATCTTCACTGCACGGTTCAGTACTACCACTTAGTAGCACTTTGGTTTGACTTCCAGTTCCAGTATCATCAGTTATATCACTTCCATCTCCTTCTGTGTCAGTACAAGTTTCAAAGTCCTCACTGTGCAGGATGCAAAAGTCCTCATCCTCCTGTTTAGCAAGAGCAGACATAGAACAATTTTCCAATGAAATAGAAAGTAAAGATGGTGGGTTGAGGCTCTTACTGTCCACAGAGGAGGGAACCAGGGCTTCAGGTGGACCAGAGGCCCCACTGTTGGAGCTCTCATCCTCCCAGCCTCCTTCTTCCTCCTTGATGCAATTATTGTTGTTACTCTCCAGGTGACCATTGATAGAAGAAATGTTGGAGAGCTCTGAGGCACTGACAGAGAGGGCCTTTGGCCGGTAAATGCTGCCGCTAACCAAGCTGCTGCTCTTTTCATCGATGATCTTACTCAGCATCTGGAGCGGTTCTGAGATGACTTCAGAGAAACGACGCTTAGTGTCTTCAATTCGTGCCTCGACATCTGAGACTTTGAAGAAGCTGCGGCTATCGGTTGAGGTCAAAGGAGAGGAAGGGGCAGTTTTAGAGTCACCAGCTGACAACATGGAAGCAGAGGGCATCCGGGACTGTGTGAATTGCTTGAAAAGTTGCAGGTTAAGGCGGGATTCTGGAAGACGGTAGGATGTTGATGAGGAGGAGTCCTGGGATGCATCTGAAGATAAAGACTTGACGAGAGTCTTCATGAGATGCCTGTGCGTCACTGATGTAGCAGGAACAGAAGATACTCTGTCATGAGTCTCAGGGGCTTCCGAGGAAAGAGACTTTACCAAACTGAGAAAAGGTTTTTCACTTGAGGGAAAGCTCAAAGATTTAGTGGGGGAGGAGCTGGAAAATAAGCCTTTTTGCTCAGCAGTACACCTTGATGGAGATTGTGTGGGAGAACTGACATTGTGATGTCTCGACACAGGAGAAAGTCTGGATGTTTCAGGAATTACAGCAACCTTGGCTGCAGAGTCCATCTGCACTCCTTCAAACATCACCTCGCTGGCTTCTACGGCTGTCACGATATTTGAGGCATCCTGCACGGTTGAGGTAGTGGCCACAGATGTACTGTACAGCTCTTCTTCCTCCTCCTCCTCCTCCTCCTTCCCAAAGGCTGAGAAGTGGATTGTGATGTTGTCCTTTGACAGCGATCGCTGTACATGGAGCTTGGGGGCCACAGCAGATGGCTGTTTGTCTGTGGAATTAACGCTCTCTGCATGGCCAAGATGCCGACTGGTCATTGCAGTACTCCCACTGAGTCTGCAAAAAAGGACAAGGTGTGACACTGAATTAATATGTGAAGTAAATCAGTTAGCAAAAAATAATTGGCTATTATTTGGATAATCAATCTATGACTCGACAAGTAAAAATGCCAAATGTCAGATAGGGTTCTAGCTTCTCTTTTGTTATGCAAAAATAACTACTCTTGCTTAGAAAGTAATATGATAACATTATTTTTTTTTATGATAACAAATCTCCTAGATCGTACCTTATCATGAGACCTGCTGTTTGTATAGGAGAAGCTGTGAATGTAATTTGTAAAAAACACATTTACTAACAATACAAGACTGACTGTCTATTAAAATCCCCATTTCCAACTCGAGCATGAAGTGCAAGAACCATTCAAAAAGCAGATAATGTGGTAGCATTCCCTGGTGGGAAACCAAGAAGAGGGCACATCTCTTTCCACTTCATGTGCAAATCCCACCGGCTGGTCTGAGCACCTACACTCAGGGGAACTGGGATCTCATAGACAGTATACACCTCTATACCTTCCTCATGAAGCTCCTAAGCAAAACCATGTCTCTTAGAAGAAGCTCAACGTTGTCTGCAACATCCCGCACAGACAAAAAGGAGCACAGTAACAATTTGGAATTTCCCACTTAGGGCAAAAGCAAGACAACTCCAAAAAAGGCAACGGTTTTTGCATTTGGTGGCTATAGACAATTATTCTCTCCTTATCCTTTCTGACTGATTATTTTCTGGTTTTGTGCTCTGCTAGTGTCCTTGTCAATTTTGGTAGCATGAGGCGGTACCTCCAACAATAACAGGTTGCACAAGTCCAGCTTTTACTTTTGGTCTGGTTTTGAATGAAGCCCTAAATGGGTTGATGGTTTTGGTTTCCATTGACCATTGTTACTATTTTGTTCTACATTAATACAATGTATATCAGATCTTGATGAACAAATTATTCAAGATGAAAAGTGTTCCCTTAAATCTTTTGAGCAGTGTATATTTCTCAAAACATTTGCATTTGTGATTGTGTGGGTGTTCATAAATGCAGTATTGTATCGCTCAACCAGTTTGGTTGCATCAGTCTTCAGCTCAACAATGAGCGGGCATCTTAAATCACCGTAGATACTGACAAACACACACCCACTGAACCTCCAATAATACTCACCACCTGCTGACACTTGACACAAATATTTAGCATAATTACAGAGCCTGCATTCAAGGACAAACATGGATAATCTAAAAAAGATTTAAGCCTAACAAGGTGTATGAAAAATGCAGCTTCCTTGCGAAAACAAACCACATACCTGACATTACTGATATTTGGACAGGGACATACACTGCTAATGTGAACACTGCATCTGTACCTGCAAGCTCTTGCATACTAGATCGTGAATATTTAAATCAGATAAAACAGTATTTTTTGTGACTATGAGTCCTATTCTAAACCTTTGCCGATAAGCATCCGATACCTGACTAAATATTTCAACACCTTTTACCACACAAGCTTCAAGGGTGGATGTTCAGACACAAAAAAGATTAACTGCGATTGGCATAAAAATGTCATAATGTTGCAGATTGTTGGCTAATAAAAAAAATTCATCAACCACACAAATTGGCTAATAAGAGTTAGCTGGTACAAGCTAAACCTCAACCAACAATATGCAAGTACACTCTCAGTTTATTCTACATACTAATGAGTGTGTCACTAATCCAACAGCTTCATAGCTTCATACCACGAAGCTAGTTTCTCCTTTCAGCAGGGGCAGATTCAAGGAGCGGGCCAGAGAGGAATTTTCCCCAGTTGAAATTTGAATGAAGTACCCATGTCCTCTCACTTTCTGTCAATAAATGACAATTTGGTAAGATTTGTTTGAACAAAGAATAATTTTCAAAATTGAATCGATGTGTGGCTTTGCTCAAAATTAAAGAGCTAACAGTAAACAAGAAATGACTTAAATGTCCACCTTACACAATGAGGAATTATACATTGATGTTGGTCATCTAACTGGCCTGTCTATGTAAATTGTGGCCCCATTATGGCCCCTGATTTAAAAAGAAACTCAATCTGCCATTGCATTTCAGTGAAAAGGGCAGTTATAGGGTCATCAGAAAACTGAAAAAGACTAGCTTTACCCAAGTAATGCAACTTTACAAAGTTGATCATGGGTGAGCATTCTGACTCAGGAATCTCAGAATTTAGATGGCTGCTATGTACTACCTGGTGGAAAGCAGATAACTGTACTTATGATGGAAAGGAAGGCCGTGGCATATCTGGCAATACAACCTGATTTATAGCTTCTTTTGCACAAATGTGAAATCCTCAAGTAGTGAAAATAGAATAATGACAATGTCTTGTTGACATTTGGCACTCTCATCCATGTGCTTTGTCCAGTCAACAGAGGTGGCATGAGGCCAAGCTGGCTCCCTCATATACAGACTCAACTTGTCCACTCACTGTCACATGGGTCACAAGTGAGGGCGACCCAGCCAGGCAGTCGGCCAGCCACCTCTGTCCCTAGCCTTCGGTCAGCAGCAACACAATGAAACCATTCTACTGGCTCGTCAGTTTGAAATGGTTTTCATTGTAAGATGCAAAACTCAAAAGGACCTAGTGGTATTTGCCAACAGCAGTTAGGATTAGTGATAAGGTGGGGAAGTATGTGCATGTTTGTGTGTGAGGGTTTGAAAGCTGTTTCTATTTCCCAACTACATAGGATGGAAATGGAAAATATTAATAGCGCTGGGAAACATGTACTTGTCTATCTATAAGAGTACATATGAACACACTGTCAGCGATGTTCTCTGTGTTGTTCTTGTGTCCCCGGAGCTGACTTACGTGACGGTGAGTAAGGACAGCCTGCCATTGATGATGAAGAAGCTAATTACAGTAGTAATCCAACCTCATTAACCCTCATGTTGTTCCCTCATTAGGGATGTACTCACACCTCTCTTTTGCTGGATCAAGCAGCAAACACTGGTAAAGAGAGAAGACTCACAGAGCTATTACACACATTGAAGATGTCTACACAAATGAACTGAGCAGCGTTACATGGCTGAGTTAGGCTGTAGTGATCAAATGATCTGTGAAAGGACATGCTGGTGTTGTGAGAAGACACGGTCAACTTAAAAGGGATATTTCACAGAAAAATCATCACTCGTTATCTACACACCACTATGCAGATGGAGAGTTGGTTGAGGGTGTGAGTCCACAAAATACTCTCAGGGGTAAAAAGTTTTGCAGCCAAGGTGACCCCTTCTTCCGAAAACATCTTATGTTACTATACCAGCCAAATAAAGCACAAGCACTTACTTAACAATTATTTCTAATTAGTAAAATATTTGCATTAGAAATAGATGGAGATAATAAGGATTAGATGAATTTAGCATTATTATTGCAAGTGTTGATACCACAATATCAATAAAATTACAAAAAACTCTATATTACAGTGTAGACTTCAGCTTGTCGTTATAACCTTTAACCCAAAGCAGGCGGTTGACCAGCAGGCCTACTCGGCTTCCCTACAGTGATCCTTGTACTAATGAGTCGCTTTGAGAGTAGACTGACCTATTCTGCTGACTCTTGTTCTCTCCTTTACGGATCTGTAGTCCACTCAACAAAACAAGTTTCAGAACACACACAGAACCCTATTTCTTATTAATCAAAGAATCTCTGCAGCATGAACTGTATTTTTAGTAATTTTTTTGCCAATAATCTGAACAGCAGTCAAAGCTGCGAGATGAGGCCATGATTTTTTTTTAACACACAATCACAGTTATTAGAAATAAAACACTGACTATTTTAGCACGGAAACCAATACTGCAACTATTGACCAATTTCAAAATATTCCTGTTTCTCAGTCAAGTCATTACGTCAACTATGCCATTTTGTATGATGGAATTCTGTAGTTTTAAAACCCCAACTTGAAAAAGTTTAATGCTACTGTATTTTCGGCGATTTATATCTAGTTTTGCAAACACCACAACTCCTTTTTAGTTTTCAATTTTGTTTACACCCACGGCATGTGTCATCAAGCAGTTGGTAACTGCCACAATATGCTATTAAAACTCCAATAGAACGTTATGTGATTGAGAAGTATACAGTGCATGTCCACACAATGCAAGGTCAGAATACTCTACCTTGCTCTAGACGTTTTGAGTCAGGATCGCCAAACATTTAACTGGTTAAACTATTTGCTCGAGTCGTGTCACTTCCTCATCTAATTTCCTCTGCAGAGATTACACTTTCACACACAGTCCCCGGGCTGAAACAGAGATGAGAGGAGAAGCGGTTATATGTCAAACACTGGCGACAAAAAATGAGAACACAGGGTTTCCACGACGGCTAGCTAACACAAATCAACCAGCGCTACAGATTTGTGATAAGAGCAGAAGCAGTGATTGGTTTGTAGCTTGTCAGAGTCTCTTGTCTTGGTGTCCTCCCTCTACACTCCTGTTGACCTGAGCTCACTTTACATGTCAACAATAGACACCAACACTCATCACAAGTTATTAGGACCCAAACAGTTCTGAAATTTACTTTGTGTTTGTTTGATTCACGATCAAACTAACCATCCAACTAAATGGCTAACCCTTTATTTAGGATATTTTTATATATTTAATCTATTTCAATGTGCTTGTGCACATTAATGAAAAAGTATGGTGCACCCATGCAACAGATATAAAAATTTAGTCTAGAGCACTGCGGTAGTATGTAAAAAAAGAAATGTCAAACTTGAAGAGGAAGAACTGTTTAAAGCCACACATCAGATGTTAATGTCGGGAAGGAAAGAAAATTCGCCCTCATACGCTGTCATGTGTCACACTGATACTTCGACTCTTCCTCATAACAGGTCAGGAAAGAGACAAGTCAGGTGACTGACTGAAGATGGATGACGTGACAGCCCAGAAAGCCAAAGCATTGTGATGGCTCCCTGGTGACTGGCTGCTGCAGGTGAGGTCATAAACCCTGATGGTATCGTAATATTAAGAAAAATAAAGTAAAAATATATCTACAAGAGTTACAATTCAAGACTACTTGTCATTTTTTATGGGTTTTGTATTAGAATGAGGAATGTTTCCCATTCCTCATTCCAGACAAACGTCTGCATGGAGATTGAAAATCTTTTCTTATTCCTTGTTTCACTGGGTAAATATTAAAATAATCAAATATAACAATAAATTGTCTATCAAATCTTTCAACATTCTTGTCTCTACCATCTAAATTCATGTTGGTCTAAAATATCTCAACTGCCTGTTTCCTGTGTTTGTAGCCCAGGGAGATGCATGCAGAGCATATTTTTGCAAGTCATCCTTCCCATTTTTTTCTGCCAATACACCACCACGTGCTAACCCACTCAGAGAGTCTCAAATGTCAAACACTACTGTTTCAGATCACATCATTGGCATTAAGGTGATGCATGCTATGGAGATTAAACTACAAAAGAAAATTTCTTAAAAAAAGACTGGCAAAAAAACTAAAACATGCAACCGAATTCCCTATGGAACACGTATGAAATCCTTGACCGCTATCCCTGAGCCATGTTGCCTAGGAAGGGATTAGTAGTCCCACAGTTTGTTTGTAGAAGTAATGGCTTTCCCTGTGAGTAAATTGACAGTTTTTCTAATGACTTTATGACATTAATGCCCCATCCAACATCTCAGCTGCAGTAGCAAAAAAGTAACAGCGCCATAGGCGCTGTTAGACAATTTACAGATACACAACTGTGCAGAGAGTTCATTTTGGATTTCAAGTTGAATGACAACAAAACAGACAGCAGAGTCTGGGTGCAGATCTGGAGTGAAAAATATTGTCAAGTTTCTTATACTGCAACAATCCCTCTGTCTTTGCTTCAGTGGAAATATAAACAGGGGAGACAATTGAGTAGTGCAATTTGTTCGTGCTGGATGTTATTAGAGACCTGTGTGTGTGTGTGTGTGTGTGTGTGTGTGTGTGTGTGTGTGACTAAGAAGCTGGTAAGTTGGTAAATACGTTTCTCAGAGTCCTTTCAGATATCAGGTTCTGGGACAAATAAACAATAGCAGCACGCCAACAGACGTGAAGCAGTTTTCTAGAATGCTGACAAACTGGTGCAACAGGCGCAGACTGAAGTGTTGGCCGATGAGATCATTGGGGGTAATCAACTGTCTCCCAGCCTTTCTCAAGGTAACACTATTATTCCTTTGAAAATTTTAAATCCAGCATTCGCTTTACTCATGCCTCTCATTATCACGGCTGTAACAATCTCAAGGATCTTTCTATGCTGCTTCTTTTATCTTGAATTAAAATTTTACAGTCACAAATACGTGAATGTATCTCATGACACTTGGGCTCATTAAACCAAATAAACCAATTTGCAGAGTATAATTTGCAAAAATATGACGTCAATAAAAATGTCAAGCGTAAATTATTTTGAGATACAAATTTCTGTCCCATGACAGCGCATCAGCCACCTCATGCTGCAACAATGGATGATAAAAAACTAAGCAAAAGGCAATTAACTCTTGCAAGCAACCCACATTAGCTAAGACTTTAACAGAAAAGGCTATTTAAAAGTGCCTATTGGCTTTAAGTGTGAATTCATATAGGCTTATGAGCTTTCACTTCTTTTTAAAAAGGTCATCATGCCAGCTGAAGCTCTACATTTTTGTCTGCTGTGGCTCAGCTGTTGCGGATCACAACATTGAGAACATGCTGGCTCATGGAGAAAATGTGACACAGCGTCCACTGAGACAAGAAAATAAAATCATGATAGATACACAGGGAGAACACTGTAACAGTAGGCTTTAAAGCCCTGTGACCCTGGCTTTACATAACAACAACTACCCATACAATACACTCCAGATTGTAACACCAATAACAAAAAAGAACCTTGTGTTTCTGAAAACACTTAACACACTGAAGTTCAGCCCATCATCAACCATGTCAGCTCAATGACTCAGAAGTTGATGCTCACTTAACTGATTAACCGTGTTAATAGGCCCTCATTATTTCCAAATGAACTGCTTTGCTAAAATAGCTGCAAAACTGTGACATAAAACAAGCCTCGCTCTGCCTCTCTCCTCCTATAACAGTAACTCACTCCGTGTCAGCCTCAACACAGACTCCCACAGGAGACACATCCATTACCTGTTTTCACCATTTTTGTAGTTAGTTTATACTCTTGTAATCAAAAACTTTTTTTCTGACATGCAGTAAACTCTGGATAATCTTTTAAGGATTTCTCCTGCCAGCCTACCAGTAGATACGCTGGATAATTTCCTGGTATTCTCCGGAGGGGTTGTATGTGAGACAGAAAATGTAAGAGACATAGATTTTTGTGTTGTGAACGCATTTCAGTGAAACTTTTTTTGTGTGGACATTCTCCAGAGTTCATGTCTGAAATGGACAAAGTAAGTTAACTAAGCCTCTCTTCATTTACTGTTAGGGAAAAGCGTGTTCCATTTTAAGTCCTTCCTATGAGAAACAAGGCTCTTCTTACAAAAACAAAGTAGAGCTAAGATCACTGCCTTTACTGACTTCAAGAGGTCATCCATGTAATCATCTTGCAGACAAGCTAAAAAGACACCCTGTGCTCTTTTTGAAAGACTTAGAAAGTCCTTGGTTTAAACTTCTGAGAAAACTGATTAAGTTATAGAAAATTTCAAAATATGTTCCAAAAGAACACCCACAGTCAAATTTAGTATTCTAAAAAAAAAGAACATCATGAGATTATATGACTGGTTCAGCATACCAGGCCACGGTATTGACATGAATGGCTCAGGCCAGCTCGCCTATTCTGGTTGAACCCAGGAAACTAGCTTTCTGCTATACTTTCATAAAAGGTTTTTCTTTTTCCCTAAAAAGTTACAACTTCTTGGCAAATGTCAACATTTTATATTCTTATTAGTTTCTACACATAATGGCAAACACACAATGGCAATGAACGATCGTCCAGTGGTATTGTCTCAGTCCCAGCCGAATCAGAATTGAGGAGATTTTTCTCACTAGAACTGGAGCTGTGGATTTGCCATTCACCACCTGGCATCCTTGTCTGTCTGGAGTAATTTAATTTGTCTTGCCACTCAAAAGATCTCCAACACTAGGCCTCTGAAACACTGATGAGAAGCTGCTTCACCAGGTCATACAAGTTTAATCAATTATGATTCACAGTCAGAGCTGCACATTGAATCAATAGTTGGGTAAACATTATTTACACTACAGAGAGGTTTTATTCTTAATAGCATTAGGTGTTCAAATGTAAAATGTTGGAGAAAATAAATTTGCTCCACTGGCTAACAGAGTTTCTCCATTCTCGTCATAACTGTGCATTCCAGGTCAACAATTAGCCAAATGGTAACTGAACAATAACTCTGGAATGCAGTAATTGTACTCATAGTACTATAATTACTAAACAAAGTGAGAGGAATTGGGTAAAGCATTTCTGAGCCAAACTGTAATGACAAAAGGCCTCATTGTAATCAAATGTGAGAGCAGCTCATGGGAGACTGAAATGGTCTGTGTTATATCACTGTATTGCAGACTTATCTGTAGAGCATGGTGAATGAGTCCTTGAAATTAGAATGGGTTGGCTTTAATCTATTAAAAGAAAGATGCACTCATCTTCTGGGATTACATTTATTACAGAAAAATGAAGGCACTGATGCTCAGATATCTAGATTTCTTTTCCATAACTGTTTGTTCTCCCACAGAAAGCTTCTTTTGAATGTGCTGCCACTTTGTGAATGTCTCCATTTCAAGTGAGAAACTCTGAAGTAATATTTATAGCCAGGCTATATTTATGCGTCTTTCCAGTTCCCACCTCGTCTCTGTCTCCCTCCTCTGTGAACAAGTGATTATTATGACGGTGGCGGGTTGAACGGTACTGTCAGTGCACAATGGAGACAGCACCTGAAACAGGCCTGGAGACACTGCTGGCTGGCAGGCGGACATATTCTGCTGAGGATTCAGTAATGGTCATTATTTCAGCGTGTAGAGCAGTGAGGAAGCTGCACCTGCCTGTTACAAACATTGACGTCCAGTGGCACCTGTGAAGGGGGTTGGCCTCATTCTCAGCTTCTTCACAACATTTTAACCAGTGTCTTCAACTTGTCTTGTTAAGCCCATTTCCCACTGGTCAAAACACCCACTAACATC
This sequence comes from Platichthys flesus, assembly GCF_949316205.1. Taxonomy (NCBI): domain Eukaryota; kingdom Metazoa; phylum Chordata; class Actinopteri; order Pleuronectiformes; family Pleuronectidae; genus Platichthys; species Platichthys flesus. The sequence continues at coordinate 5,030,980 of NC_084949.1, forward strand.
TGGCCTTGTCTGCAATGGGAATGGATACAATTTGAATATACCAGTGGGTTGAATTACTTTGCAGTAGACATGGATTTTAAATGAATGGCAAGACAGTGAAGTGAGAGAGCGCTTCAGTTTTTGTGATGACAAAAATGAGTGAAAAAACACAAAGCCAACCCCCAATGGGAAATGATTCCCTTTGGGTTACCAGCATTTAACAGAAAACAGCCTATACCCATTGGATTTGGTGTAAAAGAGGTAATATAGTCAATTCCTGCCTTGTTCACCAGTTAAATAAATACACATATCTTGATTGTGTATATGTTACACTGCTCTGTGCACTAATAGTCTCTAATTAATGAGGATATCTTTCGAGAGCTACAAAAAGGTGTATATGAAATGAACAAAGACACACCCATACGAGGAATTCTGGCAAGATCGCATGTTAAACAAAGCTCTGGACATTGCTCTGATAAAACCTAAGTTGCCTCCTCAAGCACACACCCAGTTCACAGTAGGCTGGGCTTAACATCTTTGCACTTTGCTATTAAGACCACTGACTACTGTATGTCAAGGTGGGCCACTGTCAATGGACAGATATACCTATTCATCATTTCAACAAGAGAAAATAATTTTCTTAATCAAACAAAATGCAAGTAAACTAGAGAGAACCTGGTAGGATGGCTGAATAACGATAGAGCGCTGAGCCCTGAAGCAAGGCACTAATCATTCAAAGCCATGTTAGCTGAAGCCGGAGTTCACATTTGAAGAGAAGGTTCAAAATACACCTTGAGTAGGGCCTGTAAACTGACAAATGTTGGAATCAAAAACCAAATAGAGTAGAATGTGACAGAAAACAGACTGAACAAGAAATGCCTGAAAGCTCTTTATGTTTGACTTGATGGAGGGAAAAATTGGCTGTCAGTGGAAAATATTGTTAAATTTTTTAGGGTTAGGGTTAGGCTTTTTTCCTCAGATGAAGACTCAATCGCAGACTAAACTGAAATTAAATGTAAAATAGGGACTTATTACACTGCTTTGTAATGGGCCATTTTGAAGTTATCAATTTCACAAAGGGTTACCGTGATTGTACGTTATGCAGTTACAATATCAATAACAATCATCTATTCTCAATTTTTATAAACACTTTTACATGATTAAAAATAAAAATAAACAGGAGGGGCTTCCAGCATATATATATATATAGTTTAGTCTGCGATATATATATATATATATATATATATTATATATATATATATAAATAAATAAATAAATAAATAATCTATGCCAAATTATCATCGGAAGCAGCCAAGAGACCACACTTAATAAGATATATGTAACACTGACTACATCTAGCTGGTCTGAGCTTTTGAAAAAACAAGAACATTTTGGTTGCATAAAAATAGGTCAGACCTGGTGTGAACTTGGAAAGCCACAAAACGAGTCAATGCTATGAACAGGTGTATAGTCACCAGGGTGCCAGGCAATCCTACAAAGAGAATTAGTTGCACACGTTCCTTGTCTAAAAGTGAACGATGAACTGTTAGTATTTTCAACCGATGCAAAAGGTGAAATCCATTCACATTAACAGTTAACATTTAGCAGAGGGCTTGGCACACATTTATTTTTAAACACATTCACAGACATAGGCCTGATCATCTCCAAATCATTTCGATATGCTGTCGGCTGTGTTGCTGAGGTGTGACATCTCCCTTCACCACACCTGCTGCTCAAACTCTAAACCTCCTTCTGCCTCTCAAAAGGTGTGAGAATCCGTTTTTTTATGCTTTTCTTTTCTCAAAAACAAAATGAAACCTCACACGCTCGCTCACTCACGCTTTCAAACATGGCAGCTAAGCACACACAGTGCACTGTCGGTGTGTCTTATCAGTGACAGATGTCGAGTCAACCTGACATTCATCAGCAATATTTATGCATTGTGCAGAAATCATTACTAAAAACACAGAAAAGAGCAGCATCATGCCCACCACACATCTTCTCTCAGCTAATTTAGATGTTTTTCTTCCTATGACTAATTCAGCTCATACAACACTAAGCGTCTACCTAATCCTATGCTTTTTGCTACTAATCAGGTTCTGATCAAGGTATTGTTATTGAATAGAAATAATAGAAAAGTTAAGTCAAATCAAGTGTAAATATTGAAAAATGTCTCATGTACAATCATTGATGACTCCAAAAATGCACCCTTTTTATTTTGTATTGATCATTATAAGTAAGTATATCATCCAATCAAATCGATGTAGGCATGTTCTATCAGGCTTTGGCTACAAAGACTTTTGTTCTTAGTAGGCAGGTAATTCTTGGTTTAAGTCCCCTCATGTAATTTGTTCTTAGTCCAACATTATCTTTGTAGATTTAATGTCTCCTTTTAAAAATCCAATTCCTAGCCTATATCCACAAACACACATGCAAGATTATTGGTTTAGATGTACACCAGGCAAATATGTCAAAATAGACAAATAAGTCAAACTGACGTTCAAAGCAATGTTCTACATTTATGTGCCACAAGAGACCAAACATTTCAAATGTGCAAAACCAAGTCTAGAACATTAGCAATAGTTAAATACAAACAAAAATAGAGAATTTGCTGAATAGCTAAAGTAATGCACCGATTACATTATACAGCCTACATGGCGACGGTCAAGCCAACTCTCAATTTAGACCCAGTGTTGGACTTTTGTCGTCGCTCTGAATATCTACAATTCATTACAGACCTAAATGCTGCTCTGAAAAGCAAACAAATGCTGAACACTGCAAAATCGAATTATGTCCTTTAGCCTCAATTTCCCTGCTGTAAAAAGTAAGTAGTCTATGCAGTATGCTTTTTACATTATAAAATTAGCTTTATGCAAAGATATCTAAGCCTGTTCATGGGCCAAAAACAATCAACTCAGAATAAGCATTCCTGAGGGCAGCAGCTGTAGAAAGCTGGACTTAAACCATTATCTGATAAGCAACAGATACATGACAAAAGTGAAAACTGAAAAAACTGAAAACAAACACTGGGTAAAAAGCGCTAGAAGCTTGTTTCATTTGAGGCGGTCATTTTGCATGGCAATATTGCACCGAGAATGACAGTTATATTGATTTAAAATATACCTTGAGGTTGTGTGTGCAAAGAAACCTGTAAAACACCTTTGCTGCTGGATCTCAACTACCGCATCACTTAGTTGACTTTAACACCCCAAAACATCCTATCACAAATAGACTGGAATTAGCAAATGTCCTCTGATAAGCAGGAACATGAATATATAGAGAATATAACACAGAGAAAGATGCATTGAGACTGTCACATAGGGTGTCCCCCAAATCCATTATTTACAATACTCGCAGCACATGTAGTAGATGACATATAACAGCGGAGGGGGGAAAAGTTGAGGAGGTAAGCAGCATATTCAGGGTAATTGACAAACATGATTGTGAAATACATTGCTGGAGAATCTATAGACAACAATATATAAACCTGAATTTCTCATTCCCAATATTTTTTATCAGTTTTATATATACACATGTCTCACACTTCACGAGGAAGCTGTGGTCAATCATTCATCTAATTTAACTTGTTGATATTAACAATGTTTCTTGTAGTAGCCCAGACTGGACAAACTAAACACCCTTTGAGTCTTTATGACAGCTGAAGGCTCCCACAGGGTTCTCTATCATGTTTGGAAGGGGAGGGTGAGGTGAGGGGTATTCAGCTGCCTCATGCAACTTCACCACTTCATGTCACTATATACACACTGCAACTTTAACCCTTATCTAAATTGGTAAAATGTTTCAATAAAAGACAAGTCTCTATGTTAGCTCAAGGCCTCAAGTTATATCAACATGACAGTTAGTCACCTGGAGGCCAGGTATCTTGAGATCTAATTTGCCAACATAATTGTCGATGCACCTACATCCCTCCAGGTGACTGACAAAGATGCCAAACCTGTTGTGTCCCATGCTATCTTGTGCATGTCTCTCTGGGTTTTTGTTAGGAGTACAACTTGCTATACAGTCTAATACAAAAGGATTAAGCGTCCTTTTGATTTGATGAAAACCTTTTCGGTTTTCATTTCTCATCATCATTCTCCTGAGCCATGTCTGCCCTTTCCTCTATCCCTGTCTATCTGGACTTTGCCTTCACTGAGGTCATTTGCAGCCCAGGGATCGATGATGAGTTCAAATGTACTAGTAAAGTGCTTACCTTGGATCCTCACTGCCATTCAATCCAGCCTGGGACTCGCATCTGCTTCTGAAGAGTCAAGTTTCACATGGCCATGATGCTCAGTGAATGTGCTTCTAAGAAACACATCATCACAGAGAGAGAGAGCGAGAGAGAGAGAAATCATTACGGATGCAAATCTAGTTAAACGTGTGGACTAACAGTAAAAAGGGAGTGGAGTTTCTCCTTGGCGATTAAGTAGTTACAATGGTAGTGGTTGTGTGTACTGCTTGTAAAGACCAAAAAGCAAACCAAGTGATTTCAGCAGTAGTTTACATGGGTGATGTTCAATCGACGTATTGGCCCGCTAAGGCAGTCAGAACAGAGACTTGTCAAGTTTAAGGGAAAAAGCGACCAGTGAAACCAGCCTATCTTGTGATGCCACTGGGATAACAAGCTAACGACGTTAACACAGACACTTTTCTTTAGCATTCATCAGCTTAACTATACTACATATTAACACGAACACACACAACTTCAAGATTAGGAAAACTCGCTTGCAATAAATTGAATCGCAGATGTAGTTATTAAAGTCTAAGCTGGACGAGGTCATTCCACCAAACTGCTTCATAAAAATGGACGGGGGTAGCTTACCGTGTGCCAGCGGGGGTTTCACTTTAAGTCTGAAAACGACGGGCAAAACACTGAACTTCCGAAGCGAGTTGACGTTATTTTCTCTCGACACGTTCACGTTTCGAGTCACTTCCACGTTCCGAGTACTTTCGACGGCTCGTGTCCGCGCGCAGCCTGTTGACAACGGACGAGCCAGCTCCTTAAAGACACAAGGCTGGAGTCTGCCCAGGCCTGAGCAATCGAAACAGAGCCCGTGCGGTCCCTGCAAGTCAAGCCAGGCCATCTATTTTTCCGCAAAGCTGTTGCCCGTGCCTAGAGCAGGTGGAGCAGACGAAGCAGATGTGGAGAGGGCGAACACTGTCAAATGTAAACATGTGAATGTAATGTTGCGGAGCACGTTTTTCCGGGAACGTCGACGGTACAAGGGGGTTTGGTCGTGTTGGTTTACAGCCGCTCAAAGGTGATAGAGCGAATGAGCCCCCTTTACAAAACTGACAAACATATTAGAGTAAATAAAATTGTATCTTACAATGTGTAGGTTCATTGATGCGATGCCGGTCTCAACACCAACTCCAATCCAATAGAGGTAGTGAAACCCTTAAACAAATAATGCCCCCCCCCCCCCTCCCCCTCCATTTCAATCATGCTTGCCTTGCAAACAAAAATATATCAATATAGATCATATATAACAAAAGGTGATCTAATTATGTGTATAGGTTAATTGGATAGAAACGTATTCACAAATTCACAGCAGCTCAAATCTTATACAGGTAATGATTCAATTAAGCTTGCCTTGCAAACCAAACAAATTTACATAGACATATTTAATTAAATTGGTATTTTGTGCAGTACATTCATGTGTATATATAAACATTTACACTTATATAAGTGTTTTATATATATATAAATATATACATATATATACACATATACATTATTGCGTTCCATTCTTTTTTCCCTTTTCCCTCTCTGGTTTCCTTTTTTTTTAAATTGATCCCATAATGTGTAGGTTAATTGGTTCGATGCGTATTCATTTTAAGCAGCTCAAATCTAATAGCTGTAATGAGCCCTTTATCAAACAAGTTTGCTTTGCAACTGTATGAGTGAAAAATGTTATGAGAATAAAGACATTTTGATCTTCTTACAAGTGAAGGTAATTGTTGTGATGTGTGGCTTATCCGTGGTATACATGAAGCTAGATATGATATATTTGTTTAAAAAACAATTAATTCTGGTTCATCTGAGTAAGAAAATATTTATTATGCTCTTAATTGTAAATTTTATCTTGTGATTTAAATAAATCTGTTAATAAGAGTGTTGCCATCTTTTGTAAATGATTAGGAACTGTTCCAGCCAGATTAAGGTTTATGTAATTCTGATTTATAATCATTGTATGATCTGATCCATAATCTTTCAATGATATGACAAATTTGTATCAATAATTGAACTTTTCACTTCAGTTTTATTCACTTTAGTATAAATTCAATTATTTGTCATAGGCTCACAGTTTGTCAATTCATGTTTATCATTGATATCCGTTTACAGCTGCCACTAAAGTTCAAACACCATACAATTATGCTTATGAGTCAGTGCACCTGTCAAATTACCCAGGTTTAGTGGTTGCTGAGCATGTGAGTCATAGCTAACTCATGTATAAATGTCATACAGATGGTCAGATATATAAATCTCTTTGTCTTTAAGCCTTAAATACAAACAACTTGAATTGTCTTACAAGTCAGAGTATTTACACAGCAATGTTTAAGAGCAAAATCATCTCTTCAAATTGACTTTATATATTCTCAAACCCATGATAACCTCACTGAAAATCCCAAGACTAGACATAATCAATGTCAAATACAGTGCATTTAATGTGATGAGTTATTTCATGTATGACCCCTGTGACACAGTAGTTTAATGGAAAAGGCAAAGTCAACGGTGTAGGCTAAGAGTGTAATACTGGCAACAACTGTTTCCATTATAACCAGCTGAAAACCTTTGCCTGAAATACTTCCTTTTTCTCTCAGTTGCAGGATCTCAGTAAAACAAATCACTGTGGCCACCATATAGAACAACACCCCGGTCAGATTGAAGCCAGTCATACATTTGTCAAAGGGCAGGAGACATCGCCCAGCACAGTCACCTAAAATTACAACCACTGTGGCAAAACAGGTAAGGACACAGACGGCATATGTTATGCTGGTAACCCACAGCTGCCAACGGTGTTCCGGGGTAGGCAGCACACACACCACCTCCACAACCAGGACGATCATCTGACAGCCTCCCCACAGCTGGAATATCTTGAGGAGACCAGGCATGCTGCCCATGTAGCCTCTTTGTTCTTGGGCTTGGGTGCGGAGAATGTAGGACTCTGAAGAGTAGGCCAGGAAGGTGAGACAGGAAACCACAGACGCTGCCACACAGCGCTGCCTCTCCTTATAGTGATCCATGACGATCCACGGGAAAAGTACAGAAGCACTGAGGGACATCAGTGCACCTGACAAGGCCACTGTCACAGTCAGGTTTTTCCAGGAAACTGGGATGAGGTTGTGAAACTGGATGACGCTGAGGATGTGAATGAGGAGAGTGAGGGTGAAATAAAAGCACCAGGTAAACATGCAGAAGATCCTGAACGGGTTGGGGTGTTGGCAGAGAGATGCATTTTTGTTTAGTTCCACAGGTTCTAGCGAGGACACGAGACTGAAGGTGGTACAGCTGGATAAGACTGCCCATGTCCGCACCAAAAAAAGTGGACCGGTGAAGTCTTTGGTCTCAAGTATGATCACCGGCATTGTCACAGAGTTGAACCGGCAGTACCTGAGAGGCAGTCTCCACTCTGATGGATGTTTTTTTATCCTTGTGGTTTAAAAAGTTCTGATGACAAGTCCAGTAGAGTTCACGGAAAAAAATACCTCAGACAAATCTTAAAAATAAAAAAACACGTCCTCTCTATTCTGTTCACCAATGGTCCATCCTTTTCCACCTGCAAAGTACAACTTCTACAAAGTAACTCTTCACATATATATCGGAGCCCTGCTGCTGTCAAAATAGGTCTCGCCTACTTCCTGTTAGAGGTTGCAGTACTTTCAGTCTTACTTGAGGTAGGTGCAAATGACCACATTAAAAAACAAATGCCAACAAAGCTGTCTGTCTCCCACTCTTGATTCTCATAAAATGTTTTGTTCCCTTTTCTCTAAAGTAATAAAACTGCAACAGGTTAGGGCATTCACATCAGTTCATGACTTGAACTTGCCTCATTTTTATTTAAACATATCTATGTTTTTTAGACTTGTTTATATTTAAATATTTTATTTTAATTTTTTGATATTCAATTTTATATGTAATTGATTCTATTTTTTATTTTTGCTTGTAATATTTTGAGCACTGCTAGAAGAGAGCCTGTGACCCAAGCAATTAATTGCCAGCAACTGCTTAATGTAATTGTGAGTATGACAATTAACTCTTGAATCTTGTATCTTGAGGGCATTAAATATGGTCATAGGTCCTTTTGATATTTGTTAACAAGGTGCATAAATGTAGGATATGATCAGTTGATTTGTTAAGTGCTGTAATTCTAGTAAGTGAAGTGTTGCTAAGAGGATCTGTTTGTGGGTGCAGATCTGCTCTTACTTGACGGGGATTAAAAAGCATCTTGTTTGCACTTTCGACTGCTAATTTGAGAATCTTGAATGGGAAATAATTATTTGTCTATGTGGGTGCCTGTGGAGAGCTGTTAGTCTTTTTTTTTGTTCAATGTTCTTGCGTGTGACTACTTTAGTCTCAAATGCTTATGGTTGTTTATTTATCCGTGTAAAATATTTCCAATTAATACGAAATGTGTGTAATATTTTTTGTGTTTACATGTTTTCATGTGGTAGATGTGAGTAGTGAGACTGTGAGAAGTATATCTGTTAGTGTGCATGTGTATTTACACAAGCATAAAGTCTTCTACGGATTCCAGCCAATCCCTTTGCCTCTGTGTATCAGCACACCTGCTCTCTGTGTTATAAATAGACGGTGGATGCATCAATTCCCTTGTGTCGCACAGCTCAAGTTCAAAAACTTGCGTTTTCACAGAAGGGAGAAGACACACTCCACTAGACAGATGAGCTGGTAAACATAGGTTGTCTGTCGTTGCAGGCTCATGGCTGTGAGTTGTGTGTCAGGGGTTTGTGTTAATCTGCATTTAAAGTCTAATCTGATATTTTCTGTTGTTCAACTAGTAGTACATTTCGAAACAGGTTCCTTTGAATATGTCAAGCTGAAATCAATGGAGATCCATTTAATTTATTCATTTGGACCAAATGTACTGTTTCTGTACATTCGCTGAAAATTTAAATTACCTTGCTAGTACAGAATTGCACATTTGCAATTGAAATGAAGCTCTCTTTCATGGCAATGCAATAGAGGTTTTTAGGCTTTTATGGCCAAATTTGAAGCGGATGTGGTCAGCCTACGTTGAGGATATCTAAGTGTTATAGCAGTCATTTCCTGTTGCCATGAGATGCCGCTAAGATTAAGACTGAATATTTTCATGTCGATATGTTCAAGCCGCAAGGTTTTTCAGACATCTGATGTTTAATAAAGATTTGACCTGCATGTACAGGCCAGTTGTAGTGCACTTCCATTCTCATAAAAAAAATCTAAAATGCATGGAAATTCCAAGCCAGGCCACAAACCTACTATTCAATGAAAACTAAAAATGGCCATTTAGCATTATCAAAATCTTGACATAAATTTTAAGCCAAACAGATGAATGCCCAAGGACGAGTTTTTCAAAGTGCAAGGTGTGGAATGACAAAGAAATTTGACAAAATTGGACAATTAAATTAAAAATGGCAGATTTCCCCCCTGGATTAGGGACCGGCTCAAAAAGGCTCTTCTATAAAGCCTCGACCTAATAGACAAATCTACCGCAAAACAATCTCTAATTTCCATAAAAGTCCATTATGATGATACAAAAGTGTTTCGGTACTGCATATAAATAATCAAGTAGATAGATTAAATCCTTCCACACATCAGTTGTACATACTCTACTTTTAGAGATTTTGTGGTCTGATTCATAGTTGGTATGCATCTGCAAACTTGCAGCACTGAAAGAAAGCACAGTTTCAGGATGTGACAGGAAGTCTGCATGCATGTCTTGAGATCATAGTTCATTCCTGCACATATCATTTCAAATATTCAATACATATAGAGATAGTTTTGTCGTGTTTCAAGTTGGAATGTGCCTTAAAACAAAATACTATGTAATTGTGCTCTGTGATGGCCAAGCACTTTATTGCATTTCAACATTTGGAAGAATTTACCATTAATATAATCTGGATCTTCTTTGTATGTGTGTGTGTGTGTGTGTGTGTGTGTGTGTGTGGACAAATTGACTCAACACATTGGACAGATTTTCTCAAAACTTCAGAGGTATGATTAACTGCTGAAGCTGATTGGGCAAAGTTCAAAGGTAAAGGTCATCAAAGAAAATTCAAGATGTCTCTTGATCCTAAAGACACGACCTTAAGCTCATTAAAATCCAAAAATTCACGATTATAAAGTAGGAATGGCTTCATCATGACATCACTATGATGTGGCACTATAACAATATTAATATTATATATTAAATTTGGGGTTATATGCAGCGTGTGCAGATTTAACATTGCCCCTAAGAATGATATTATTTCCATATATCGTTACACCCTGACCTCAATATAACACAATATTTCTTTTATATAAAATCAGTAAGACTCGTGTCTTTGTTGATGGTTTTTTACAAAGTAGATTATCCAATTTAGTTCTCACAAATTGAATATACAGATTAAGTTTGAGGGATTGATAATGAGTGTTTATTTTTTCACACAAAAGTTATAGAAAGACTAGTTAGACTGAAACTTTAAAAAATCCTTTTCAGTTTAAATAAAATATTCATCCTAACATCAAATTCTTATTCTGTCATCACCTTCACTACCCTATGTCACATTATCACCTGACGGACTGAGCTTGAATATCCCCTGACACTACAACAAGTCCACATTTCTAGTGTGGCCATAATTGGACTCATGGTGACTCACTGTCAAACTCACCAAGAAAATCACTTCCATTACAAACTCTGACCTCCACTAAACTGTCTGTCTGACCTCACCTTTCACCACACAGTCCCAGTAGGACAGCAGTTTGACTTGGTATTCTGACGCAAAGATCCCTTTTGTTGGATTTGTGATCAATCATCTTCAACACTGCATTTTTTTTTCTGGACCTAATTCTCCAACTGCTGCTTCAGCACGACCCTTTCAGAATGATCACTTGGCAGAATTGGGTACAGGGGTTTTATTTTGTATCGGACAACATCAGATGGGTTTGTAAATGAGTTACTCCTGTTATTATAGCTGGTAATTCATTGGCCAGAGTTTTACTTCCTCTTTTCTTTGTACGTGGCAATGTCTGTTTGCAAAGGCCTCAAGTGACGAACAATGCTTGACCTCTGTGTCTGACAGTCCATTAAGGGTTACCTTGTCCTGACAGCTGTTATTTCTCCCCCTAGGAACACTTGATGTGATGTGTACCATATGTGTTGAATGGATTGTAATATAATGACTCAGTTTTACGTAAATGGGAAGGAAACGAACTGAAGGCTGATTCACATTTAAGATGGAGGATTTGTTGCCAGCCAGATATTCACTTGTTACTTTTTGAGTAACACGTTACTCATCTAATCCATAATGAAATAGACATTCAGAGTTTGTATTATTGAAACGTTTTTTTTTTTTTCGCCATGTCATTTTAATTTCGCTCAGGTTGTACATTTTCCTCTGTGGTTGTTCTCCAGTGTAAGCTTTGTGTATGCAGAGGCTGAAAGATTGGCCTTGACTTTCCTGTAGACCCCCCTGACACTATTGGGAATGGGGGTAGCTATAGGTCAAGGTGATGGGTGTTGAGTGTTAAATTGATTTGTGTGAATGGACAGTGACAGGAAGCTGCTAAATTATGGTCTCTTCTCCTGCAGAGTAGAGTGTCCAACAACAAGTCCCAGGGCTAAATATGTTGTTCCTAAATCAGTGGGGTGGAGGTCACCTGCTGATTATAAGATGAAATGATGAAAGATAATTTCACCTAACACAAATTGTTTTTTCACATTATCAATTTGTTATGTTTTGGCTTTTGTGAATAATTCGGAATATTTTCAATTTGTCAACTTACATCACTTATGTTTGTGGAAAATATTGTGTTTATTTGCAGTAATCCTAAGGATATCCCCATAGTTGAGTAACAAGTGAGCCATTGGTAACATGACCAGATGAAATAAATTTGTTCCATAGAGGACTTTATCCCTGCACAACCAAGTGGGGCGCTGTCGAGTAGGACTTTCAATACTCATTTAAATATGGAAATTCCATGCCAAAAGGGTACAAGATTATATATATATTATAAAACCACTTATTTGATCTGTATACGGTCAGAACTAAAGGATTAACATTGCATATTAACTGCTGCTGTAAGATCCCTCAACCACTAACCTACCTGCCCTTTCAGTTCCTCTTAATATTCTCTATTGGAGTATAACAGATGTACACTCTGTACTTCTGCTATAATTGACCTATGATGAACCTTTGGTATTTTTGTGTCAGATTCCTGCTGTTTTAGAATCTAGGCCAGACATTTATTTGTGTAGCCATGTCAATGGCACCATCTTCTGGTCAAACTGGGACTCCATAGATGAAGACACTGATATTCTACCTACCAGTTGTGTATGTTTAATTTAAAAGATAAAGATAGTTTATCCCAGGTTATCCTCTCCAACCGCTTACTAAGCTGGATGCTGCTAACTGCAGCAGGGGATAGAACTTATTTTGCAGCAAGATGTGGTCATATCAAATTCCAGACCACAAACCGACCAGTGTCAGGACTTCTTTATCAAGGAAGCAGTTAGGACCACTAGTGCAGACATTAATACGGAAATTTCATTCCGCATATATTTGACATACTCACACTTATGACTGTGCTCTGCGTTCAAAAGGTGGTTGCTTGGGAATTTGTCAGGACCCAGTGTGAAGTGTCGGTGAGAACTATAACTCTGTAGCTGATTTCAGACCATGTCCCCAGAATTGTTTCCAACTTTCTCTAGAGTGTGTTTTTCACACATGAACAGCAAACCAGGAGATTCTCCGGTCAGACGTGTTCACAACTACACAGAAATCTCTGGAGTGTGGTTGTGCAATAGTTAGGGGCAGGATGTGACTTAATAATTCTGCTGCTGTGATCTTGTAATTTTGTCAACCGCCCATCTACACCGTTATCACCCAAAACTATTGACGTCTTGGTCTGTGGCTTCTACATATTCTTTTTTTTTTATTCTGAGAGATTCGTATTTGCTTTAGGTTTTTCTTTTTTTAGTTTGCGTCAGTCGCAGACTAGAAAGAAACATCCTTAATATGTCCAGTTCATTTAATCCTTGATCTTCTGCTATGTTCTATCATCTCCATGGTTTTACTCGGGGGCTGGTGAAACTCCGCTGAAAGTCCGGAGCCTCTCACTCTGACATTTGCGTTCACACATACAGCTTCTCTGGAGAATGTCGGGAGGTTCTGTGCATGTCTGAAAGCAGCTTTATTGTCACTGCAGCGCTCAGTTTTTTATATAGGGATACTTCTTCACAGTAAGGGGACAGGTTTGTTGTTTTTGGGGCACAGTGCACCCTGAGCTACATATATTTAAGAAACTGCAGGTTACTGTTAGGCCTGAAAACAGTTAATCTATTTATCCTTCCTATATATTTTATGAATCCCTTTCAAGTCTGTAGGAAGCTGGAGTGTCTTAGGGGTATGGGCATGTGCACAGGCAATAAAGGTCATCAGTCTATGACAGGGCTAACGTTTACTGACAAACCTTTTCCTGAAAGTAATATGAAGCCTCTAGTGTGTCAAAAGACTGGAAAGTCGACCTTGATAATGCTGCTGCCACTACTGGTGTTTAAGGTTCCGTGAGAACCTTTGGCAGGAAAATGTCAAAACAAAAACTCCACCCCTTCTTTCACCAATCTGTCAACTAGAACGTCGACAGGTGAGTAGTGAGCAAATGTTTGTCTCCCTGTCATTTCTGAAGTAAAGTTAAAAGTAACGTAAAGTTAAAAATTATCCGAACTATAACGTGGGAGCAAATTAACATTGTTATGGCGGCAGTGTCTGAGCTGCACAGCTACAAACTTGCAATAATATCCTCAACTGAGCTTGAATCGTCAGTTAGCATCTGTCCTTTTCACCTTAAACCGGGACGTTCTGTGATAATATGATTGACACCTAACAAGTTACATCACTCAAGTGTTCCTGGGAGGTGAGATAAAGGGCATCACTTCCATCAGGATCTGCGAGGCTGCCATGAATATAGACTGTGAAATGAAATAGAGACGGATGTGAAAGACGAGCTCATGATTTGCTAGGGGCATGAAACAGAACTGTCTCGAAACTAGGTGAAAGTTCGGCTCTGGTCAACATTTCAGTGTCATTGGTGGAAATATGAACAGAGCTGATATCTCATTGAAAAGTGAAACCAGAAACACTTTGTAGTGGAATAATCAGTCCAAAGAGTGAGCTGGTCCCTATCTTGCTTTTACAATACTGTTTTTCAGTGGACCTCTAACACCACACCAAAAACTAAATGGCCTGCACAGTGCTTTTCTAGGCTTTGATGACCACTCAAAGCACTTTACAGTTCAGTTGTGCCATTAACCCACACATTCATACACTGCCACCAAATATGTCAATGGCAATAGGGGCGCAGTATCTTGCCCAAGGAGTCTTTGGCATTCTGAATCGAAGAGACTGGGATCAAACTGCCGACCTTCTGGTTAATGGACGTCCCGCTCTACCTCCTAAGCCACAGCCGGTGGGTTGTTTAAAGTTTGGTTAAAGGTCACTAAAAGTTTGAGACTGTCTTTGGGCAACATCAACATCCAAGACCCCAAGATACTGTCCACTTATTTACCACTTATTTAAAAGCTTGCATTTTACATCCTGAAAACTCCAGAAACAGTTGGTTCCCTGATCATGCGGAAGTTAGTGATATCTGTCATGCATTTCTCTCAACAGGCAACCATTCTGAAAAAAATAAACAGCCTTTTGGGAAAATAATGGAAGAGCATTGGTGTGTGTGTGAGTGTGTTTCAGCTACCACAGAGACAATCATATGAGAGGTCCAGTTTGATTTACAGATCTGTGAATTTGAAGACTTAACACTAAACTACATTTTTTTCTTGAGTTGTAAAGAATGCGCATTACACAGTAAAATATGCCGTTCACATTACAAATTGTTCCACAGCACATACTGAGATATAGCCACTTGATTAACAGTGGGTTATTGTGACCCTCTGTATTGCAACATTATTTTTTTTTTTAATTAGCAGGATGTGTTTTTACACCAGGTTGAACATGACCACTAGACCAGTGCAATACATAAAGCTGAGATAGCAGATTTCTAGAACTCATATTGCTGTCAACAAACTAATTTCCATTCAGTTAATTTTAATATTGGGAGTGGGTACTTTCTGTATATGCAAAATTCTTTTTGTTACATTTGTGGACATTTATTATGTTTCAATATCTTATTGAGGTAAAATGGTATAACATCATTCAAGGAGAGGGCAAGCATTCTCATCTCCAAATTGAACATGGAGGCGATCTAAACATGTTGAAATGTGTGTGGTGCTGTCAAAGCAGGTTTACTTCCCTTTTTGGAATTGCAACAGTGCTTTTAGTCTCATTGCAGGTAGATGCAAATCACCAAAATAAAAAGCAAGAGCAAACACAGAGCTTAAAAAAATTATCACATCAAGACTTTATCTATTAAATAGCATCCCAGGTGAATAATGGCAAATCAACACGGCCAAGCAGAAACTGTGCTTCTACAACATAAAAGAAAAAGCTGGGGTGAACACAAATCGATCTCCCTCCCACTCGTGGCTTTCGCGAAAGGCTGTCATTTTTTTTCCTGTGGTACCAGTAATAAATCAGTGTGGGTACAGGTTGCTCTTACTTTGCCACCGACAGGCTGCCTCTTCTCAAACTCTTTGACCTCACTGTTGAAGTCATAAAATGTATATCTCTCAATAGCTGTTTACATGTTATTTGAAGCTGTATGAGGTCCAGACAAGCTCAGTTGATTTGTTGAGGGCTGTGGATCAAATGAGTGAAGTGTTTCTGCCTTGATCTGTTTGTGGGTGTGGATCTGCTCCACCCTCAGGGGAGAATAAGCCCCGCGATCTCGTTTGGAAATGAGCTTGAATGTAAATGAAAGTTTGGATATCTGTGTGGGGGCCGCAAGCTTTAAATCTCTGATTGTCTGTATGTATATGTCTTCATCCTCATGTGTGTGGATACATTTGTCTTCTTGTACGCTTCCAGGCATACATGTGCCTACCTACAATCTCATAAGGTTTGATGCACAGTATATAGATCAATGTATATGTGTATGTTTGTGTGCTAACATGTTTTCACAAGGCGGATCTAAGTGTGTGTGTATGTGTTTACACAAGCACAAAGGGTTTTTCCAAGGATCCCAGCCAATCACTTTGCCTCTGTGTATCAGCACACCTGCTCTCTGGGTTATAAATAGACGGTGGATGCATCAATTCCCTCGTGTCGCACAGCTCAAGTTCAAAAACTTGTGTTTTGACAGAAGGGAGAAGACACACTCCACAAAGACAGATGAAGGCTGGTAAACAGAGGTAGCGTATTATTTGTATACCTTTGCCAACCTTTATTAAAAATAAATTCACAAAATTGGTAAATTACTGTAGTAATATAAACTAAAGCTAATACAAATTCTCCATAATTAGATATAGTTCAGATTTGTTTTATTAATCAATATATTTAGATTTCTTGTGTAGAAAAATGAATGGTGTCAGGAAACTTTAAACTGATGTTTCCTTTGCAAGCAACTTTCTTTTATGTTTTCCAAGTCTCAGACCCTTTTAATAAAAGGAAAATGGAGGATTTCATGCTCCATGGTGGACGGAAAGCAGTGGAGGGTGAACATGCCCTGTCTGTATCAACGTCCTATGCACCTCTTTATGTGGCATATTCATGTTGCAGTGGAACTATCTCTTTCTCTCCAATTTTTATGTATACCATGTTTGGGGGACTCAACTTTCCAACTGGGACGCTCTATTTGCTGGCTGTGGAGGTGATCCAGAGACAAAGCAAAGACAAAACAGGGTTAGGGCAAATCAGAACACCGGACCGAGCAAAGACTGGCAAGAGCTTCGACAAAGCAACGATATCACAGGAGCAGGAAGCGGTGCTCATGCCCTGTCATCAGTACTTACTCATAGGAGAGAGGGAGCAGAGTGGGGACAGGAAACAAAAACATAAAATAGTTTGAACCCACAGGTTATAACCTCAAGGAAGAACCCATACAAATTTAGAGTGGATCCAGATTAAAAAGAGGTTTTCTATACAATCACTGATTTATCAGAGCATTATTTATTTATCTAAATTTGGCGTGTTTAGTGGGAGGGCCAGAGGGAGTGACGTGACTTGAATGGGAAAGCTGTCTTAGACTTTTGACCACTGCATGTTAATTCATATCTGGCACATGAGACTAAATCACATGTTTACATTGATGTCATGCTGTGAGCATGGCTCATATTTAGGATAGTAAGGATAGTGACTTTGATGTAATACTGATATAAGACATATTAAATACGCGTCCAGAGAGATAGATATAAAGATAGGTAGATATATACACATATATTATCCTGTTATGCATAGTGAATGAGAGCAGAAGGAGTAGCATCAAAGTATTAAGATCCACCCTTTTATCTTCACTTTCTTTTTGCCTGCTATCAAACAATGACCCCTTTACCAGCACCCATTATCCAGACTCGATGCTTCTTCCAAAACAGGTCATCTTAGTTCTTCAACTTGACAATCTCCTGCTGTCCTGGCTTATCCACACCACATTCCTTTCTCCTTCCTTTACTCCTAGAAGAAAAGAGACAGAGACAAGGGGATTTGTCTCACGGTAGGTAGCTGTTTTATGTGAAGCATATGAGAAAAGAGAGAAGAAAGGGGAGAGGTTTTTTGGTGAAGCTTGGCAAAGAGAGCTAGGAGCCCACTTGAGGAGCAGCGGGTCTTAGAGCTGGATGATTTGTTTGGAGAAGCCCTCTTCAGCCAAAAGGAGGATTAGCTGCACACAGGTTCCCATGGAACCCAAGCGAGATGGAGAGGGCTTTTAGAGGACATGGTTACACACAAATGCATACATGTAAACACAAATGTGTATGCAGAACACATAAGCAGCAATGTGCACACACAAGAATACATGCCTGTCCTTGAAGTGCATTATTATGGATGTAGACTACAGGTATGTGGTAGTTTCCTACAATTTTACAATTTTACAATATGCAAATAATTTGATCTATTAAGAAACGAAACCATACGATATCACAGATGAAAATAAACACCTGGATTTTTGTTTATACAAGTTAAAACATGATGAAAGTAACACATGTTCTTACCATTACAAGAGATAATTACAATGGAAGTTTAAAATGGGAAAATTTCATCTGTTGCCAAACTCAGTATCAGAAAGGATTAAAGCAAAAAATTCACCTAATCTTTGGGTTACCTGAAAGATCTTCTATTTTTTCAAAACTTGAACATTTTCAGAGCTTGAGCACAGCGCAAGGATACGGTTGGTTTACATGTTGTGACTGCTGCCATCTGCTGGACAAATTGATGAACTGTATTTTTGTCAGAAATATGTACCAAATGGTGGTGTCACATTGTTTTTTATCAAAACCTCTCGTGTTTTATAGTCTACCTTGAATTTTGAGATTGAATTGAATTCATACCATGACTAAAGATTTCACATTGTGTCATAGGGCTACTCCTTTATAACAACTTTTGAATGCTCTTCCAGCAACTAGTCCCAAAAGTCTTATGGGTAAGGGTTGATGTAGGGTTCTATGAATCCAAACATTATCCAGGCCTCTTATCGTCTTGAGGGTGGTGGTGGGGGGCTGGAGCCAATCCAAGCTGACATCGGGCGCGAGGTGGGCTACACCCTGGACAGGTCATCCCATCACAGGGTCAACATGTGAGACAATAACCATTCACATTCACACCTAAAGTCCAGAGTCTCCAGTTAACTTATCCCCAATGCACTCCAAATATACATGATTTTGGACTGTGCGAGCCGAGGAAGCCAGAATATCTGGACCAAACCCACACAGACACATACAAACTACCAGTGTTGGGAGTAACGCAGTACAAAGTAACGCGTTACTGTAATTCCACTACTTTTAGCGGTAACGAGCATGTAACGAGGTATTTTTTTAAATCAAGTAACGGAGTTACAATTACTGAAATTTAAATGAGTTCGTTACTCGCGTTACGTCGATCGCGATCTACCGGTCGACCGCGAAGGAAGTGTGGGTCGATCGCACTGGACAAGAGGCAGTCATGAGGACGCTCCGGCGCACGTAACAGCTCTTTTTCTTTTTTTCGCCCCCCCTCCACCGCCACATGCTCCCTGTATCGCTCACGGCGGAGTTCCATCCCGATGCGCACACACACAGGTGAGCACACTCCCACCAGCGGACAGAGAGCTGCCGCGCCCCCCCCCCCCAAAAAAAAGCTGTAAACCTAGGGGAAACACTGACAGCGTTGGCGTGTCTACTAAATCTGTCCGCTCCGTGAGAGCTACAGGCAGCTACGCAAGGTGAGCCTGATTCTCTCTCCAAAGAGGAAATAGGCTCTCAGATCATAAGTTTGAGAAGCTTCTCCTCACTTTTATTTCATTGGGCCTAATGTGGTAAAAAAAAACACTGTTAAACGACTGAGACAGTTATTTTGTATTAAGTTAAGTATTTAAAGGGATTTTTGTACTACTGCTTTATTTGAAGGCCTGTTGCCCTGTTGATTACATCAAGTGTTTAACTGTTCAGTACTATTCATATTCATTACATTTAAAAAGCAGACAAAAGTAACTTAAAAGTTACTTTCCCTAGTAACTAATTACTTTTGATATACAGTAACTGGTGAAGTAATTCAATTACTTTTAAAAGAAGTAACTAGTAACTGTAACTAATTACAAATTTTCAGTAACTTGCCCAACACTGCAAACTACGCACAGGAATCCGACAATTTGAAAATTAGAAGCATCAAGGCAACAGCACCAGCATCAACAGGCCACCTACTGATGTTGCGTTGATGGATGTATTAATTTATGGCCAAATATGTTCAGTGTGTTAAAGGACCAGCATGGTGACTGTCTACTATCTTCTTTACAGTTTTCATCTCTGATTTCAGAGTAAACTCAGAGTCCTGCCACCTGAACATTTTTTCTGTTGTCTGCAGTTGAGGGGTGTACAGTTTGGGGAAAGTGGTTAGACCAAGGGCCTGGTAATGGACTTGTGGACAATAAACATCCAGGTGTCCGAGGATGAGATGGTGACTTCGACACCTGGGAGTACATCTGACACAATTGTGTGGAGGGGAACATCAACACTGAGGCCGTCAACACATGGCAGACTACTTGCTAAGGAGATGTACTTATCACAAGCCACCACTGCTCATCTCTCTCCAGTGGTGCTTGGACACTAGATGAGAGGAAGAAAGAGTAATACGTCCTCCCACCCGCTCTACATCTGCTGCTCAGCAGAAAGGGGTTCGTTCAGCAGGAAGCTCCACCGGCGGAGATGCAGAACCGAGGGCTGCACAATTGTGTCTGGAAATTGGACTGAAAAGTGAATGTTTCTTTACTGTTATATTGTGAATGAGAATTTATTATGTTATTAGGGCTATTTTGTCTCACCTCATATTGTAAAGCACTTCGAGCGGCATTTTATCTATGAAAGGTGCTATATAAATAAAATGTATTGTTTTTAATATTATATGATATCTTTGTTCACTCTGTGTTTTGTTTTTCTATCAAATGTGTAAATCATCAAAGTCACTTACATCATATATATTTAACTAGTTGTTAAAGAGTAACAGCTATGTGTGGGGGAATTATATGACATTTCTGTGAGGACAAGGATCAGACTTCCGTTATACACAAACCCTCATGTTTGGAAATATTGTACATGACAGCTGGCGGGACAACCGCCCCTCGCACCATGCTGCAGACAGAAAAGTTTGGTTTCTGTCTGCAGCAACCTGGGAAATTTCTAGTCGCTTTCATCAACAAGTACCAGCCCAGCGGAGGATCGAACAACTGGTGGCACTACTGTCAACACCTCCTTGTACATGCCACACACAGCTCAGCTTAGCCTTGTGGCAAACATAGAGCAGATTAGCATGCCAACAGTTCTCTTCCCAAACATCTCTGACAGCATTAACACATGCTAAGTCAAGGGCGTACGTCAGAGCCAGCTGTCAAGTGGAAGGAATTCCTGGTGCTTCATTCAAGGTTGCTCCCACCATTCAAAGCTATTGCGCTCTGTCATGGCTCCCACGCTAGGTGTTAACTCGGCATCGCTAACAGTTTAGCTTGGATGTCCTGGCATGTTTGAAAGAGGGTCTTATACAGTGGCCGGTGCTTTACATTCACACAGCAGTGTGGGATTGTCACCTGTCGCACAACACAGTGTGTCTTATGAGGAGGTTGCAGTGAAGGCAGCTGGGACGAGGGGATAGCATGATAACACAGAACCTGCTCGTCAAGGCAAAATGGCCAAAACTCTTTGAGGAAGCAAAGAAGGTTGGAACACAGAAGACATTCCTCCATACTGCTCTTGTGGTGTCATCCAGTAGATTCAATAATCAACTTGAAATGGTATCATTACACAATGTTCCAAGGCTAAAAGTCCAGTACAGGAAGTGACGATGCTAGCGGACACAGCCACATGAACGCGTGCCCTTGGGCGAGAGTGTGTGCAGTGTTCCAGTGTGCCTGAGGGTGTGTGAACGCGCCTCCGAGGAGGCTATCAAAGGAAGAAAGCTGGAAATATGGTGTAAATGATGCCGTTTCGATTCAAAATTGGAATGTCAGGGCTTACGGACACATGGATGACACCGCACAAGCAGGTTTTATTACGTTTCAAAATTGACCTCAATTGTAATGGTTTCAGCTTCCCCGTTGTTTTCCCCTTAGACTCCAAAAGTGTTTTGTGGACTCAAACACTTCACCCAACATCTCAAATTGTTGTGCTTCCACCTACATGAGCCTAAAACACACAAAGGTTCTGTCTTATATTACTTTCGAGCATCTAAATCGTCATCTTTTTCCCTTTACTTTTGTAAGAGCCACTAACTTCTCCAGTATGTGCGTGATACAGATAAAACACAAACAGAATAATAAATGAAGGTATTGAGATGTTCTGTAATTGCAAAGGGGACATTCATGCAAGTCCAAACATAGAGCTTGTGCAGTGAGGGTCTGAAAAGAGAGTGTAAGCTTTAGACAACAATGCTGATTTTAATTACAGCCATGCAATATTAAAGGCACCTGGCACACAGGCTACATTTCAGACAAGTCGTCCTCTCTCTGTGTTCCTTCTTTATAACTCTTTCTTGTCCTTCCATCCTTGGTTGCCCCCACCTTCACTTTAATCCAGTGGCGGAATTTCACTCGAAAAGTGATCAAAGACCAGTTGCACGATGCCAGGTGCGGCTGCAGTTTCGACCGTTGACAACCACCAAGCAATTTTTCCTCCCTTCCTTTTCTGTCCTCTGAAAGAAAAGAGGAAATCGAAACAAAGCTGGGCGAACTGCTGGGTGTGTTTGAGTCAGTAGAAAACTGTTTTCTCCCCCTATTATTTTTTTAAGACTTCATTCTTCTTTCCCCAAAATGTTTTTTCCTCTTTTTTTCTTTTGACGGTGATCTGTGTTACCAAGTCTGTGGTCCCCCTCAGTGCACTGTGTGGTGGCTGGTTTGAGGAGTTCCATGACAGTAAATTACGACACTCTTGAGACAGTCAACCAGCAGGAGTTGGGGAACAGAGAGAGGATGCACGGCGGGGATTAGGCTTTATTAAGACTCAGCCACCACGGATGGGCACACAACAACACAGCATGCTGGTGTGTGTGAGTGAATAAGTGAAGGATACAGCACAAAGTATATTTCTCAACCTGTAGGTGGTCCCCTCATTGAAGTAAGATGGGCATCAGCTATAATAGGAACCTCATGTCTAAAAGTGTTGCTACAATATAGTATTGTATACAGACCTGGCTGTACAAAACCAGTATGTACTGTGAATGTCTTGATGCTGATAGATATGTAAGGAACTTATCAGTCAGGGTGAGATGATGGTATCATTTCTAGGAACAGACTTTTGTTCTAAAAATTTGATGTCACATTTACTCTATGCCTGAGTTTTCTATAGAACAGAATAAAACCTTTTGTACAATATAATCACATCAAATTAGGCCGACAACGCTATAAAATAATTTGAGTTTGTGGAGGAGCCATAGGGAGCTCACTACATACGAAAGGCTTTCTGAGTTGCCCTTTGTACTATATGTAATTAATGCGTATGTGTGTGACTGAGTTGACCTTGCATATATCTTCATATTAAACATGTGTGTTGTTCAAATGTGCCTGTGTGGGTGTATGTGTGGATATAGGGATATAGGCGGTTTACTGACAGGTGGGAAAGCAAGCGAAACGCTGCTGGCCTCCAGCTGTCGTTAGCCCCCCTCCCAAACGCTCTTTAACACACCCTCATGAGGCCCACCATCCTCAGGACCCCCCCCCCCCCCCCCCATCTCTGTCATGCCTCAACCATCCTCTCTCAGTTAACCACTGCTGTGTCCAGCTGGAAGCTTTGAGACAGTCCGAACACGCACTAAAAAGAAATGAGTTTATTTCTCACCACTATTAGTCCATCTTCCCATGAACTCACTTTGGTCCAAGAGCCTCCATTTATCCTGGCAGCTGGACATTATGCTCTGACTTGCTTTTGACCATTCATACTGTCACTTTGTGTAACATAGGTGGTCAGGATGACTTTTCAGGGGTTGACGTTGGTCGTTGAATTAGAGTCAACTGTAGTTCACACTATGTTGCAATTTTGCAGTAACTGACACTATAATCCACAGTTAGCCCATCGAAATATGCAGACAGTGATGTAATCACGATGTACACTATATGTTCCTTATCTTCACCGCTGAAAGAACTGTGTCTTCCTCATGTCATTCTGAGATTTTCATAAATATTGTTCATGTCAACATACATCTTGGAACATAGAATGTAGAGTCGCTATATTTGAGATATATTTCAGATGTAAAATTTATTCAGCGATCTCTGTACATCACAGCAAAAACTGTAGGTAGGCAATATATGCTATTGGAGCTGCCTTCAGACAGGCAGTGATTTTTAATGATTATGAAGCTTGAATGCTGAGCCCATACAATCACAAATTTTAAAAGAAATACCAAAAATAATTTTCAAATGCTGTTTGACCCAGCAGTTCAGCGCAGTTAAAGGGGACCTGTGCCACAAATTGAATAGGTTACGACAACCAGTTTAAAGTGAAAGAAAAGGTCTAGAGATATTGCTTCCCTTTTGAGAAACCGCTTGTTTTCACTTTTGAAGAACTAGTTGTGAGAGTTAACCTGACAGAAAATTACGAAACTAAAAGAATATTACTCCAACACACTGAGCAAATGAAACAGTGATGATCACATTAAAGAGAATCAAGGAAAAATATTCAGCCAGTTCCTTTCAAGTTGATATGAAAATGGAGTGTTGCGAAAAAGAAAG